>NC_045452.1:26480640-26495319 GCF_002776525.5 Piliocolobus tephrosceles | reverse complement strand
GGCCTGGGCCAGCTCACACTGTGCCAGTGGGTGGCTGGGTGATGGGCGTGGTGGGCAGGGCCTGGGCCAGTTCTCTTGAGTCCTGGGTTTTCCCATCTCTGATCCGGGGTGGGGCAGGGCTGGCAGCAGACCCTTCCTCTTTGAGCTCCACTGTTCCTATGCCCACTGAGGGGTCGTCACAGGGTGATAGGGGTCGGGATGTGGTGGTACACTGCACAGCTCCTAGGTGCTGGGAAGATGTGCAAGGGTTTAATTATTATTGACAAGCATTTGGAGAGCAGAGCTCAGCCTCCTGCAAGTGGGGATCTACCCAGAGGGATGGCCTAAGACTCCCTCGGGGGAGGGCGCTGCCAGTAGAGCTACCGAGATGCTGGAAACCTTGGACTGGCCTGTGCATGGGGGTGATCTGCCGGGCCTGGTTGCCCTCTGCCCAGCCCTCAAGAAGGGATGGGACCATGCCCAGGCATCTCTGTGTCCCCAGGGCCGCAAGGAAGGGGCTCCGTGAGGTTGGCCAAGCAGCCAAGTCATAAGAAGCTTCATTTATGGGGGATGGTGCTGCTTCCAGAACACTCTCTCCTCCATCTACTTAAGGGCAAACGACCTTATAAGGGAGTCCTGGCACCTTCCCAATTTTTCAGGCTCAGGAGAGGCTCCCTCAATGCGGCGAGCAGAGTCCCTGCCCGGAGCCCCCCACTCCACACCTCCCCAGGACGCAGGCCCGGGAGAGGCCACACCCTTGTTTTTCTCCCGCTTCCCCAGCATGGCCTCAAGAATGCGGCCCCAGTGGGGAAACGGTTCTGGAGAGGAGACAGGCAGGTGAGTGCCTCACCGGCATCTTCCCCTGCCCAAGGACCCCCTGTACCCTGCCCACCCTGCCCTCTCCAGGCAGAAGCCTCCAGGACTGAGAGCCAGGCCACTGGTCTAGCACTTGGGGGGTCCAGAGGCCCCATCGAACCCTCCCCTGCTGTCTTGTGGGGAACCAGGGTGGGAGCTACCCTTGGAAGCAGTCCAGGAGCGGGGACACTCCCTCTGATTGTTATGCAAATTCCTGGGCTTTGCTGATTACCATACATGCACATGCATATGAATCCTGCCTGCGCTGGGATGGGACAGGCTGTCCGGGCCTCATGGCAGGCTGCTTCAGGGCTGGTTTGGGAGCTGTTGAAAAGCAAGGGAAAGAAGGCTGCCACTCTCTGGCCCTGCTTAAGTGAAAGGTAAACGAGGGTTTTGTCTCCAGGGGTCTTGCTGGGTTCAAGGTGCCAGATGTCTGAGGAGCCCCAGGAGGCTGGGGCGCTGGCAGGCACACCTGGTGGGCTTGGAGGCAGGGTGTAAGGGGATCCGGCCCCAGGGCATCCTTAGCATGGTGACTGACAGTACCCGGGGAACTGGGGGATGGACGCGAGGATCGGGGCAGGAGGAGACCACTGCCGAATTGGAGCCTGGACAGAACGGGCTGGCCTGGAAGGCACTGGCGCTGCTCTGCTGCCCAAGTTCCACTCCTGGATTCTGATGTCAGCAACGCTCTGGAAGGCAAGACAGAGCATCCCCATTCTACAGATGAGAATGCAGAGGCTCAGACGGGGAAGAGGCTTCCCTGAGGTCACACAGTGGGAGGGGGCTGGCATCGCAGCCCAGGCCTGCCCCACGGAGGGGTCCCGTCAGGTCTGTTCTGTGTCATGGAGTGGGAGGCTGGCCTGACCTGACAGGCAGCAGGTGAGGGCTCAGCTCTGCCTCTCTGAGCTGGGAGAAGTCATGCTTCCCCTGGTATGTGTGGGTTTCCTCCCTGGGAGATGCATAAATCGTCACACCAGCCCACCGGGCCACTGTGAGGGTTAAACCACAGAGCTCTAGGGTTCTGCCTCGCTCTAGCTATTGTTGCTGGTCCTGGGAGCATAAGTCAGGTGGGGAAGGGAAATGGGGCATCACCAGGGGATCCCCTAACAGTGCCTTAGGATGGGGAGAGGCTGTCCGAGACCCAGTCTTGGACATCCGGAGCCTTCAGAGCTTGGGGCCCCCAAAGAAGTCATCGGAACTTCGTTTGTGGGGGATGTTGCTGTTTCCAGAACACTCTCCCACCTCCCGGATTCAATGGGTAAGGTTTTAAAGTCATACTCACAGGTGCTGGGGGTGAGGATCTCAACCTGTTTAGGGGACCGCATTTATACCCAACCTCCCTTCCCTGCCGCACCTGACCCTGTGCCTCTTTGCTGTCTAGAAGCTTCCTTTCTGCTGCATTTCTGAGGCCCCTTCCCTCTGAACGCCCCTCCTGGGCCTCCTCTCGGCCATGTGTGTTCCGGGCCTGTCCCGGGTACCTCCGCTCTTTCCATGCCTCTCTCTGGGTGAACTCAAATTCTGACGGCTCCCAGTATCTCCACGAGCCCGACTCTCATCTGAGCCTCTGCCTGTGCCCTCCTGCAACCCCTATCCATCCTCAGCCTTGGCATCCCCCAAGGAGTCCCCAGCTCCCTCAGTGCACCCCAGGCTGAGCCTCCCATCTCCCTGGGGCTGGGCATCATGTCTGACCCTCCTCCTCCTCCATCCTCGTCCTCCTTCCCCACCGCCAGCCACCCCTCTGCTCCATCCCTACTCAGGCCTCGCCTCCTCCCTGGGCCCCTGCCTGCACCTGACTATTCTGCGGCCTCCACTCTTCCTCCCTGGCAGTTTGTTGATGTCGATGCTACAGGTGGCCCAGGCCCTCGCTACTCCTGGGCGAGGGGGTCTCCATTTTCCAAATCTTGCTTTTTCACCACTGGAGACCACCTTCTGATCCTCTTAGGTTGCCACGAAACATCCAATATTTGAAAGTGTTCTATGGACCTCAAAGGGCAAGAGATACCTTAAAATGTTTGCTGGATGGCGGTAGGAGGGTAGCGCCCTGGTGGGCGCACCTGGTGGGCGTGGAGGCAGGGCGTAAGGGGATCTGCCCTCAGGTAGGAGGGAGGGGAAGGGAGGAAAGCCACAAGCTGCCTGTGGCCGGCAGGGGTGAGGGAGCGGGGCAGGGAGTTCGGCCAGGTGGGTGCAGAGGGGCAGCAGGACGTGGGGGCTCCTGATGACACTGTCCTGTCTCTGCCCTCAGAGGCTCTGCTGTTCATCTTCATGGAGTCCCATGGCACCAGGCCCTTTGAGTCTCGAGTTTCTGGCTTCAGATGCCCCCAGTTTCCAGAAGTCAAGATTTCTAACAAATGGACCCAAACCCCAAGCCAGCACCTGGAAGTGGCAGCTGCATGGCTGTGTGGACCCCGGTGCTGGGCGCCTTCTGGGGGCAGCTGAACACAGGGGCTGCGGTGGGGAGAGGGACGCCGTTCATTTTGACATTTCGTCTAAATAACATTCCAAGTATTCTAATGAAAGCCTCTGCACTCCCTTTGAAATACTAGCAATTACAAAGATGAATAATTGCATGATAAATATTAATTTGCACCATCGTAATGAGGCCCAGAAGCATCCTGCTGCTAAGCGAGAATTTAGCTCTTTCCATTCCCGGGCGGGGGAGGTGCTGCCCACAGCCCCTGGGGGACGGTGCCCTGCTCTGAGAGGCCCAGCGCCACCGTGGCCAGCTCGTTGGGCTGGACAACAGCAAGCCCGAGCACCACCCTGCTCCAGCCACTACCTCGCTTGATGACAAAGGGCACATTGCTTTCTTCCTCTGGGCCTCAGTTTCCCAAATAGACAGTGGCTAAATTGGGTGAGATTTAGCCAACTCAGGCAGTCCAGGAGGTGACATCTCGAATTCCAGACTGCCTACGATCCACTGGTGGGAAATCCACCCCGTCCAGAGCCTCCCCTCCAGGCGCTCTCTCTCTGGGTGCTCCCGCTGTGCCTGGCATCTGGGAGACGAGCGGGTATTTGCTGAATGAACAGCGATATCCCTTTGCCCAGAAACAGCATCTCACAGCTTTTCTTCCTCGGTCTTCACGAAATCAAAACTGACAAGTTGCCCTCCTTCCAGCTGAGTAAGTGTGGTCATCACACCCCACCCTCAGGAAGGAGGAAAAAGTGGCAGCTTGCAGCAGAGATGGAACATCTCATCCCCAAACCACAGTGACAGCACAAAGGGCTTCCGTCTGGTTCCAGTCTCCCAAGTAGAGGACACCCGGAGCCTTCGCAGAGGCCGCTGCTTCCCCTGACGGTCCTGCCTTTTGGTGCTGGGCGTCTGCAGACCTTTGGCAACCTTAGCAGATACGATCCGCCCCACACCTCTTCCATCTCAAGCAGTGAACCCAGGACACCTGGCGACCTCGGGGCTTGTTTTCTTCCTTTAAACACCTGCTGTGAGTTTTATTGGTCGAGCTGTCTGTCCCGCATCTGGGCTCCCTGGAGTCTGCAAACCTCCTCTGGACGTAAACGGTTTCTCTGGGTATCGTCCACTGCTAGATGTGATCCTCTGGCAAGGATCAGATTCCCTGTGTCGGCCACCCAACAGGGATCCTGCGGGGCCACCGAAGCCACTTCCCCCAGAAATACAGCAGCTGGGCTCCAGTCAGAGGCAAACATGTCAGAAACCACACACACACACACACACACACACACACACACACACACACCTCATGCCTGTGGGGCTGAGGCTCCAGGCCGTGGGGCTGTGTGTGTGGCCTCAGAAGTGCATCTTGTGGGCTCTCTGTGCCCTCATGCCCTTCCTTCCCAAGGTGGCCTCATGCAGCAAGAGAAGGGCTGTGTATGTGTGTATGTGTGTGTGGTCTGTGTGGTATGTGGTGTGTGTGTGTTTGATGTGTGTGTGATGTGTGATGTGTATGTGATGTGGTGTGTGTGTGTGGGGTGTGTGTGTGTTATCTGTGGTATGTGGTGTGTGTGGTGTGTGTGTTTAATGTGTGTGTGACGTGTGTTGTGTGTATGATGTGTGGTGTGTGTATGTAGGGTGTGTGTGTTATTTGTGGTATATGGTGTGTGTGTTTGATGTGTGTGTGATGTGTGGTGTGTGTGTGATGTGTGGTGTGTGTGTGGGGTGTGTGTGTTATCTGTGGTATATGGTGTGTGTGTTTGATGTGTGTGTGATGTGTGGTGTGTGTGTGATGTGTGGTGTGTGTATGTAGGGTGTGTGTGTTATCTGTGGTATATGGTGTGTGTGTTTGATGTGCCTGGCGTGTGTGTGGTGTGTGGTGTGTGTGGTGTATGATGTATGTGGTACATGGTGTGTGTGTGTGTGATGTGATGTGTGGCACATGGTGTGTCGTGTGTGGTATGAGATGTGTGTATGGTATATGTATGCTATATGGTATATGTGTGCTACATGGTATGTGTGTGGTATGTGTGTGTGGTGCATGTGTGTGTAACATGTGGTGTATGGTGTGTGTGGTGTATGTGTGTGATATGTGCTGTGTGGCCTGTGGTGTGTGTGTGTATGTGTGTATGGTGTGTGTGCTGTGTGCCATGTGATGTGTGTGGTGTATGGTGTGTGTGGTGTATATGTGTGATGTGTGTGGTATGTGATGTGTGTGGTGCATGTGTGTGATATGTGGCATGTGTGTGATATGTGGCATGTACTCTGTGTGTGTGTGTGTGTGTGTATGTGTGTGGTTTCTGACACGTGCCTCTGATTGGAGCCTGGCTGCTGTATTTCTGGGGGAAGCGGCTTCGGTGGCCCCCGGGCTTCCCGCTGGGTGGCAGACACAGGGAATCTGAACCTCTCGTTTCGTTTTTTGCCCGTGTGGGTCTGTTTGCCTTGAGGGTCCTGCTGTCTTCAGCATTGGCAGCACCCACCGCTTGATCATGGGTTCCAAGATTCTGGTTTGGTCGGCTCCTGACCGTGGGCTTGGGAGGGCCCCTGCGTCTCATCCTCACCGCGTGTGTATATTGTATGTCTTTTCCATCGCGGGCAGGGTCCTCTCTGTTGATCTTTTTGCAATTCCAATGAGTGAATATCACTCCCGAAGTGCATCTTGCTCGGCCAGAGCAGAGAGCAGCCCCTTGAGGTCTCCGGGGCCCGCAGAGCTCCGCGTTTCTGGAGCTGCTGCAGCCGCCCAGTGGGTTTTTGTGTCCTGTGCTGACTTGTGACTCATGGTTAAAGTTGTGAAACTGAGTCTGTGAGTTATCCTTATGTGCGAATGACAAAAAACCATTTTTTCCCTCCTTGTAAAAGGAGGATCCTTAGCCTTCTATGCTGGCCTGTTTGTAACGGAACCGTTCTGTGTCTGTGGCCTGCTCGGGAGCTCCCTCGATTGCAACTGTCGCAGAGCCAATGGTAATAAGAATTGAACATTCGTATGTACGTTAGAGAGTTCTGGAACAATGAGGAGTTGTGTGCCATGGGCTGAACCGTGTCCCCAGGCCCCACCAACTCTATGCTGAAGTCATCATCTTCAGGCCCCCAGAGCGTGACTGCATTTGGAGACAAGGTCTTTAAAGAGGCGATTAAAGTTAAACGGGGTCACTGGGGCAGGCCCTCATCCAACAGGAACGGTGTCCCTATTAGAAGAGAAGGTGATAGGGACACCTGTCCTACTGGATTAGGACACAGACATATTAGTGTGGGACGACCATGTGAGGACATAGGGAGAAGGTGGCATCTACAAGCCAAGGAGAGAGGCCACAGGGGAAACCAACGCTGCTGACACCTTGATCTCGGTGTAAGGAAATAAATCTCTGTTGCTTAAGTCCCAGCCTGTGGTACTTTGTTATGGCAGCCTGAGCAAACTCTTTTTATTTATTTATTTTAAAGATAGAGTCTCACTCTGTTGCCCAATGTGGAATGCAATGGCAAGATCTCGGCTCACTGCAACCTCCGCCTCCCGGGTTCATGCTATTCTCCTGCCTCAGCCTCCTGAGTAGCTGGGACTACAGGCATACGCCAGCACGCCCGGCTAATTTTTGTATTTTTAGTAGAGACAGGGTGTCACCATGTTGGCCAGGCTGGTCTCAAGCTCCTGACCTGAAGTTATCTGCCCGCCTCGGCCTCCTAAAGTGCTGGGATTACAGGTGTGAGCCACTGCGCCCGCCCATATATCATAATTTAGAAATACTGGCCAGGCGTGGTGGCTCATGCTTGTAATCCCATCACTTTGGGAGGCCAAGGTGGGACAATCACTTGATCCCAGGAGTTTGAGACCAGCCTGGGCAACATGCTGAAACCCCGTCTCTACAAAAAATCAAAAATCAGTGGTGCGTGGTGGTGGCTCCTGTAGTCCCAGCTACTCAGGAGGCTGAGGTGGGAGGATCATTTGAACCTGGGAGGTCAAGGCTGCAGTAGCCATGTTAGCACCACTGTGCTACACGCTGGGCAACAGAGGAAGACTCAGTCTCAAAAATAATAATAATAAAAAATTAGTCCTTAAAGAAGGTTCTGCTTGGGCTATGTAACAATTGCTCCAAGGGCCTGAGCATATGCTGAAGTGGGAGAGACCATTTCTAGCTGGTCTGGAGCTTCGTGGCTGCTGAGAGCTCTGGAGGGTTCTAAGTCTTGGGACTTATTTTCTCCCAGCCCTCAAAAGAAATGAGGGGAGTTCTATAGAGACACAAAGTGTGTGTGTAGGGGGGTGTCATTTGCTGACTGTGGATGCTTGCATCTGGCTTTTTCTTTCTTTTTTTTTTTTTTTTTTTGAGACGGAGTCTCGTTCTGTCACCCAGACTGGAGTGCTGTGGCCGGATCCCAGCTCACTGCAAGCTCCGCCTCCCGGGTTCACGCCATTCTCCTGCCTCAGCCTCCCGGGTAGCTGGGACTACAGGCGCCGCCACCTCGCCCGGCTAGTTTTTTGTAGTTTTTAGTAGAGACGGGGTTTCACCGTGTTAGCCAGGATGGTCTCGATCTCCTGACCTCATGATCCGCCCGTCTCGGCCTCTCAAAGTGCTGGGATTACAGGCTTGAGCCACCGCGCCCGGCTCTGGCTTTTTCATATTTGCAAAGCAGGTTGGGAAGGAGGGCAGAAGGAGGACAGATCTTGAGGGTCCAGCACCCCCTCAGAGGGGCATGTGCCGGGTGGAATGCTGACATGTCCTCCACATTTCCGCCCCGATGGACACATCCTCCTCCCAGTTACTCAGTCAGATACAAATCTAGGTGCTGCTGTGAAAGGGTTTTGCAGATGTAGTTAAGACCCCAATCAGTTGTCCTTAAGAGAGAGGATGATTAGGCAGGGTGTGGTGGTGCATGCCTGGAGTCCCAACATTTTGGGAGGCCGAGGCGGGAGGATTACTTGAGCTCATGAGTTTGGGACCGGCCTGGGCAAATGGCAAGGTCCCATCTCTACAAAAAAATTTTAAAAATTAGCCAGGTGTCATGCTGCACACCTGTAGTCCCAGTTACTTGGGAGGTTGAGGCAGGAGGATTGCTTGAGCCCAGAAAGCTGAGGCTGCAGTGAGCCATGATGGCACCAGTGCACTCAGCCTGTGTGACAGACTGAGATCCTGTCTCCAAAAAAAAGGTGGTGATGGCCTTGGTGGGCCTGGCCTGATCAGGTGAGACTGTGAAGGGACTGGGCTCTCATAGTGGGAGACATTCAAAGTACGGGAGGATTTGACATGTCAGAGCTTCTCCAAGGCTGGCTTTGAAGATGGAGGGGCCACATGGCAAAGAGTGCTGGCACCTTTAGCAACCAAGGGAGGCTCTGACCAGTAAGAACACAGGGACTCAGTTCCACACCTGGAGGACCTGGATTCTGCCACATGCAGTTGAGGCTAGAACAGGCTTCTGAGCTCCAGATGAGAACACAGCAGGAAGACACCTTGGTTTTAGCCTTTGTTTATTGTTATCATCATCATCATCATCAGCAGCAGCAGCACCAGCAGCAGCAGCATCACTCTTTTATTTTATTTATTATTTTTTTTGAGATGGAGTCTCGCTCTGTCGCCCAGGCTGGAGTGCAGTGGTGCGATCTCGGCTCACTGCAAGCTCCGCCTCCCAGGTTCACGCCATTCTCCTGCCTCAGCCTGCCAGTAGCTGGGACTACAGGCGCCCGCCACCTCGCCCGGCTAATTTTTTGTATTTTTAGTAGAGACGGGGTTTCACTGTGTGAGCCAGGATGGTCTCGATCTCTTGACTTTGTGATCCACCTGCCTCGGCCTCCCAAAGTGCTGGGACTACAGGCATGAGCCACCGCACCTGGCCTATTTTATTTATTTTTATTATTTATTTATTTATTTATTTATTTATTTTTTAGAGACAGGGTCTGGCTCTGTTGCCCAGGCTGGAGTACAGCGGTGCAATCAGAGCTCACTGCAGCCTCCACCTCCTGGGCTTAAGCCATCCTCCCACCTCAGCTTCCAGAGTAGCTGGGACCACAGGCATGTACCATCATGCCTGGGTAATTTTTATTTTTTGTAGAGGTGGGGTCTTGCTGTATTGCAAGTTCAAGGCAGGTCTTGAACTCCTGGGCTCAAGTGATCCACCCACCTCAGCCTCCCAAAGTGCTGGGATTCCAAGCATGAGTCACTGAGCCTGGCCCATTTTAGCCTTGTTGAGATCCTGGGTAGAGACGCAGTCATGCTGAGGCTGCACTTACAACCTGCACAGTTGCCAGCTCACGAGGGTTGTGTGAAGCTGTGAAGTTTGTGGTAGTTTGTTACCTAGCATAGGAAATCGGGGACACAATTTGGCCAAGTTCCCCCAGCGTGTGAGTGCAGAGATGGGGCCATGTCTTCCCTGTTCAGCTCAATTCTGTTGCCAGCAGCGCTTCTGTTTGGAGAAGACCTCCCCATTGCCTTGGGTCAGGGTTGAGAAGATGCAGGGAGGCTGGCCAGGGGCTGCCCCAGAGAGAGGAGGTGGCCAGACGTTCTAGTCCTTGTCCCAGCCATGGCTTGGCTAAGCTGGTGCTTCTCCAAGTGGCCAAGGGGGAGGAGGAGAAACCCTTTTCTGGGCTAAGTCTGGGGGCCCCTGGAGAGAGTGGCTGGTTTCACGTAGAGGGACACAGTCCTGGGAGTGGGTCCGGTGCTGAGATTTATGGGGGTCATTTCACCTCCCAGAGCCTCGACTTTTCTTATCTGTAAAATGGGGATTAAGAACACATTTCCCTACAGGATCACGTGAGAAGGCGGGTGGGGACGCCCTTTGGAAACGAAGGGTTGACCTGTGTGACCCGGCTCTCCCGATGCTCCGGCCCACGCGTGTGACTGCCGGCTGCTGCGGCTTTTTCTCTGCACATGCCGGTTCTTCTGAGCCTTCAGGTCTCAGCTGAGAGCCCTCTTCCTCAGAGAGCCCTCTGTCACTGCTCTGTCAAGGTTGCTTTCCTGGAGGCACCTACTGTCCTTGCGGGACTCACGATGGTGCGGATTCTGTGTGACATTTGCGTGTTCCTCTGTCTGTCCCCTGCACTGAGTTACAAGCTCCGCAAGGCCAAGGCTGGGTGTGGCTTTCCTTATCAACACTCGGGGACAGTCCTCAGCGTGAAGGAGACATTCAGTGAGCACCTGTGGTAAAAAACAAAAAAACAAACAAACAAAAAAAACAAAAGAACACCTGCTGGCCGGGTCCGGTGGCTCACGCCTGTAATCCTAATCCCAGCATTTTGGGAGGCTGAGGTGAGCATATCACTTGAGGTCAGCAGATCAAGACCATCCTCGCTAACATGGGTAAAAATACAAAAAAATTTAGCCAGGTGTGGTGGCAGGTGCCTGTAATCCCAGCTACTCAGGAGGCTGAGGCAGGAGAATCGTTTGAACCCGGGAGGCGGAGGTTGCAGTGAGCCGAGATCACACCTCTGCACTCCAGCCTGTGTGACAAAGCGAGACTCCGTCACCTGCTGCGTTGGTGGGACTCCCCTTATTCAGCCTGCACAAAAGTCCCACCAGGGTCTGATCCCCTGAGGCCAGGGACTGGGAGAGCTGGAGGCTCTCCAGCCAAGGGGAGCCCTGAGTTCTGGAGCTGCCAGGGCCTGGGCACCCTGGAACCCAGCTTCCCTCCCACTTCCTGCTCTAACTCACAGCCACTTGGTGTTTTTCCACGAGAGGCGGGAATCAAAGTATTCGAGGTTTTGAAGCTACAGAGCTGATCATTTCCAACTAATTAAAACACAATTTGCAAATAGGCTGGCAGAAGCATCCTGTCTCTGCCAGGGTTTGCAACCTGGGTCCCACTCATCTGGAAAAGAGTGCGCAGGGCTGGAGGGAGGCCATGTCCCCCCCCGGGCCTCAGGGTCCTCAGCTTTCAACCAGTCCCATGGGTCCCGGCTTCTGAGTACCCCAGGGGAGCCAGTGCTCAGCCTCTGTGTGGCCACACCGTGTTCACTGCAGGGGCCCTGTTGCCACCCTTAACCCCGGCTGTCCTTTCCACTCAGCAGTCAGAGTGGCCTGTTGGGGTATACAGCAGGCCCTGCCACATGGCCTCCGCACTCTCCAGCTGCTCCCCAAATCTTCACTGTGGTCTTTGGGGGCCTCAGGGCCTGAGCTCCGGCTCCTGGCCTCGTCACCCTCCCCAGAGCCTCCCCACCCCACTGACTCCACCCCAGGACTCACTAGTCCCCGGGCGGGCAGAGCACCACCCTAGGGTCTTTGCACCTGCTGTGCCCCTCAAACTGTGGGGAACGCATCATACCTTCTCACCAGGCTAAGGTCAAGGCAAAGGACTCCCTCAACTCCCCCATGGCCAGGGGTGGGGGAGATGCCTGAGTGTCCCTGGTGCTCAGGGAACCCCCTCTGTGGCTTCTCAGCTCCCGACACTGCCCCCCCAGGGAGATGGCTGGGCTGTGGGTCCAAAGATGAGCTCACTTTGGAAATATGGAGGTTCTGGGAACCTGCCTTTTCTTCTCCCCTCCTTTCTCCTCCTCTTCTCCCCTCCTTCCTCCTCCTCTTCTTAGCAGCCTCTTCATCTCCTTCTTTTCCTTTCTTTTTTTTTTCTTGATGATGTCTTAGGACTTCTGATGACAGAGGCAGAACGGCTCCTCTGAGCTTGGCTTATAATAGATACTCACAGTCCACTGTGCTCTGATGTCCCTCTGGCGTCCGTTTGTGAAGTGCACTGGGTCTGTGTGTCTGTCCAGGCTTCCTCTGTCCCTTGGTGGGGTGGGGCTGGCCATTTGTTGCTGAGTCTTCAGGGCCCACCTGGAAGGCTGTGACACCTGAAAGGTCTCAGTGGGCATATCTGGAACACGTGAATTACCAAGTCTACAAAATGGGCTTAGTGATGCTTCCCCCTCCACCAGCAGCCTCGCAGGATTCACAAAACCACCTTCCTCTGGCTACAGTTTGTTGACATGAACTGGGGCCGGCCACTGTGCCTTTCACGCCTGTGGTCTTGGTCTCATTGGTGCTACAGTTTTGTAGAGCATGAATTATCCCTGTTTTACAGCAGGGAAGTTGGGTGATGATCCAGGGTGGGGAGCAGGGGAACGCACGTGGCAGGATCCTAAGTTGTCCCTCTTGGCAGCTGTTTTCCATAAACCCAGGATCTGGAAGTTTCCATGGTCAGGGCCCTAGAGAACTTGGTGTCTGTCCCCCAGCTCTGAGCTCACTGCATTGTCAGGACCTCCTTCCCTCAATCTCTGCATGGGTGGGCTCCTCTCACTGAGGGACAGGGGCTGGGTCACCTCGTGGCCCCGGGAGACACAGGGGAGACATTCTGTCCCAGGTGGAGATGGAGACGTGGGAAGGGATTGTGTCTGGGGCTAAGCAGCACTAAACAGGGTGAGTTATGGTCCCGGGGGAAGGTTCTAGGCAGCAGCTAACAGCAGGGCCTCTTTCCAGCGTGCTCTGGAGGAAGGAGCCTTAAAGAGCCTCCCCCTGGATGGGGTGCCCTGCACTCAACCCAGACACTGTTTCCACCTTCCCATCACTGCCGTGCCGAGGCCGTGCCTGTTTCGAGATGTCAGATGAGACAGGAACAGCTGCTCCAGTGGGTTGGGAATGTTTACCCGCTAAACACGGAGTGCCCGTCACCATGGCAACCGCCCAGTCCTAGGAACAATCCCCCACATCTGCCCGGCACCTGGCATTTCTCAATGCACTGCCTCAGACGTTGGCTCATCCAGTCCTCACAATGTCCTGGATGTAGATCCTCTAATGGCCCCGTCCTACAGGTGGGGGATTGAGGCTGCCAGAGGTGAGAGGACTTGGCCAGGCTCTCGCGGCAGGGGGCTGACGCAGAGGGGCTTCCTGGTGGCAGCCTCCACACCCTCATCAGGGCCCCTTCGGGTTGGTGTGGCCTGGTGGCGTGGAAGCCCATAGCCTACTTTGGAAAGCACCCCCGCTTGTTCTGATGACCCCAGAAGGGATGGAGTGGGGCCCAGGGGTGCACAGATGACTCCTGACCACTTCAGAGGGAGCCCAGTGCTGGGAATGCAGGGTGTTTGCAGATGTGTGGGCTATGGGCAGGAATGGGCAGCTGCACATCCACTAGGACCTGTCCCGGGCCATTGAGTCAGGCAAGCCCCTGACTCCCACCTCAGCCTCCTCATCTGGGGAGGGCGGTGGTGTAAAGGTTGAATGAACACACAATTGGTGCTTCCTTCATCCGACCCCTCAGCCTCCTGCCCCTGCCTGAGCACGCACGCCCTCCCTTCCCCAGCCGCCCACGTTCCTGAGTGCTCTCAGTCCCGGCCTGTCCCAAGTTGCCTGTGTGTCTCCGGGCCAGGCCCTCTTCCTCTCCGTGCAGGGCTGCTCCCATGTTGCTGGGCTGAGCTCCTTGGGTAGGAGGCTGTGCCCTCCCAGTCTGGCCTTTTGGCTCCTGGGGCCCTGCTTGTCCCCAGCCTCACCTGGTACCAGCCTCTCGCCGGATAGAGCCAGCAGGGGAAAAGCGTGGCACAAGTGGCCGTCCCAGCCTTTGTCCTAGGGGACAAAGGCTGCCCTGTGCTGCTGTGGTGGCTGGTGACCCCACTAAAGTCACAGAAGCCACTGCTATGGGCCTGCAGTGGGCACCGTCCCGGGTGCTGCTCACTGTCCACCAAAGCTGGCCAGAGTCCTGATGGCTAATGCTGTCGAAGGGGTGGGATTTGGTGCCCCTCTGCTGGGTGTGACGGTGGAGAAGGTGCACTGGGTCCTGGGCTAACGGGGCCGAACAATCAGCTTTGTTCTCTCGGGTTTTCAGGGTGTCGTTTTGCTGTGCTGGTCTGAGTAGCTGCAGGCCGGGTTGCAGGGTTACGGGGGCAGTTTCCACAAGCGGGGCCAGCAACCCCACCTGTTAGTAAGCCAGGGCCGGTACAGGTCAGAAAGGGGAATGAGCCTCCTTCTCCCTTCATCCCTAAGGGTGAGTATCCCAGGACTCTCCGGGTACGACCTGCAAATGCCCCTGGGATATTCACCCTAAGGGATGAAGGGAGAGGTCACGCCGTCCTCTCTGTGATCATATTAGACAATAAATATTAGAGTGTGTTTCAGAATAAAAGAGGCTGTTCCATGGGAGAAGCAGCAGAAGGGCTCATGTCGGATAGTGACGGAATGGCAATCACCCGCCAGAAGCTTCCCAGGCACCCTCCTGTGCCCCCCGCTGGGAGCTCCCCTACCCCCACTGTCCCAACTTCTGGCAAGGAGAGATTACCGGCGCGCTCAAGCGTGACCCCGTCTGTGTCAAGTGGGAAGCTGTCAGGAACGGGGCGCAAGTCTCATTTCCTCGCCGCTAACTGCCTGCCGTATAAATGTCAGCCTGGCTGTTAAATGACCCTGGTGAAAGGGCTGCTCCATTAGGCAGAGGGCAGAGTGATGGCTGAGCAGATCCACACAAACAGCCGCGGTGATTGCTTCCGCCGCGGAGCAGGGTGACATTTGCGTCATCATTTGGTGGTCTCCTAGGAGAAGCTGCAA
>NC_045452.1:26468024-26480240 GCF_002776525.5 Piliocolobus tephrosceles | reverse complement strand
TCTTGAACTCCTGACCTCAGGTGATCCACCATCTCGGTCTCCCAAAGTACAGGGATTACAGGCGTGAGCTACCTTGCTTGGCCTATCAGCAAAATTCTTGATTTTCACCCTCTTCTCTTGACTCTCTCCTTCATCTCTCACGCACTGTCCCTGAAGACCCTGCCTGCGTAGCGGCCCTCGAGGGCATCTCTTTTCCCCTCCCACGCCCCCTTTCCTGGGCCTGGAGCTGGGACAAGGCTTCCCCTCACTGCATGCTGCTTCTCCCGAATCATTCTCCCCCCTCCCCAAACCCCGGCTTTGAATCGCAAAACACCACTGCCTGGCTCTGGCCCTCCCCTGCTGGTTCTTGCCGCTGCTTTTCCCATCTCCGTGACCTCTGACCACCGTCACGCCCCGCTGGCCCAGCCCTCAGGTCCCTGCTCTCCACTGTCTCACTCCTCCCTGGGAGCCCCTCCAGCTGCCCGGCTCACATGCACTTGGCAGCCTTTGAGCCCATCTCCAGCCCACACCTCTCCCTTGACTCCTGAACTCACACATCACTGCCAGCTCCATGTCCCCATTTGGGTGCCTGGGGGTGGACTCCCATGGCCCCCTCCACCCCTGCTGTCCCCTCAGACCTGCTCCAACCTTCCAGTGGCTCAGACCAAAAATCTGGGGGTCGTCCTTGATGTCTCCCTCTCCCTAATATCCATAGGTGACCCACTTGCAAATCCGTCTGTCAAATATGGCCAGAATCAGGCCCCATCTTCCTGCCTGCACAATCTTCGCCCTGGGCTGAGCCGTCCTCATGGCTTACTTGGATTGTTGCAACATCCCCAACAGGTCTTCCTGCTGTCACGCACCCCCTGCTATGTGCTCCCTGCCACAGCACCCGCCACCCCTTAATGCCCCAGTCCCATGCAAGCAGCTGCATCTTGTTCAGGAAAAAGCCACGTCCTTGTGGGGACTATAAAGTCCTCTATGATCTGGCCTCTTCCCTTCCAGGTCAGTCCCAAGGGGGAGGTAAGGGAGGGAGCTTTGAGGCTGCCTAGCGGACGGGAGGGGGCGGGAGGGAGTGGGGTGTCAGGGTCTCCTGCAAACTGTGGCTTTACTCTGAGTAGGTGAGGACGGAGTGGTTGGCCCCTGAGATGTGGCTACACTGTGGGCCATGGCTGGAGAGAGGCTGGGGATAGCGGGGGGTCAGGGGACAACCCAGACTGAAGACAGGGACCTGGGCCAGGCCAGGGAACATGGTTGACAAGTGACTGGATTTTTTTTTTTTTTTTTTTGGGAAATGGAGTTTTGCTCTTGTCGCCCAGGGTGGAGTGCAATAGTGCCATCTCGGCTCACTGCAATCTCTGCCTCCCAGGTTTGAGCGATTCTCCTGCCTAAGCCTCCCAAGTAGCTGGGATTACAGGCGTGAGCCACCGCGTCCGGCCACAAGTGACTGGATTCTAAAGAAATCTGTAAGTAGACCTGACGGTATTTTCTGATCAACTGGACACAGGGTATGTGAAACGGAGGAGTTCACAAACGGAGGAGTGCAGAGGGATCCTGGGCCTGCAGCCACCGACAAAGAGTGGTCCTGTCACTCTAGAATCCAGTCACTTGTTGCTGTTGTTGCTGGCCTGGTCCTGGCCCCTGTCTTCAGCCTCTGTGGTCCCCTCACCACACGCCCCATCCCCACAACTCCAAGGCTGTTGGAGGTCTTTCAAGGTGACCTGGGTGCCTGCCATGCACAGGGGGTGTCCAGTACACAGGGATGAAGGCCTTTGTTCTGTGAATGTTGTTTTGATCTCGAAGGGCTGGTTAAGGATGAAATGAGGTGATAGCACATTGGAGACTACGGTTCTCGCCTTCCTTGTGCCCAGTCTGAGAAGACTGCATTTGTGTCCCCAGAGTCTGGAGGGCAAGTGTCTCCCGGACAGCCAGGACCACTGCATCACTGGTGGGGTGCGGTCGGCATGAAAGTGCAGGCCTCTTGCTACGGAATGTCGCAGGCTGGGCACGGTGGCTCACTCCTGTAATCCCAGCACTTTTGGAGGCTGAGGCAGGCCGATCTCTTGAGGCCAGGAGTTCAAGACCAGCCTGTGCAACATAAGGAGACCACCCCCCATCTCTACAAAATATACAAAAATTAGCCAGGGGTGGTGGTGTGTGCCTGTAGTCCCAGCCACTCTGGAGACTGAGGTGTGAGGATTGCTAGAGCCCAGGAGGCTGAGGCTGCCGTCAGCCAATTTTACATCATTGCACTCCAGCCTGGGCAACAGAGCAAGACCCTGTCTCAAAACAAACGAACAAAAGGAATTGTCACAAACCACAGAGGGCTAAGCACTGCACAGGCCCTGGGTAGCTGCACAGCTCACATGCTTGTGAGGCCTACCCTGCTCAGTGTCTCGGGGCCTTTGGTGGTGGGGGGGACGGGCAGAGGGACAGCAGGGAGAAGCCAGCCCCGTGGTTTCACGTCACCTCATCAAGCATTTGTGCTGGACAAAAATCGCCCTCCTTCCTTTTGATCCTATTTTAAGCTTGGCAGGCCCATGAATATTTGATCAGGAAATCATTTTCTCCATAAATGGAGGAGGTTGGAAGCTTTGCTACAGGAGGGGGCCTGAGAGTTCAGTGTCCCCTGAGCGATGGTGGAGGGGCTGGCCAGCCTGGAGGAGAGCAGGCTCAGGCCTGGGCTGGCTCCAGGCTGCTGACCGGCTCTGCTGGGTGGGGGAACTATGGGTCTGAGGACCCTAGCATGGAGCTGGTCTTGGTGGGACAGCCATGGGAGGAGGCAAGTTCCCTTCCCAACAGGGGCTCGGGCTGGCCCTAGTGTGGAGGTGGTGCCCTGTGTCCGGGTGTGGGCAGGGCAGGGGCAGGGGCAGGGAGAGGTATCAAACCTCAGGGTGGTGGTCAAGTGATTCCTAAATATACCATTACAACTCCCAGAACCTCAGTATAAAAAACCCGCCCCTGCCGTGCCTCTGCATGAAAAGTTCTTCTAGAAGAGTGCACTTGAGTGAGGAGTTGCCCCAAATCATACCCAAGTGCCTGCTACTAATGTCAAGACTCCCCACACCCATGGGGACCTGGGAGCGATTGATCTCTGCTTCTCTGCACAGGGCTGTCTCTGAGAGCAGCCCCAGCACATGAAGGAAACAGAGCCCTGCTCTGGGCTGTCCTCTGTGTCCTCCCCATGCAGCTGGGAGACACATGCTGTCCTCTCCCCAATTTAGAGGCCTGAAAATTGGCCTCCGGCTGCAGTGGGCAGGCCCACTGTGCCTTCAGGTCAGCGTCTGTGAGGGCCAAGCCCTCTCCCAGTGGTCACAGGTCACAGGGCGGCCTGGTTGTGTCCCCACGCCCTGCATTGGTGGAGTTAGGAGTGGGGGCACTGACGGTGTGTGCATGCTGATCCTGTGTCTCCCCGTGAGCTCAGCTCTTGCTATCCTTCCCTCCTGCGCTCCGCAGCTGTGATTAGCTGGATGATGCCCCACATCCAGCTGTCCTAACCCCCAAACCTATGGCTATGCTGCCTCCCATTGTCAAAGTGGCTTGGCAGGTGGGATTCAGCCAAGGACCTGAAGATGGAGAGATTGGCCTGGATTGTCTGGTGGGCCCAATGTGATCACAAAGATAGGTCTTCCTAGGAGAGAGGCAGGAGGGTCAGAGTCAGAGAGGAGGAAGCAGAGGCTGGAGGGGTGCGGGGCCAGGAGCTGAGGGATGCAGGTACCTCTAGAAGCTGGAAAGGGCGAGGAATGGATTCTCCCCTGCGGCCTCCAGGAGGAACCAGCCCTGCCATCAGGTACCCTGCCTTTAACCCCATGAAGCTGATTTTATGCTCCTCACCTCCAGAACTGGAAGAGAGTACATTTGGGCTTTATGAAGCCATGAGGTTTGTGCTGCTTTATAACAGAAGCACCAGGAGACCCCGCAGGGGAGGGGGCAGGAGCAGGATTCTCTCCCCGAATCCTCCCAACTCCCCCACCTGGGCTCTCATCCTGTTCTATGACTTGCCGGCTTCACCGTCTGGGGTAGCCCCCCACCCCCTGTTCTCAGAGCCTCGGTGCCCTCTGGAAAGTCGGGCTGCAGTCCCTCCCTGCAGTGGTAGGTGGGGTACCAGGTGTCGGCGGAGACGTGTGAGTGGACCCCAATAAACGTCAGCCTCTCCCTACCCCCATCTGAGAGTCAAGGGCTTGGATTAGCTGCACCTCTCAACCCAAAGCAGGTGGGCGCCTCTGCCAGCTGGAGCACCGTGGCCACTGCCCGCAGGGGGCCCCCGTGGTGGCGCCTGCTCCCCACTGCTTTCCGTGTGCTGGCTGCTGCCTGCTGCTTTGTTTCTGCCCCTGTATCAGTGTCTCCTTCCCATCTGCACACCCAGATGCAGTGAGCAGGGCCTCCTGGTGCTGGGGGAGGCCATAACAGCAGGATGGAAAAGGAGGGGCACCCCTGCTCCCCTCTAACCTGCCTTGAGATTTTTAGCTCTGAAGTTGCCTGCAAATACAGCCTCAAAGAGCTGCAGCCACAGTTTGGAGGTTGGTTGCCTGGAGGGGGTGCTGGGGTCTCAGAGTCTCTGGGTGAGGACAGGGGACTGAGCTGGGGGCCTGCCTGCTGCAGAGGGGGGCAGGGCCTTGCGAGGACTTGGGCCGGCAGCAGTGTGACCACAGGCGGGACAGCCCAGCAGAATGTGGAAGGAGATGTCTTTTGCCTCCCAGTTCATGGAGGCAGTCGGGCAGCTGTGGGCAGACAAGGACGCCAGCCCCGCTGTTGGGGGTGAGCAGCTCCAGTCCGGGTATAGGTCCTCACTTATCCTTACCGCAGGCCCGGGAGGGAGGTATGACTGTTTAAGTCTCTGCTGTTTCCTCCTTGCACGGCCAGGTGGGGCGTCCTCTCGGGAGGACCTCAAGTGGATGAGGGAATTGGCACTGACAGAGGGAGGCTCCCGCAGTCACAGCCATGCCTGGGACCCTTCCACCACACCCCAGGCCTAGAAGTCCAGGCTGGGCCCCACTCTTGGCGCTGGGTGACCTTGGGGACATCTGGCTTCTCCCTGAGCCTCAGTGTTTTCATCTGTGCTATGGTGTTCTCTTCTCCACCGTGTTAGCATGCAGTGAGGTGAGACAGGCTGGGCGCAGGGGTGGTTGTCCCAGCTCCTCGCCTGGGTCTAATTTGGTGGGCCTGCCTCCTGGTGACTTTCTGACACCTGACTTTCCTGGTCTCCTCTTGCTGGGATGCCAGCATCGGAGGCACCTCACCGGCTCCTCAAAACTAGCCCTGGAGATTTCTTTGCCCATCTCCACCTGCCTTGGCCCAAGTGTGACTTTCAGTTGCTTCCGGCCCTTGATTGCCCTAAAGCACCCACTCTCATAGGCCATGGTGTGCCTCAGGCTCTGCAGAAGGTTCTAGATAGGGGGACATGGTAGTGGGGAGTGGACAATTGCCTCCACCGGCCTGGTGTGGCATCGCTGATCTCAGAGCTGGTCCAGGAATTCTCACCACCAGGAATTCCTCAGCTCGAAGGGACTCAGCCCGGGGCCCTGTGTGGTCTCGATCCACCTCTCTCAAAGCCCCTGTCTCCCACTCGGTGGTCTGCACTGTTGTCTTCTCTTTGGCCCTCTCAGGAGCCTCTAGGAACAGACCTCTGGGAAAGCCACACTCTCACCAGCCATGGGTAAAAGGGGCTAGGGGTGTTGGCAAATCCTGGCAGTCTCCCCGGAGAGGAGCTCCGTGACCAGCTTTCATACAACGGCCCCTTTCCTCCCTCCCTTGGGGCCTCTCGACGTGCCTGGTGTCCCACAGGGTGCTGGCTGCCTTGCCTGCAGCCCGTTAGCCCTGGGCCAGTGCTGCCCCTGCCCACACTCATAGGGTGGCCTTGGCAGTCCAGCCCCAAGGTCTAGCCAGTGGTCCTTTTACCACCCAGAATACACCCAGGTCCTGGCTGGGAAGCTCTCTCAGCCCTGGAAGCTCTCTCAGCCCCGGAAGCTCTCTCAGCCCCGGAGCCATGACACTTTACGTCCATCCCAGGAAGCTGGCTGCCGTCATGAGGGATGGAGAGACTTGGAGACCAGCCTGGAGCTTGAATTTGACTTCACTTACTCACCATATAGCCTCGAACAAGTTGGCGAGTCTGATGTGAGCTTTGCCATTTGCCAAGTGGGGCTGCAGCCCCTGCATTGTGAGGTCAGCTAACTGTGCAAGACGGAGCAGACGCTTGGTGCCAGTGCTTGCATGGCTGGAGGGCCCAGAAGGTCTGGCCTGAGGTCTGTCCGGCCTCTCTACTAACGTGAGGGTCTCCTCTGGGACTGTATCAAGCGTCTGCAGATGCCACGAGTGGTCTGTGGCTGGTGGTCAGTGTGGCAGGCTTGGTCCAGCAGACGGACTTGGGTATCTATCATGGGGACTTTGTGCTGAGGTGGCAGTGGCCTCTTGAGCTATTACTGTTGATTTCATTTCATGAAAATAAATGTTTAATGAAAAGAAATATGAACACTTCAAAGGACTAACAAGGATGCAGGTTTCCACCTCACGGAATTAATTACATTAACATTTTGGAATATTTGCTTCTAATTTTCTTTCTCCCTCCCTCCTTCCCTCCTTTTCTGCCTCCTCCTCTCTCCTCCTTCTCATTGGAAAAAAAAAAAAAAAAACAAACAACACTCTGGTTTTTTATAAAATGATCCATGCTCATTGTATCAGTCAGGAGAATGTAGGTTGTGCTGCAGTAACAAACAGCCCCACATATCAGTGACTTTAAAGCCTCTCCCCTGAAGTGACAGCTCTCATTTTCTCACATCTCATTGCCACATGCATAGGCCAAAGCAAGCCACATGGCCACGCCTGGCGTCAAGGGGACCAGGAGGTGCATGACCCCATCATGTGCCCCAGGGAGAGATCTGGACACTCAAGTGACCACCACACTCAGCAAACAGGACACAAATAAGGGAGGAAAAAAGCAATATTGAGGGTGTAGAAAGTACCCACATCCTGCTCTCCAGAAGTAACCATCTCTGATTGCATTTGAGCATCACTCTGGACAAATGAACGGAGAGAGGGAGACTATTTTTGAAGATGTTATCTTACTATAAAAGATGACTAATGGGCCAGGCACTGTGGCTCATGCCTGTAATCCCAGCACTTTGGGAGGCTGAGGCAGGCAGATCATTAATCAGGAGTTTGAGACCAGTCTGGCCCCACGGCAAAACCCCGTTTCTACTAAAAATACAAAAATTAGCCGGGTGTGGTGGTGGGTGCCTGTAATCCCGGTTGCTCAGGAGGCTGAGGCAGGAGAATCACTTGAACCCAGGAGGCAGAGGTTGCTGTGAGCTGAGATCGTGCCACTGCACTCCAGCCTGGGCAACAAGAGGAAAACTCCACGTCCAAAAAAAAAAAAAAAAAAAAGATGATTAATGAACATATTCTATTTAATTTTTGCATTCAAGTAAAATTAAGAAGAATTTGAAGAAATTGTGAAACTTCAAGTAAACTATTTCTTCAACGATCTCTTTATGAATTTTTTTTAAGAAAGCTTCTGAAGAACATTAAAGGATGAAAATCATGGTCAGTATTTACTCACTGACTTGTGCTGATTTCAGGCGGGGTCCGCCGGCTCCCTGGAGGGAATGTGAATCCAGAGCCCTACTTCCCCTCCCCTCACCCCTCCCTTCAGTTAATGGTTTTTGTAGTTACATTATCATCATTTTACAATATCTTACTCTAAAACATTCGCATTATTTTTTGTAACCACAATTCCTATAATTATTTGTTATTAGTTGTATCATTTTTGTCTTTTAAAGACAAAGTCTTGCTCTGTGGCCCAGGCTGGAGTGCAGTGGTGCAATCTCAGCTCACCACAACGTCTGCCTCCTGGGTTCAAGAGAGTCTCTTGAACGCAGGGTTGGTGCACACCTGCATGGTCACATCTGTCTGCAGTACCACCCCTTCCCAGGCTGGCTGTTAGGGATTTGAAATCACTCCTGGCCCTGGGAATGGGTGGCTGAGATCAGGTGGAGTTAGGTTATGAGAAGAGGGGGTCCCTCCCAGGAGCCCAGAGGCCAGGCTGTTGGGAGGATCGAGCCTGTGGCCATGACAGTCACCAGGAATTCTATCAGGAGTGGTGTTGAGGGGGTGACAGTGACTGTAATCCCGAGTAACTGGGATTACAGGTGCCTGCCACCACACCAGGCTAAGTTTTGTATTTTTAGTAGAGATGAGGTTTCGCCATGTTGGCCAAGCTGGTCCCGATCTCCTGGCCTCAAGTGCTCCACCGGCCTCAGCCTCCCACAGTGTTGAGATTACAGGCGTGAGCCATCATGCCCAGCCACGAGTTGTATCTTTACATGCATCGGACATTCAGCAGTTCTTTAGCTGGTTGGATTTTATTGTGGCTTATTTATTTTTTTCCCAAAAGGGTGGTGGTGGGTCCCTAATTTCTTCTGTCAGTTCAGTTTATTTACCATACAGTACGTGACATCCCGGAAGTGAATAATTTTGCAAGCCGTGCTTTCTTTCCTTCAAAGCCTGGTGCCTCATGGCCTTAGGAAGCAAAGATTGCTGTGCAGAGCCTGAGGCAGGCAGTTCTCCTTGCAAACGATTTTTTCGTGTATCCTAAATGCTGGAAGGATTCTTTTTCCTTGAAATTCATAACTTTGCTAAGAAATCTGTGTGGAGCACTCTAGCAGATTTTCCTGAAATGTGGAGTGCTTGCTCTAATTTTGGATCCAATGCCTCCTCCCTTTCCAAGCCTGTCTCTCATCTGCTGTATTTACTGCGTCATTTGCGGCACCTATCAGGGGCTCTGAATCAGGGACACCAATCTTCTTTGAGTTGCGCTCATTCCCCAAGTCTAGGAACTGTTCTCAAATTCCCTTTTATCTCTGTCTGTTCAACTGCAATCACTATGGTTATCTCAAGGTTTTCCTCTATACCAGTAATTCCATGTTCATCAGTGTCTAGTCGTCCATTTAGTCTTTCACTAAGTATTTATCAAGTGCTGGCCAGGTGCTAGGCAAAGATGGTATTGGGGCAAAAGCATGGCAGGACAGGGAAGGCCTCCCTCTTGGAAGTGGTGGGGATAGAGAGAGGACTGGTGAAATAAACAGCACATCCAGCACGCAAGAGGTCCACAAGGGCTGTGAGGAGCAGGAGCCGGGATGGGGAGGGGGGGTGGCCCGGAAGGCTTCCTGGGAAGGGTATGTTTGAGCAAAGCTGTGCGGGAGGTGAGGTCCTTTGCTGCTTCCCGTCTGTTAGGTCCACAAGGATGGACCGTCCCACATTTCTTTCCTCGGGTTCCAAATCTCCGTTTTTATCTCGTTCTGCTGGCTTCTCGCCTCTGGGAGTGTTGCTTTTACGGAATTCATGTCCTCAGCCATTTGTTCTCCAGCGTGAAGCCACTGGGAGGCCACACCTGTTTCTGGCTGATGCGATCTGGGTTGGGCTGTTTGCCTTGTTTCTGCTTACCAGATCCCCTCTTCCTTCTCCCTTCCTCTTCGCTGCCGTCTGCTTGCGCGGTTGCCATGGCATCGTTTCATTCCGCTCATGCTTGGGCAGCTTGGTCCTGACCATCTATTTGTTCTGGGGAATTGGCGCATTTGGTTCCCTATTTGGCGTATTTCTCTTTTGATGTGTTCTCTCTTGTTTTTCTTTGAAAATCGCATCTGAGAGTTTGCAAAATGATGCACACTTGCCATGTGTGACTTTTGAGGCACCCCTGTGATTGGCCCCCACTTTTCCGGAATATCTCTTTCCCCTCCAGCTTCTGCCCACCGTGGGTGTCTGGCTGCAGCCCCTGTCTCTGAGCACAGCAGAGGAAATGCTGGCTGCACTGGAAAACCCGGCTTGGTTTTCTCTCTTGAGATGGTGTTAAATGTCTACACTGCAGCTCACACACCTACGTAGGAGCCTCTGTGGGGATGCCAGAGCGCCGTCTGCAGTTCCCAAGTCTTCACGCCGTGTGAAGAGGCTCAGCCCACAGCTCACATTCCCCATTCTGGGTGCCCGTGCCAGAGCCGCGTTCACTCCTCTGGGGTCAGAAAACGGTGAAACTCAGAGCACCACCCACCTTGCTGTGTTTGTTTGGAATGAGGGGGCAAGAGATGGTGGGGGCTGGGGCGTGAGAGCGCCGAGCTGGAAAGGTGGGGCTGGCGGTGAGTGCTTTCCACTGAGCAGGAGCTCTGTGCTTCAGTGGCTACGGATGGTGAGGCGCAGGGCAAGGTGAACGCAGGGTTGGTGCACACCTGCATGGTCACACCTGTGTGCAGTACCACCCCTTCCCAGGCTGGCTGTTAGGGATTTGAAATCACTCCTGGCCCTGGTAATGGGTGGCTGAGATCAGGTGGAGGAAGGTTATGAGAAAAGGGGGTCCCAGGAGCCCAGAGGCCAGGCTGTCGGGAGGATCAAGCCTGTGGCCATGACAGTCACCAGGAATTCCATCAGGAATGGTGTTGAGGGGGTGACAGTGACTGAGGAGAGGTGTGACCTGGGGGTGAGCTGCCGTGTTGCAGGGAGGGTAACAAAGTCCAACAGCATGAATTGGGTGAGTGTGGGGCGTTCAGGACGGAGGGAGGGAGAATGGTGTAGAAGCCACAGTGAGGGACAAGGAGACCACCATGGCCAGTGGGATGTGGGAGAGGAGAGGGAACAGCCCCCTGAGAGCAGACCCCATGGGGGTGGCAGGATCCTTGGAGACGGACAGAGTCTAAAGGTGTAGGTGGTTTTGTTGACAATTGACTGAAGCCCGGGGGGTGTGGTGGAGGGGAAGGGAGAGGAGCCAAGGGGGGCACTGTTAGGGAACGGATGTGCAGGGCCTTACAAGGCAGAGGGTGACATGGTCCCTGGCTTCTCGTGAGGACTGATGCCATCAGGACACAGGGCGAGATGAACTTCATCTCAATGCCCAAGTCAGATGACGATGGCGGCGGGGTGCTGGAGGGAAGCTGTCTTGCCCCAGCCTGCAGGGCTCTGAGGCGATCCCCCTGCTCCTGCTGCTGGAGCATGGGCCCCTGACGACAGGCATCTCATTCCTAGCGGGTGGGTTTTCTTCCAGCCCTGAGGATGGTCGTGTTTGGACGAACGGAGGCAAGATGGTGCACTTCCGGGTTCTTCATCCTCCACCCCCAACTCTTCCCGCGCGCGCGAAAATGCAGCCGGCGCCCGGGAAGGTGCAGACCAACTGGGCATGTGCCAGGTGACGTCAATCCGAAGAGACCAAGATTTACCTGGTCGCACCTGCGAAACGCCCCCCGACACGCCCGTGCCCCGCCTATTGCCCTCCCGCTCCTAGAAAAGCCGCTCTTGGCCATTGAGCCACGCGCTCTTCTCACAGCCCCACTGCTGTCGGGATGTCGGGATTGTGGGAAGTCCGTCTGAGAGCCCCACCGGGGGACTCTGCCGGCCTCCGGTCGACAGACTTCTGCTCCACACCTTAGGTGACCAAAAATAAACTGTGCAGTTTTGCTCCTACACTTGCCTACCCGCTGGTTCTTTTGCGCCCGCTCGGCTGGTCTTAGAAAAAACAAATCAGTTGGTGCCGAAGACCCGGGAGGAGACCCCTCCTCAGGCCTCTAAGGATTGAGGAACCTCCTCCTGCTTCCACACCGCAGACGGACCAGGACCTGAGACCCGCTTCCCTCACTTTCATGGCCTCTCTGGGGTAAGTGCCCTTGTCTCCTCTTTACCTCCCTCGGCCAGAAATCCTGTGCAGGTCCGAGGTCCATTTGGAGCCACCAAGTGGCTCGGAGACCCGTTCAGGACGGAGACGTCCACCTGAAGGTAATCTCCACCTTGGCTTCAAGAGCCTCCAGTCTGTCTCTGCTGGTTCCAAAGGACGCTTTGAAGCCAGGCAGAGATCCACTTCCATTTCCATTGTGTCCATTGTGTAAGTAAAGAGGAAACAAATGGGAAACCCCCAGTCCAAATTTCCAAAGAGCACCCCCTTAGGGTGCCTCCTAGCCAATTTAAAAACCTTACAGCGGCCGGGCGCGGTGGCTCAACCCTGTAATCCCAGCACTTTGGGAGGCCGAGACAGGCGGATCACGAGGTCAGGAGATCAAGACCACCCTGGCTATCACGGTGAAACCCCGTCTCTACTAAAAATACAAAAAACTAGCCGGGCGAGGTGGCGGGCGCCTGTAGTCCCAGCTGCTTGGGAGGCTGAGGCAGGAGAATGGCGTAAACCAGGGAGGCGGAGCTTGCAGTGAGCTGAGATCCGGCCACTGCACTCCAGCCTGGGCGACAGAGCGAGACTCCGTCTCAACA
>NC_045452.1:26439649-26467924 GCF_002776525.5 Piliocolobus tephrosceles | reverse complement strand
AAAAAAAAAAAAAAAAAAAAAAAAAAAAAAAAACCTTACAGCTTGAACAAGACCTTAGGAGGAAGCGGTTAATTTTCCTTTCCACTGTGGCGTGATCGACCTCAGCAATTTCTGCCAGCGGCTAGGCAAGTGGTCCAAAATTAATTTACATACAAGGCTTTTAGGCCTTAGGCTCTCGTCCCTATACTCCTTCTCTCCCCGCTCTCCCCACCCCCTCCCTTCCTGCCCAGACTCCTCCTCCTCCCCCCATCCAGACTCCTCCTTATCTACTAGTAATCCACTCGGTCCCGTGCCTCCTTCGGGGCCCCCAACTGGCTGTCTTGAGTCCCCTATCTCTGCCCACACCCTCCTACAGTGTTAGCACCTTTGCGAGAGGTGGCTGGGGCGGAGAGGGTAGTCAGAGTACATGTCCCTTTTTCATTGGCCGATCTTTCCAAAATTGAGAAGCGTTTAGGTGATTTCTCAGCTAATCCTACCATATACATAAAGGAATTTAGACACCTTTGTCAGGCCTATGACTTAACTTGGCATGACCTCCAGGTTATCCTAACCTCTACCCTAAACTGACTGAGGTTCTAACCCAGTATACCCGGTTAGATCCGGCTTCCCCCACAGGGGCCACCATTTTGGCGTCTTATTTCATTTCTCAATCAGCTCCTGACATTCGTAAAAAACTTCAAAAGGTAGAGGATGGTCCTCAGACACCAATATAAGACCTGGTTAAATTAGCCTTTAAGGTCTATAACTCCAGAGAGGAGACGGCAAGCTTGCCTTGAACAGAAGGTTCAGCTCCTAGCAGTGGCTTTACAGCCCAGTCGTAACCCCAGACCAGAGAGCACACACCCCGCAGACTCCAAGGATACAAAAGGAGCCTGCCTGCTATAAGTGCGGCAAGGCAGGACACTATGCCAACAGGTGTCCGCAAGGTCCCCGAGTCCCAACACAGCCTTGCTATAAGTGCAAGGCATCAGGACATTAGGCCAGTGAATGTCCTAACCCTCGTCCACCAGCAACCCCCCTGCCCTGCTTGCTAGCAGGGAGGAAACTGGAAGTCTGATTGCCCCACCCTGAGAACAGGTGCCGCGCCTCCACGTGACCCCCTTTCCCAGGATCCTGGGAGCTCCTTCCAGCTCCTACATCTGGACGACAACTGAAGGTGCCGAGACTCGGGGACCCCCATCATCCTCGCCAAGACGCGGGTAACTCTCCTGGTAGCGGGTAAGACAATTTTTTAATCAACAGCGAGGCTACCTATTCTGTTTTGCCGTCCTTCTCTGGACCTAGCCTTCCATCCAATATCTCTGTAGTAGGAGTAAGTGGAAAGCCATCCACTCCACGAAAAACTCCAATCCTTAATTGCTGCCTGGCCAACAAGTACTTTGCACACTCATTCCTCATTCCCAACTAAAAAGGGCCCCTACCGAAAGCAATCAGTGGAAATCAGTTTGGCTTTCCTCCACTCGCCTCAAACTTACTAAATTTTCTTAACTATCTCATACTCCCCAACCTTGCCAGGACTATCCTTCTGGGTTTTGCCCATATTCCAACAAATGCTTCCATTCCTCATTCCTATACTAATACTGTGCCTTATTTTATTCTTCATCCGTACGTCCAAATACCAACCATGGGCCCTGACCTTAATGACGCCCCTTAACAGCAGGAAGTAGCCAGACAGACCAAGGCGCCCCTTTATCACTATTATCAATAAAAGGTTGGACTGTTTGGACGAACGGAGGCAAGATGGTGCACTTCCGGGTTCTTCATCCCCCCACCCCCAACTCTTCCCACGCGCGCGAAAATGCAGCCGGTGCCCAGGGAGGGTGCAGACCAACTGGGCATGCGCCAGGTGACGTCAATCCGAAGAGACCAAGATTTACCTGGTCGCACCTGCGAAACGCCCCCCGACACGCCCGTGCCCCGCCTATTGCCCTCCCGCTCCTAGAAAAGCCGCTCTTGGCCATTGAGCCACGCGGTCTTCTCACAGCCCCACTGCTGTCGGGATGTCGGGACTGTGGGAAGTCCGTCTGAGAGCCCCACTGGGGGACTCTGCCGACCTCCTTTGCCGGAGGCTGACAGACTTCTGCCCCACACCTTAGGTGACCAAAAATAAACTGTGCAGTTTTGCTCCTACACTTGCCTACCCGCTGGTTCTTTTGCGCCCGCTCGGCTGGTCTTAGAAAAAACAAATCAGGTCGACCCCTCCATGGCCTGCAGGGCAGGGCAGGCACTTGGCTTCTAACCCATTTTATCTTCAGGTAATTAATGCCAGTTTATGATTCCCCTAAGTCTCTCCTCCTTCCTGCCCTCCCTCCTTTTCTCCGGTCCTGCTGTTTTTTTTTTTTTTTTTTTTTAATTACTTTTTTTGAGATGGAGTCTTGCTCTGTCACCCAGGCTGGAGTGCAGTGACTTGATCCTGGCTCACTGCAACCTCCGCCTCCCTGGTTCAAGGGATTCTCTTGCTTCAGCCTCCCAAGTAGCTGGGACTGCAGGCGCCCGCCACCATGCCCGAATAATTTTTGTGTTTTTAGTAGAGATGGGGTTTTGCCACGTTGGGCAGGCTGGTCTCGAACTCCTGACCTCAGGTGATCAGCCCGCCTCAGCCTCCCAAAGTGCTGGGATTACAGGCGTGAGCCACCGCGCCTGGCCTCTCCATTCTTTCTTTTCCTAGAGTGACTGTTTTCTATCACCGCATCCTTATTCCACCCGCCATTTGTGGATGTTCTTTACTAGCAAAGCTGTAACTTTTAGGCCTAAACCCTACTGAATGTGTTATTTATTAAGAGAGAATAAATTGCTGTGAAGAGTCAGGGCTTACATGGTTTTCAATCTTGGTCCACTCATTATCTGAGTGACCTTGAAGGAATCGCTTGGCCTCTCTGAACCTCAGTTTCCTCGTCTGTAGGAAGGAGGCAGTAACAGTGCATAATTTGTGCAGCTGTCATAGGGATTCGCTGTGCAGTCCTTCACATGGGTGTGGACCAAAGCTTGTGCCTAGCAGAGGCCAGCTGCTCCCCTGTGGCCACGTGCCAGACCCTCTTCCTCACTGACCTCACCAGGCACTCAAGTTCCACATGGCAGGCTCTGTTCGCTCCACACCAGCCTCCCCTAAAACCCTCTCCTCCAGGCAGCCTCCGGGCTTGCTGGCCAGGTTCTTAGAGGTGCCTGCAACTACCACACTCAGGGCTACAACCTGTCAGTCTCCAAAAGGCACCCTCCCCTCATCTCCTTCTTCGTTGGGTCAGAGAAGATGTGGGCTGCCAGTTGGTGCCAGGCACTGTTCTGGGGGTCTGAGGGAGGTCTGAGATTAGGACAGACAGAGCGCCCCCCGCCCTGTGAAGCTGCTGATCTAATGGAGGAACCAGACTACCCCGCATACAAATGCATATTTATGTAAAGCATAGAGCAGTGGGGTGGAAATGGGTCCTGGGAAGAAAAATGATGCAGGTGATGGCGGTGTGGTGGGGGGGGGCCAGGGTGCTAGTGGAGCTGGCAGGTTTAGACAGGGCGGTCGGAGAGGTGACACTGAGCAGAAACTTGCAAGAGGTGACGGAGGGGCCCTGCCAATACCCAGTACCCAGGACAAGTGTCCAGGTGGCAGGAACGGCTAAAGCAGAGACCCTGAGGCTGGCGCGTGCCTGGAGCCAGGTGAGGGGGCAGTGGGGGGTGGGTGTCACATAGGATCTCCAGGGAGTGGGGTTGAAGTAGAGGCTGGGACGGGGGTGTGACGGGATGGATGTGCTAGGATCTTAGCAGCCGCTGCATGGAGAGGAGACCTGTGGTCTGGCTGGGTCGGGGGCGGTAAGGGGCGATGGTGGGGAACCGTTAAGAGCTTGGAGCATCGTACAGAAGAGCTGCTAGTGGTTCTGCCTGGGGCCATCGTGGGGGGGGGGGGGCAGAGAGAAATAAGGGGGGGGGGCCGATGATGTTTGAAGCCTGTGACACTGGCCGTATCCTTGATTTGTCCCCTGGGAAGGGGTCTTGAAACAGGACCCCACAGAGTGATTGAATGCAGATTTTACCTCTCAAGGCTCTCTAGGAAGCAGGAGGTTGCACAGTTCCTTGCCCCTCATCCTTCCTGCCCCACTCGCAACCCTGGTCCTAGCCTCAGAAGTGCAGTTCCTGGCTGTGCACTGATTTGCTGAGTGACGTGTGGTGGGTCACTTGCCTCCTGGGATAATCAGTTTCCCCACTGGTTCCATGAGAGGTGACTGAAGTCCTTCCAGCCTGCCTGGTGCCTATGACAGGAGGAGAGGAGTCATCAGCACCAATTTCCTCTTATTATGTGTCTGTTATTACTGGAAACAAAGAGCAGCGTCTGTCCCTGTCTCCGCTGATTAATGAGAGCCCATCCTTGTTCATTTCCAAGATCAAAACACAAGCAGACCTCCTCCTGCGGCCGTTCTCTCCCTGCTTCCTTGAGCATCAGGGCAGAGGAGGAAATGGCGCCATCTCTTCTGGCTCTGACTCAGCCCCTGTCAGTGGCTCAGTTTAGCAAGTGTCCACTGAGGCCACTTGGCTGGGTGCTGCGGACACAGCCAAGCCAGACACGCTCCCTGCACTTGACAAGGGGCTCATCCAGTGGGAAAAGCAGGCAGTGCACACGATATCACAGTGGGTGGGTAAGAGGTATGCAAGTGGCCAGTAATGGGGGTCCACCTTGGGGTGGGAATATGGCTTTTTAGCTGAGTCTTAAGTGATGCTTTAGGTTTGGACAGTGAGTGGGTAGCCAGGGAAGGGAAGTCCAGCAGGAAGCAGCAAGAGAGACATCAAAGAGCAGGAGGTGGAAAGGACTTGGATTTGAGGGGGGTGGAGGGTACGTAGGAACAGGAAGGTGTCCACACCAGCCTCCTGAGAGCTGCGATGGGAGGCTTGAACCAGAGGTGGTGGCTTTGAATGACCTAGTCCAATCCCCTTCCTTACCTCCCTGTAATGTGGAGACTGGAAGACAAAACTCTCAAATTCCCAGGTTCCCTTACAGCCAGACACACGCAACCGTGTAACTGAGCTCTGGCCAGTGAAAGGTGGGTGGAGTTCGTTGGAGAGAGCTTCTGTCTTCTAATAAAAAGACGAAGCCTTCCAAGGAGATGGTTTGTAACTTTCAGCCTTTAGCTTTTCTCTTCTTTCTGCCTGGAATGTGGATGTGATGCTTGGATGCACAGCAGCCATCTTCTGACCATGAAGACAGAGACAATCTTGAGGCTGGCAGAGCAGGAAGCTAGAAGGAGTCGGGTCTGCATGAGTTTCCCGAGCACCCCACCAACCCTGGGCTGTCTCCTCCTGAGCAGCCACATGGTATGACTGAGCATACAGGGGCTGGCGGAGGTCAGAGAAGTCCCTGCCCTGCTCTGGGAGCAGGAAGGCTTTTGGGAGCAGCCTGTGCCTGAAGGCTATTTAGGGTTCGTCCAGACTCCGAGCCTCCTACTAATGTCTGCCACCACTTTCTCCTGGGACCTGGTTTTGCTAACTGGGGTATCCTCAGGGCCTGGCTTGGGGAGGGTGCTGAGTACCTTTTTGCTGCAAGAGGGAAGGATGGCAGTAGCACCAACGGGATGAGGAGCTTGGGAGCTGGAGCGGGAAGGGGAGGAGGTGGTGGGGGAAGGCTGAGTTTCAGCAGCAACACTGTGGGTCTGCTGGATCAATGGGTGGGGCGCTGGGGTCTGGGCTGGAGAGGGACATTGGGATTTGTGAGCAGAGAGTGGGCAGGAGAAACAGTGAGGGAAGGAAAGGCTGCCATGGGCTGCCCACATTTAGGCTCAGGAGGAGGCTGGGGAGCCAGCAGAGATGCTGCTGGCGGCAGGAGGTGACTGAGCGCTGTTCTCCCAGGAAGGCCTTTGCTGGGCGAGACTCTGGAATTATTCTGGGGCTACAGGCACAAAGGAGCACACACCTGGGCCTTAAAACAATGGATGTTTAGAACTTCCCATACTATGTTGAATAGGAGTGGTGAGAGAGGGCATCCTTGTCTTGTGTCAGTTTTCAAAGGGAATGCTTCCAGCTTTTGCCCATTCAGTATAATACGGGCTATGGGTTTGTCATCAATAGCTCTTATTATTTGGAGATATGTTCCATCAATACCTGGTTTACTGAGGGTTTTTACCATGAAGAGGTGTTGAATTTTATCGAAGGCCGCTTCTGCATCTATTGAGATAATTGTGGTTTTTGTCATTGCTTCTGTGTATGTGATAGATTACATTTATTGATTTGTGTAGGGAAAGAAGGAGAGCATGAAGACAAATACCTAATGCATGCGGGGCTTAAAACCTAAATGATGGGGTGATAGGTGCATCAAACCACCATGGCTGTGTATACCCGTGTAAAAACCTGCATGTTCAGCACGTGTATCCCAGAACTTAAAGTAAAATAAAAACAAAAACAAAAATGGATGTTTATTCTCTCAATCTGCTGGAGGCCAGATGTCCAAAGCCAAGGTGTGGGGAATGCAGCGCTCCCTCCAAAGGCTGGAGGGGAGGAGCCTCTCTGCCTCTTCTGCCTCTGCTGACTCCAGGCGGTCCTCGGCCGGAACGCATCACTCCCATCTCTCCTCTCTTCACATGGCTGCCTTTTTCGTGTGTCTGTGTCTTTTCTCCTCTTTTCATAAGGACACCAGTCATTGGACTTAGAGCCCACCCTAAATGCAGGATGCTCTAGAGATCTTGAATCCCATCTGCAAAGACCTTATTTCCAAATAGGGTCACACTCTGAGCTTCTGGGTGGACATGAACCTTTGGGGCAGGCTGTTCAACCCACACGGGGACCCCATGTCAGGCGTGGGCCCCAGAGGTTGCCGCCCCCAATCCTTCATGGCAGCTGGGCTCCGAACCTCCCCACCCTGGCCACTGGCTTTCTGGGTTCAGCCCCTGCCAGGAGCCATCACGCACTGATGTCCTTGCCGACTCTAGCTCTGTTTCACTGTTTCCCACAATTAAGCTCCCAGGCCTGAGAAAATCTCCCCTGCTCTTCCGGAGAAACGTGGACAATGCTGATAATGAGTTCTGCCTTCCGAAATTACTTGTTTCTGAGCATTAGAAGTAATTTTCTGTCTGGGAATAATTAACTCAAAGACCTGGGTGAAGCAAGCTAAAAACGGGGGACGTGGGTGGTTGAAAGGACTGTCTGGAGAAGACCTTGAACAAATCCTTCTGCACTGGGAAGGCACGTCTGGGCCACGCAGAGGCCCCAGGGACCCAATTACCCCCGGGGTCTCCTCCCTGTACCACTCACCCGATGGTTCCATGGGTTCTGATGCCTTTCAAGGGCTTCTGCTCTCCAGTGCCTTCGGGAGGAAGGGAGGTGCTCAGGGTGACCTGGGGATTGGGACTGAATGATATGGGTTCAAATCCTGACTCCGGCATGGCTAGCCTCAGGCTCAGCTTCCTCTTCTGCAAAAAAAGATAATGGGACAGGCCACCGGGGCGGTTGGGTATGGGGGTCACATGGAACAATGCGTGTGATATGTAAGCCAGGGCCCGGTACGTAGTAGGTACTTAGGAAAAGTGGCAGAAGTGTGGGCTGAACGAAGAGAGAAGTTAAGATGAATGGGAAAAGGTACAAGGTCTGGATACGATTCGATTCCAGCTACTTGCTGAGCCACAAGACCTGGGGCAAGTCCTGTGATATCCCTGGGCAAATATAAAATGAAAAATAATACTAACAGGGTGGCGGAGAGGTGAGATGAGATGTCAAATTATCTTGCAAACTGTAAAGTGTGATCCTTCTGTGTTTTACAAATAACAATAGGAAAATCCCAGTGTCCACATCCTTCCTGCTAGGCTAGCCTTTTCTTGTTACCCTGGTGGTTCTCAAAGTGGGGTTCCTGAGCTAGCACGCATCAGCTGGAAACTTGCTAGAAATGTAAATTTTAGGGCTCCACCCCAGAGCCGATGAATTTGGAGTGGGTGGGCACTCTGTGTCGTGGCAAGTCCTCTAGGGGATTCTGATATGTGCCAAAGTTTGGGACTCACTTTTATCATGTGGGTCCCCCTTTTCCAGCTCAGAGACCCCCAAATGCATTTGACTTCTCATCTTAACCCTCTTCTGAGCCTCCAGGGCTTCCTGGAGGAGGTGGGGCAGGAACCTCGTTCTGAAGGGTGATGTGGCTGAGGTTGCCTGATGTCCCTCCAGCACCCACTCTCCCATTCTTCAGGGGTCAAACAGGCCTGGAGCTTTGGATAGTCATACGGCTTTGGGAATAAAGCACTGCCTTTGCCAGCTCTCCTTACAGACAGACATGGCCTCAGGATGAAGTTTCGGCTAAGAAGATAAGCAGACTTGATGCTTAAAGGGAATTGGCTCAGCTGGGGGAGTGGCCCTTGTTAACTGTCTGTTTTTCCTCTTCCTTCCAATCTGCAAGGAAAATGTGATGGCTGGAGCTCCAGCAGCCATCCTGGATCATGAGGTGACCATGAGGACAGAAGCCATGTGTTGAGAATGGTGACACAGACGTAGCAATGCCAGCATTCTGGATAAAGGACCAGCCATCACTCCAGTTCTGAAGGGCTCATTTCTGAGTTTTTAAGGATGGGGAATGAGCTTCTATTTCATTCAAGCTTCTCTTATTTTGGGTTTTCGTGTTATGTAGCTAGACCTATTCTGACTGGTGAAGTAGGAAAAGAGAGCTTCCCGTGGGCAGTGAGGTGCCCCTGGAGGATGGCAGGTGGCTGGGGGCTGTTGCTCAGAGGAGAGATTGGAGGGAGCAACTGGAGTCCAATGAGGGGATCTGCAATGCCCAGGGCTGAGGTGATGGGGTCTTAGCTGGACATGATTGTGTGAACAACTTCTCCTGCCTCTGAGCCAAAACTGTCCAGCATGCAGTGTGGTGAAGACTACACATGAGATTGGGCAGGGATTTGTCAGGGGATCGCATAGCTCTGTTGACATCATAAGCGGTTAGGTGGTACCTCCAGGTAAAGGAAAGGAGAGGTGCTCTTGTCCTCAGCTTCCCAGAGGGACAGAGACCAGCTGAGTATCAGGGAGATCAGGAAGGGACAGAGAGAGCCAAGGAGGTCACAGGAAACCTCCCAGGAGTCCCTAGGCTGCATGCCCCAGGGAATGTTAGGGATGACTCCAGGCTTCAGGGCGGGGAGTTACACCCTCGAGGAAGGATTCACTTCTTTATTTCTTCCTTGATTCAGACCCCAAACCTGAAGAACAAAGCCTTCTCTGCTGCCCCTTGCAGGCAAGTGGCCCGATGAAAACATCGGCTCATGTCTCCTTTGCTCCCTAAGGTTTGACCCAGGGCTTCGGAAGAGCTGGCTCAGGACAATTACTTAGAAATGCTGAGACCTGGAGTATCCAGGGCCCAGGGCCTTTCCTCTCACTCCTCATTCTACAGATGAGGAAACTGAGGCCTAGAGGGGGACAACAACTTGCCCAAAGTGCCCACAAAGCTATAGGGGTGCCAGGACAGCACCTGCTCCCAGCTCCCTGTCCAATGCTCTTGGTGCGCTGCAGGCCGTGACCCGGCCTTCCTGGAGCCTGTCTGTACACGCCGGGGCAGGTGACACCTGAGACCTACAGAGGGGTCTCTGCTGGGAGCAGGGGCCCGGGAGGGAGGGGCACTGAGTGATGGGGAGGGGCATGTGCCGGAACCCACCACACACAGGGACTCTGAAAAAGATTTGGTAACTCCTGTGGAGCCCTGGCGTCACTTCCCAAAGCTAGGAAGGGAAGGCGTAGATGCCAGCGAGAGTGGGGAGCCAGGCACAGCCGTTTCTGCGGAGCTTCCGACTTGCACTTCGGGTCCCAGTCAAGTTCAGGCTCCGAGCACTGCACATCAGCAGTGGGCAGAGAGAAGACCCAGGAATGGAGGGAGCCCAGCTGTGAAGTCCCCACGGGGAGTGGTGCACGCTGGCTGGTGGGCACCGTGGCTTGTGGTTCCAGCTCCTTCTGGTCTAGGCTGTGCCAGCCACTGGTTCCCTCTGCCAAGCTCAGCCTTGGTCTATGGCATAGTAGCCCAGACCGGGGACTTCGGGGGTGTGAAGGGATTGGGGCAGGGGCCAGCATGGGGGAAAGGCTTCTTCAGAACAAGGAGAGCACGTCAGGACGTGAGACACATGGGTGGCGATGGAGGCGCAGGGAGAGAGGGGGCTGGAGTTCCACGCCATACCAGGGAGGCAGACAGAAGGGCCGGGTTTGAATGTGCCACGACCTTGGGGTGAGGTGGCCCCGACTACAATTAACTCTAAGGGGCGTGGACTGGAGGACTAGAGGGTGTTCCAGTCCCGGGACCTGAGTCAGGGAGCGCAGAGGCCATCCTCTCTGAACTCAGCTCCTGCAGGCAGCTCACTCCAGCCCTGCTGGCATACTCCTGTGACGGGGAGCTCACCTCCACACAGGCGGTCAGCCCCTCATGGGGTCCCTCTGTCCCTACTGAGCTGAAGTCTGCCTCTGTGTAGCATGCCTCTGGGATCTTAACTTCAACCGGCCTGGAGTTATTCCCAGGACCCAGCAGAGGAAATGGACACGCCTGCCACTGTTCAGTCATTTGCTGGTCTCCCCTGGCGTTCTGTGTGCTAATGACAATGGCCTCCACTTTCTGAGGGCTCTGGGACAAGTGCAGGGCTGGGCACCTCTCCTGTCTGAGGTTGTCAATTCCTCACAACAAATCCAAGAGTCTGAGATTTCCTCTCTGTTCCGTAGATGAGGTCGTGGAAGCACAGGGATGGGAAGTGACTTGCTCAGGGTCACTCGGCTGGTCCACGGAAGCAGGATCCCAGCTGAGGTTGGGCAGTGCCACCCCCTGTGCCCTGGTGTGATCCGGTGCCCATTTCCCCTGCCTCTATGAGGACCAGGCTCCCTCCGAGATCACCCGTTCAGTCCCCACATGCTCTGCAGGGAATGCGGTCTCAGTTCTGGACAACCTCCCTGAGTGGTTCTGGCCCATCTTCTATCTTCAGGCTGGTGCCTCAGGGTTTCTAGGGCCTAGACTGCACCCCCAGTGAGAGAGGATCCCCCCAGTTTTGCACTCCTTTCTAGCAGATAGCAGCTGGTCACACAGCACCTGGCTGCCCTGCAGCTCCCTCGGGTTCCAGCCCAGCTGGCTCCCAACACGCTTCTGCTCGGGGCTTGGCAAAACGGCCCTGCGCATCCAAAGCAGGCGTCCTGCTGAGCCTCAGATGCCTGCAAGGCCAGTGAGGAGCTGTTCCTCCCACACATCTGGCCACACATGACCCTCACTGCACAGGCCAAAGCCATCACAGACTCCCCTTTCCCAGGGCTGGGGACTGGCTATCTCTCCTGTCTGCTCCAGCCACAGAGGCTTCCTGGTGTACAGTGCACCAAGCTCACTTCTGCCTCAGGGCCTTGGCACCTGCTGTCACCTCTGCCTTCGAAGCCACTGCTCCAGCTACTCTCATGCTCACTTCCCCTAATTTGAGCATCTTCCCAAATGCCACCTCCTTGTAGGGCTTTCCCTGGTCACCCCATCTCCCGTGGCCTCGCACCACCTCACATCTCTCCTGACTGTTATCCTGTTCTGATCTCTTCTTAGCACGTAGCAACACGTCCTCTTCCTCCGCCTCCCTCCTCCTCTTTCTGCCACCTCTTTCTTTTCTTCCTCTTCTTCCTCCTCCCCTCTTCCTTTTTCTCGTCCTCTTGTTCCTTTCCTATCCCCCTTCTCATCCCCGTCCTCCTCCTCCTCTGTGTCCCAGCAGCACCTCAGCTCCAGGAGAAGTTGCTCTTGCCTGTTCTGTCTGCTGCTGGGTCGTAGGCACCTAGAATCATGCCTGTGTGCAGTAGGCATTGGGTGAGTGTTTACTGACTGTGCAGCTACATGTGCCTGGGGCTGTCGTGACATGGAGGAAGAACGGATCTTGGTGCCCGACTCTATAAAACTGTGTGACCTGGATGACTCCCAGGGCCTCCCTGAACCCCAGGATCAACTTCGGTAAAATTGGAGAAAGGACACCAACCTGCCTGGAAGATTCTGCTCCAGGTGGGATCTAGGTGGCAGATGCCCAGCCCACAGGGTGCGGGGCAGCTTATGATGCACCCCAGCTTCTCAACCAGAGCCTCCCAGGCTCCCCACCTAAGCCTTCTGTACACCACTCAGGTGTCCACAACACGTTTAATTTGAGTTAGGGAGGGAAATCTCTATTTTTTTGGGGGTGTTAGCATTGACCGTCTACTTCCTGCTTGGGACTCAGTGCCGAGTTGACATTAATGTAGAAAAATTAGTATTATCAGGGCTGCCTTCGGAGCCATCTCTCACACTGCAGTCTGCGACACGTTAATTAAACTTGATAAATGCTCTTGTCTAAAGATAACTTTTGAACAAAGGATCCAGTCACCTACTGATTAGCTGGCTACATACTCTGGTAAATTGCCTGGGAGGCTTTTGGAACTGGGGACTGCGGCTGGGGCCTGCAGGGCTCTGTCTTGGGGAGAGGGCTTCTCGGCTCTCCCAGCTCTGGGGACGGGCAGTGGTACTATGACAGGGGCACCCCACATGTCCTGGGGGCTGGGGAGGGCACTGTGGACCCGGAGGGCAGGATGGGCATCTCAACCCAGCTCCCACCAGGGGCTCTGTCCTCTTCTGATTGGCATTTCCCTTCACAAGCCCCTTCCGGCTCAGCACCCTGCCCTATCACTGTAACAACCCCATCCCATGTGGACCATCCATCAGGAAGCCCATCAGTATGACTGCTGCCCCCGCTGTGGCGTGGTCCTTGGGGCCCATCCTGCGGTGGTATCATCTCCATGCCATTCAGCTACCAGTCTTCCTCTACCTCCTTCTCTTTCTCCTTCTTCGTCCTCCTCCTCCTCTTCCTCCCCACCCCCAGTGATCTCGGCTCACTGCAACCTCTGTCTTTCAGGTTCAAGCGATTCTGCGGCCTTAGCCTCTCAAATAGCTGGGGTTACAGGCAGGCACCAGCATGCCTGGCTAATTTTTTTGTGTTTTCACTAGAGGCAGGGTTTTGCCGTGCTGGCCGGGGTGGCCTTGAACTCCTGAGCTCAGGTGATCCACCCGCTTCGGCCTCCCAAAGTGCTGGGATTACAGGCGTGAGTCACCACACCCGGCTGGCAGAGTTAGTTTCTAAGGAGAGGGAAGGAGGGGTACTGGGCAGGCCCTTGGCAGCCTCTGCCAGGAAGGCTTTCCCGGCTCTGAGTAATTCTCTTTGTAGCACGTCTCAATTGCAATTTTATATTTACTTTTTTCTTGACTTGTTTGATGACTGTGGGTTCCACAAGGGCAGGGGTTTCTGTGTTTTCTACATTCCCTAGCAAACAGTAGGTGTGTAATAAAAATTTGTTGAGTGAATGAATGAATGAACACTTATCTCTGTGTCCCAAGGCAAGCTCCTTTCCTTCTCTGGGCCTCAGTTTCCCCATCTATAAATCAGGCCATCTTTAAGCCTCCTCCTGCTTCTCAACCTTGTGATGCTGCCCTCACCCAGAGCTCCAAAGATCAGACAGGGTAAGGTGGAGGGAACCTTTACTAGGCACCACCTGTGTGCCAGGCCCTGTGCAGGGCAATGGCAGTTTGAAGGTGGATCTGACAATGTTCTGGTGCTCCAGAGACAAGGTAAGCAATTCCACAGTGTGGCTTGTGGCAGACACAGGGAAGCCCCTGGGTGGTGGAAGCTGAGAGGAGGCCCCTGGCCCTGGACGGAGGGTCAAGGAAGGCTGCAGGGGCCTGAGTGATAGGTGCAGAAATTATAGGAAACAGGCCAGGTGCAGTGGCTCACGCCTATAATCCCAGCACTTTGGGAGGCTGAGGCGAGTGGATCACCTGAGGTCAGGAGTTCAAGACCAGCCTGGCCAACATGGTGAAACCCCACGTCTACTAAAAATACAAAAACTAGCTGGGCGTGGTGGTGGGCACCTGTAATCCTGGCTACTCAGGAGGCTGAGGCAGGAGACTCATTTGAACCCGGGAGGTGGAGGTTGCAGTAAGCTGAGATGGTACCACTGCACTCCAGCCTGGGTGACAAAGTGAGACTCTGCCTCAAAAAAAAAAAAAAGAAAGAAAGAAATAATAGAATAATAGGAGGCAAAGTTTCCAGGCAAAGGGAGCTGCCTGTGCAAAGGTCTGGAGCAGGAGAGAACATAGGTCCCATTCTGTTAGTGTTGCACTGAGGCGGAGGATAAAAGGGGACATTGAGGCCCGAGAGGAAAGTCCAGGATGAATCAGAGAGGCCCAGAGGGCAGTGGGGAGCCGTGGGTGAGCTTAAAGCAGGGGAGTGGCATGCTCAGAACTGTGCTTCAGCATGAGCAGGTGGACTCCTCTGTGAAGGCCGGCCCAGAGGGCCAGAGGCTGAAGGCTGGGACGCGGTGCAGAGATGGCACCTGGACTCACCAAGGCAGCCTCCATTGGTGACTGGATACAGGAGGCCTCTGCACTTGTTCGTAATGTGTAATGTGCTTTCCTGGCCCTTAATCCACTTAATCCTCTAGACTATAGCCCTGGGGGCAGGCATTGGTGCCAGGTCGCAGTGATGGCCCCACTTTTCTACCTTCCCTGGAGCTGCCCGTTTCACTAGGGCTAAGTTGGCCTGCCCACTTCTCACTCTGGGTTTGGCCCTGTGATCCATGTTGGTCAACAGGACAAAGTGAAAGTGGCTGTGGCCCATCTTGAGCTGGGGTCTCAGGGGGCTGTGTATCCTCTGGTTGCTCTCCTGTGCCTCTGCCATTGCCACAAGGACACACCCAGCTCAGCCTGGGAGGGTGAGGAGCACTCAGCCTCATTGCCAGCAGCTGGCTGCCCACCAGACATATGGGTGAACCCCACCAAGACCAGAAGAATCGCACCACAGAGCCCAGCCAAAACTGCTGAACTGTGAGCCAAATAAACACTTATTTGAAGCTCCCAAATTTAGGTAGTTTGTTACACAGCTTTATTGTGGCAATAAGTACAGTTTTCTGTCTTCATTTTAAAGACTGTGTCTTTTGAGTTCTCATGGCCAGGGATCCTGCTCCGAGGTCTGTGTGATTTGCCTGCACTGTGTGACCTCCCAGCACCAATCTCAGAGGCCTCAGCTCCTGGGGGACAGGAAGGCAGTTTTGCCCAGCCCTGGGCTGCAGCACTGCTGCAGCCTCCCCTGTATCAGTGTGGCTGCTCCACTCTGCTAGCTGTTCACTCATTGCCACTCCTGTGGTTCCGGCCTGGAGTGACAGCATCATTATCTTCAAGATGCAGCAGTAGGAGTCTTCATTTGATTGTGAGCCTCACGTCTCAGAGCAGAACTGACTCCTGCTGGGAGGCAGGGCTGCATCCTCTTTGTGAAGCTGAAAATGAAGAGGAAAATGTCGTTGGGGGTTATGAAGAATGCGGTGGCATTTGTGACAGATGGCAACGCAGCAAAGTTTCCAATCATCGGGCTTGAAGCTGTTCTTTATTTGTAACTTTGCCTTTTCAGTGCAGGTCAGTTTGGGCCTTGTTATTTTTCTCTAGGCTGATGGCAGAAAGCCAGGTGTGGCGCTGGTGGCCATGAGCAGGGTGCGAGCACCCTCCTTTAGCTGGCCTGTTCAGCCTCGCCTCTGATGCCATCTCTGCTGTGCTATGGTGTAAGGAAGAAGCCAGAAAGCAGGTGACGTGGGTTCCAGCCCCAGTTCTGCCTGTTACTAGCTGTGTGGCTGTGGGCATATTATACTCCTCTCTGGCCTTGAGGTTGTCATTTGCCACCCTCTACACCAGCTGCCTTTGGGGCATGGGGGAGGAGACAGAAGATGTTGGTGGGAGCCAAGCCATGAGGCTCAAAAACATCAAGGGCACAGAGAGGTCAGAGGGGGCTGAACACATTGGCCAGGACTCCCAGCTGCAGGAAACTCACCAGTCCAGCCTGCTCTGCTGACAAGACGTCCCTCCAGATGTCCAGAGGAAGTTCCAGAGGAAGTCTGCCAGCTCGATTTCCCGAGCCTCAGTTTCCTCTTCCGTGAAGTGAGTAGGGCTGTGGCAAAAGTTCCATGGCACGAGGCACAAAGAGTGCTCACCTAGGCCGGCACTTCGTGAGCTCTCTGGGGACATGGGCCATTTTCTCCTCCTCCCAAGGCAGGCCAAGCTCCAGGAAGTAGAAGACCTTCCAGTGTGGAAGGAGGGGGTACTCAAGGGGCGGCCCAATAGGGCTGAAGGTCTTCCCAGGTGCCCTGTGCAAACTTGGGGGCAGGTGGGTGGTGCATGGCAGACCTGGCGTTCCTGGACATGGAGGCAGCCCATGGCCACAGCTGTGCTGAGACTCAGGCCACTCAATCCATCCCTCTGCATCCCTCTCCCCCTCCTCCCTAAAGCCCTGCAAACCTGCCTTCGTGGCCCTTCTCTTCCCTGATGAGGCTTTGGAACGAGCTTCTTTTTTTAGCTTCTCCAATCAGGCTGGCATCGTGCTTGGCTATTGTTAGCATCTCAGCTCGACGTCTCCTTCAGAAAGTGATGAGATCATCCTCCCAGAGGTCCACGGTCACCTTTCCACAAGGCTCGGAAACGTGCAGACCTCCCCTCCCATCCCCTACCCTGGTCGCAGGACAGGGACAGCGACGGCAGTGAGAAGAGGAGTCAGGGACTGAACTAGGAGCAGGAAGGGAACTGGGAGTGAGTGATCAAGGAGAATCTACCGTGGGCTCCAGTGTCCTCTCTGCCCGCCAGCAACCCTTCCTCGCCTCTGGGGCCAGCACTTTGTTTTTCTCTCAAGGAACCAGCTCTCCTTCTGTGTCATGCTGTACTGACCCCCACGCCCTACCAGCCCATCATGCACTGTGTTCCCCCCTGGTTCAGTGAGATTGTCTCCCAAGTAGGATGTGTAACCATCCATTCTCCTTAAACAACCTGTTTTGTTGGAGTGAAAGTTTGCCTCCTTAAAAATAGGAGTTACCAGGTTCGCTTGCAGCTAGGAGTGGCCATGGACATAAGAGAAAGTCTGCCAGTTTGATTTCCCATCAAAGGGGATGGTCTCAGGGGCACACACCCTCCTTCCTGCCTGGAATGTGGATCTGATGCCCAGAGCAGGAGCAGCCACATTGCAACCATGAGGATAAAATGTGCAAAGACTGGACTTACTGAGAAAGATGGTGGCACACACACACACACACATTTGCCTCTTCTTGAAATCCCACTAAAATGATGGTAAAGATCACTTTACAGACATTACCCTCAAGCAGAAAGAGAAAAGGGGAGGAGGCCCAAGCACCAACATTTTGGAGACTGGAAACCTGGTGGATGAGCCGTAACCCACTAGGTGAGCTTGAGAAGCTGAAACATGGCCAGCAGCAAGCAAAGCTGAGAAGCAACAATGGGTCTGGGAGGCTGGAGATGCCAGAGACTTCTGGAGGGGAGTGAAGGAGGATTGTTTCAAACAAGAGCAGTTAGTCTTCCTCTCATGGGAGGGACAGGGACAGACACAGCTCTCCACTCCCACTGCTTGCACAGCTGGGAGATTGCCCCTCCCTGAGCCTGGTAGAAAACCCAAGATTTATTTTAAGAAAGGGTCGGGCAGAGGCCTCTGGATTGGGGGATGCCACTCCAAAAGCAGGGCATGTACTGAATATTGGAGACCCCTGCCTCTTTCTCCTTGCAGCCCCCGGAACACCAGCAGCCAGGCCTCACATGCAGCAGGCGGGAGCTGGGGGATCATTTTGGTTGGGGTCAGTTCCACTGCCCTTCCAAGTGGAAATCCTCACACTCTGGCCCCCAGTGACCCCATGGGGAAGCGCTCTGCCAGATCACCTGCAGTGGAGACCACAGTCAGAAAACGCTACCCAAGGGCTCAGCACTTCCAATCAGCTTCTTTGTTTTTTAAATGAAGTAGACATTTAAATGATGTTTATATTCAGTGAAGTGCACAGATCTTAGCACAGTTTGATGAATTTTGGCAAACTTACTCCTGTGTCACACGCCTCTCTCAAGGTAGAGGACATTTTCTGCAGCTGTAAAATCTCTCACCAGGTCACCCTCCCCGTGGATCCCCATCTCTAGCACCTGCCCTCCCCACCCCCCGCGGGCCGTGCTGTTCTGATTTCTATCAGCATAGAGGAGCCCTGTCTATTCTAGAAGTTCATATAGATGACATCACACAGCACATACTCTTCTGTATCAGGCTTTGTCACCTAGGAGAATGTTTTTGAGAGTCATCTATGTGTTGCAGTTTGCTCCTTTCTGTGGTTAAATGATATTCCATGGTTTAGAATGGAATATTTATCCACTCTCCTGTTGACAGACGTTTGAGTTCTTGATAGTTTTTGGCTATCACAAATAGAAGTGCTATGAATATTCTGGTACAAGTTTTTATGTGGACACATGCTTTCATTTTTTAATTGAATCAATAACTAGACATAGAATTGTGTGGTCACATCGATTTTGTTTAACTTTATGGGAAATTGACATATTGATTCTTAAAGTGATTGTACCATTTCACATTCTTACCAACAATGTATGCATTCTAGTTGCTCCATATCTTTGTCAACACTTGTTAGGGTCTTTAAATTTTAGGCATTCTGGTGGATATGTAGTGGTATCTTGCTGTGATTAAAATGTGTACTCCCCTCCGCCAATGACTAATGGTGTTGAAGATCATTTTATTGTATTTATTTGCCATTTATATATCTTTCTTGGTGAAGTGTTTGCTTAAATCTTCTGCCCATTTTTGGGAAGTTTTAATTTTTTTTTTTCAGACAGAGTTTTGTTCTTGTTGCCCAGGCTGGAGTGCAATGGTGCGATCTCAGCTCACTGCAACCCACACCTCCCAGGTTCAAGCGATTCTCCTGCCTCAGCCTCCTGAGTAGCTGGGATTAAAAACATGCACCACCACGCCCAACTAATTTTTGTATTTTTAATAGAGACAGGATTTTACCATATTGGCCAGGCTGGTCTAGAACTCCTGACCTCAGGTGATCTGTCCTCCTCAGGCTCCCAAAGTGCTGGGATTACAGGCGTGAGCCACCCCGCCCAGCCGGATTTTAAAAATTATTGTGTTGTAAGAGTTCTTTTTTTTTTTAACCTCTGAACTTTTTATTGGCCTCCTGCTCCTCAAAGAGTACCCTGATTCTGCTGCCTTAATGTCTCAGAACTTTGGGGTCGCTGGTCTCAGACACCACTTTGCCATCTACTATCTGGCAGGTGGTCTTTTGGATGGTTTGCATGGACTTGCTGCTGTCCAGGGCATTATCAAGATTGAAGTCCTCGCCATCTTCCAGTAGGTGGCAGTAGGTGGTGATCTCAGCCTCCAGCTTGACCTTGATGTTCAGCAGGGCCTGGTACTCCTGGGCCTGGTGCTGTCCCTCTGCCCAGGTCTGTGCCAGCTCTGACTCCAGGTGCAGCAGGATCCCGTTGAGCTGCTCCATCTGCAAGGTGTAGTGGGCCTCCACCTCCCTCAGGCTGTTTTCCAAACTGTCCTTCAGATTTCTCATTGAGTCCAGGTCGATCTCCAAGGACTGGACTGTACGTCGCAGCTCCATGAGTGTCATCTCAGCAGCTCCAACCTTGGCAGACTGCGTGGTGACCACTGTGGTGTTCTCCTCAATCTGCTGAGACTAGTACTTGTCCAGCTCCTCTCCGTTCTTCCGAGCCAGCTCGTCATTTTGGGCCCGGAGGGCTGCCATGATCTTGGTGAAGTCCTGAGATTTGGGGATCTACCTCCACGGTCAACCCAGAGCTGGCAATCTGGGCTTATAGGCCTTTTACTTCCTCTTCGTAGTTCCTCTTCATGAAGAGCAGCTCCTCCTTGAGAGTCTCAATCTCTGTCTCCAGCTGCAGCTGAGTGACATTGGTGTCATCAATGACCTTGCGGAGTCCATGGATGTCGCGCTCCACAGACTGGCTCATGGCCAGCTCTGTCTCATACTTGACTCTAAAGTCATCAGCATCAAGACAGGCATTGTTGATTTGCAGAACAATGCAGGCATTGTCCACAATAATTGCCAAGCTCTGAGCCCTCAGGTCCTTGATGGTCTTGAAGTAATGGCTCCAGTCTCTGACCTGGGGTCCCTTCTTCTCCAGGTGCTCCCAGATTTTGCTCTTCAGCTTCCGGTTCTCTGTCTCCAGGTGCCTCACTCTGTCCAGGTAGAAGGCCAGGCGGTCGTTCGGGTTTTGCATGGTCTCCTCGTTCTGGGTGCCTCCCATTCCTGCCAGATCCCCAGTCATCCCCGTGGCCAGGCCCACGGACCCTATGCCGGCCTGGAAGCTGGTGGAATGGGACACGGAGATCCTGGAACCAGAGCTCCCGGTGCCTGTATAGACGCTGGCTGCACTGCTGACTGGCCGGGCACCATAGCTGGGGGGCTGGGCAGAGTCCAGGGACCTGTAGTTGGTGGAGAATGTGGATTGAGTGGTGAAGCTCAAGCTGTCCGGGGAGGAGGGCGAGAAGACAGGACTTGGGCTTCGCCAAGCAAGAGTTATTTACATAATTCTAGATACAAGCTCTTTGTCCGATGTGTATTTTGTATATATTTTCTTCTAATGTGTGACTTTCCTTTTCATTTTTGAAACAATGTGTTTTAGGGAACAAACACTTTTAAGTTTGATGCAGTTCAATTTATCCAATTTTTTTTTTATAATTTGTGTTTTTTGTAAGATATTTTGCCAAACTTGAAGTCACAAAGATTTTCTCCTGTATCTTCTTGAAAAAGTTTTACTTTAGCTCTTACATTTAGATCTAGGATGCATTTCAAGTGACTTTTTGTATATAATGTGAAGTTTCAAGGTTCATTTTTAAAAAACATACGGCTGTGAAATCATTTCAGCACTTTTTATTGAAAAAAATTTATTTAAATGTTTGTTGAAAATCAATTGACTATATATGTGTGGGTCTATTTCTACAGTCTGTTTTCTCTTCTATTGTTCTATATGTTCATCTTTATGCAAATTCCACAGTCTTGATTATTGTAGCTTTATAATCAGTCTTGAAACCAAGTGTATAAATCCTCCAACTTTGTTCTTCTTTTTCAAAACAGCTCTGGTTATTCTGAGTTGCTTGCATTTTCATATTAATTTTAGAATCGGCTTGTCAAATTCTACCAGAAAAGCCTGTTGCGATTTTAATTGGGACTGTGTCACATCTATAGATCAATTTGGGGAGAACTGACATCATAACAATTACGTTAGTTTGGGTTTTCTCAGGGTTCTTCTGTTTCCAGAGAAACAGAACCAATAGTATATCTATCTATCTGTATAGAGCTGATCAGATGGATGTGAGAGAAGATTTATTATAGGGATTGGCTCACGTAATCATGAAGGCCAAGAAGTCCCATGATGTGCAACCTGCAACCTGGAGATGCAAGAGTGCAGGTGCTATCATTTAGTCTGAAGGCCTGAGTACTGGGTAGGGGCAGAAGAATGCTGGTGTCTGTTTCAGAGTCTGATGGCCTAAGAACCAGGAGCTCCAGTGTCCAGGAATAGTAGAAGATGGATGTCCCAATTCAAGGAGTTGGGGGTGGGGGGGGGGGGGGGAGAGAGAGAGAGAGAGAGAAAGAGAGAGAGAGAGAGAGAAACAGAAAGAGAGAGAGAGAGAATTCATCCTTCCTCTGCATTTTTGCCTACCCACATTTATAAGGGTGGATGTCTTTACTCTGTCTACTGATTTAAATTCTAATCTCTTTCAGAAACACCCTCCCATATACACCCAGAAATTATGTTTTACCAGCTACCTGGGCATCCCTTAGCCCAGTCAAGTTGACATGTAATAGTAACCATCACAACAATGTCGAGTCTTTCACTCCATGAACACATTGTATCACCCTATTTATTTTGGTCTTTAATTTCTCTTGCCAATGTTCCATAGTTTCCAGTGAACAATTCTTGTTTATATCCTCAATAGTTCATGCTATGCTATGTTAAATGGTTATTTTCTAAAATTTCGATTTCTGATGGTTCATTGCTGGTATATAGAAAGCAATTAATTTTTATATATAGATTTTGTATCCTGAAACCTTGCCAGTCTCACTTATTAGTTCTTGTGGGTTTTTGTAGATTTGTTTAGATTTTCAACAGAAACAGTCATGTTGTCTATGAATAAAGACAGTTTTAGTACATCCTTTCCTATCTGGATGCCTTTATTTCTTTTTCTTTTTTGTGCCTCAATACACTGGTAAGCACCTCCAATACAATGTTAAGTACAAGTAGTAAGAGTAGGCATACTTGCCTCATTTCTGATTTGGAGGGGAAGGAGGAAGCATAGCTTTTCATCATTGACTATGATATTAACTGTGGATTTTCCTTAGATGCCGTTTTTCAGGTTGAGAAAGTAATCTTCTGTCTCTAGTTTGTTGAGTTTAAAAAAGGAAAATCAGGAATGGATGTTGAATTTTGTCAAATGCGTTTTCTGTATCTATTGAGAGGATTATATGGTTCTTTGAAAATATTTTTAACTAATTGATAAATAATAGCTGTGCATATTTTTGAGGTACATGTGATAATTTTGATACATTTACATAATCAAATCAGGGTAATTGCAATCACAATGGATGGATATTTACCTTTTCTTTACACTAGGAACATTCAAATTACTCCCTTCTAGCTATTTTGAAACGTATAATCAATTAACATTAATTATAATCACCCTACTCATCTGTTGGACACCACATCTTATTTTTTCTACCTAATGTTTTTCTTATTTAACCTTTTAAGATGGTGAATTACACTGATTGATTTTCAGATGTTAAACCAAGCTTGCCCCCCGTGGGTAAGCCCCATGCTAACAAGGTGCATTATTCTTTCTATCTGTCTCTGTGTGTGTGTGTGTGTGTGAAGTTAAATTTGATATGCTAAAATTTGTTTAAGAACTTTTGTGAGAGATGTTGGTTTGTAGTTTTTTTCTTGTAATATTTTTGTCTAGTTTTAATATCAGGATATTGCTGGCCTTACAGAATGAATTGATGTGTGTTCCAACATTTTCAACTTTATGAAAGAGTTTGTATAGAACTGGCATTATTTCTTCTTTATATGTTTGGTAAAATTCACAAGCGGAGCCATTTGGACATGGAGTTTTCTTTGTTGGAAGGTTTTTTTTCACTACAAATTAAATTTCTTTACTAGCTATAAAGTTATTTAGGTTGTCTATTTCTTCTTGAGTGAGATTCGGTGGTATGAACACTTTCAAGGAATCTGTCGAAAGTTTATCTAAGTTGTGTGACGTATTGGCATCACAATGTTCGTATTATCCTTTTAATGCCTGTAGGGTCTGTAGTGGTGTCTCCTCTCTCATTCACGATGCTGAAAACTTGTGTCTGCTCTCTTTTGGTCATGATTAGTCTGGCTACAGGTGTATTAATTTTAACAACTTACTTAAAAGAACAAACTTTTGTTTCTATTTATTTTCTTTGTTTTTCTCCTGTTTTTCAATTCATTAATGTCTGCTTCTCATCATCCCTTTTTTCTACTTACTTAGCTCTACTTTGTCTGATTTCTTAAGAGGCAAGTTTAAGTCAATTTGAAAACTTTCTTTGTTTCTAATAGGAGCATTTACCAATAAAAAAAATTTCCCTCTGTGCACTGTATTAGCTGTATCCCACATATTTTGATATGTGAAGTTTTCATTTTCATTTAGTTAAAAATGATAACTTCACTTGTGATTTCTTCTTTAAATAGTGAATTATTTAGAAATGTGTTTTATAGTTTCAAAATATTTGGGCATTTTCCAGGCGTCTCCCCATTATTGATTTCTAATTTAACCCAATTGTGGTCGGAGAACATAATTTGCATGATTTAAACCCATTCCAACTTTCTGAGACTTGCTTTGGGGCACAGGAAATTGTCTATCTTGGTAAACGTTTTATGCTACTTGAAAACAGTGTGCTTTCTGCTATTGTGGGTGGAGTGCTTTATATGTTGATTAGGTTATGTGGTTGATAATGTTCAAATCTTTTATATTCTACCAATTTTCTATCTAATCATTATATTATTAAATAGGGGTATTGAAATCTCCAGTTACAACTGTAGATATGTCTAGTCCTTCTTTCAGTTCTGTTCTGTCAGTTTTGCTGTATGCATTTTGAATTTCTGTTAACAAGTGCATAAACCTTTAGAATTAGTTGTCTCTTGATGCAGGGACCCCTTCATCATTACGACCTTCTGTATTATTGGCCTGTCTCAGCCTCCTGAGTAGCTGGGATTACAGGCATCCACCACTATGGCTAATTTTTTGTCTTTTTAGTAGAGACAGGGTTTCACCATGTTGGCCAGGCTGGTCTTAAACTCCTGACCTCAGGTGATCTACTCGCCTTGGCCTCCCAAAGTGCTGGGATTACAGGCATGAGCCAGCACGCCCAGCCTTTTTCCATCTTTTTACTCTTAACCTATGTGTGTCTTTACGTTTAACGTTGATTTTCTGTAATCAGTGTATAGAGTTTTACCTTTAAAAAAAAAAAAAAAACTAAGCCGGGCATGGTGGCTCACGTCTGTAATCCCAGCACTTTGGGAGGCCAAAGCGGGCAGATCACCTGAGGTCAGGAGATTGAGACCTGCCTGGGCTACATGGTGAAACCCCTTCTTTACTAAATTACAAAAAATTAGCTGGGCTCGGTGGCGGGCATCTGTAATCCCAGATTATCGGGAGGCTGAGGCAGGAGAATTGCTTGAATCCGGGAAGTGGAAGTTGCAGTGAGCCAAGATTGCGCCACTGCACTCCAGCCTGGTGACACAGTGAGACTTCGTCTCAAAAACAAACAAACAAACAAACAACAACAACAAAAAAACCCAAAACCAACAAAAAACTGAAATCAGTCTCATAATCTTTACCTTTAAATTAGAGTGTCTGGACTACTTACATTGAGGGTAATATAGTTACGATTGAATTTAAATCTTTTGCTTTGCTTTCTCTCCCGCTACTTGTCTCATCTATTCTTGGCTTCTCTTTCCTTGTTTTGCCTTTATTGGATATTTCAATAGTTCTACTTTATTTCCTCCATTGGCGTATTAGCTACCCCGCATCCTGTGTTTTAAAAGTAGTTGCTCTAGTATTTATTGTAGACATCTTCAACTCGTCACAATTAACATTTGAGGACCCCTGCACCCCTTCACATGGAGTGTGAAGCTCCCACGACAGTGCCTTTCCCTTTACATCTCTCTGCTTTTGCACTAGTACCGCCTTGATTTTACTTCTACATTTATTATAAATCTCACAATACATTGTTGTTATTTTTGCCTGAAATAGAAATAATCTTTTAAAGGGCATAAACAATTTTAAAAACGTCTTTTACATTTACTGATATGATTACCATTTTTGCTTTGTTTTGTTTCTGAGACAGGGTCTCACTGTTGCCCAGGCTGGAGGACAACGGTGTGACGTGGCTTACTGCAACCACAGCCTCCCCAGGCTCAAGTGATCCTCCCACCTCAGCCTCCTGAGTAGCTGGGACTACAGATACATGCCACCACACCCAGTTAATTTGTGTAGTTTTTTTTTTTTTTTTTTTTTGTAAAGACAGGGTCTTCCTATGTTGCCCAGGCTGGTCTCAAACTCCTGGGCTCAAGTGATCCTCCTGCTGTGGTCTCTCAAAATGCTGGGATTACAGGTATGAGCCACCGTGCCCAGCCTGATCCGCATTTTTGATGGTCTTTATTCTTAGGTGTTTATTCAGGTTTCTGCTTAGTATGTGCATCATTTTCCTTCTGTCCAAAGGAGGTCTTTTAGCATTTCTTGCGGTGCTGGTCTGCTTGGGATCAAATCTGTCAGTTTCTTACATTAAATTAAATCTTTACCTTGTCTTCATTAAAAATATATTATCTCTACATAGAGTTCAAACTTGACAATTAATTCTCCATCAATACTTCAAAGTGATGATGTCACCCATCTTCTGACCTCTATTGTTTCTTCTAAAAAGCTTTCTGTGAACTTTGTCTTTGTTCTTCTGTGTCTGATGTGTCTTTTTTTGGTCTCTTGCTGCTTTTAATGCTTTCCTTTAACAACATCTGTTTGCAGAAATTTGATTATGAGGCACCTTGGTACGTTTTCCTTCATGTTTCTTATGCTTGAGTTCATTGAGATTTTTGGATCTATAGATTGATAGTTTTCATTAAATTTGAAAAAATATGACCACTATTTTCCCAAATATGTTTTTTTGTGTCCATCCCTCTTCCCCATCGCTTTTCTTTTCTGAGATTCCAATGACATGCATACAGGTCATTTGATGCTTTGTTCATTGTATTTCACTTATTTTCCCACGTTTTTTGATAACTTCTTAGTCTTACATATCCATATTCACCTGACTTTTCTTCTGTGTTGTCTAATTTGTTGTGTGTTTTTCATCTCTTAAACTCTGTCTTGGGTCTTTTAAAAAACTCTTTCATGTCTGTTATTATCAGGTGCATGCTTGCCTCTATTTTCTTGAACAAATAGAGTCTATTTCTTAGGGTTGTTTTAGTATCTTCGTCTGGTAATTCTATCATCGATGTCATTTCTGGGTCTGTTTCTACTGACTGATTTTTCCCCATATTGTGACCTGTCTTTTTCTACCTCTTTGCATGGATGCTGATTTTTGATTAGGTACAAGAAATTGTGAACTCTCATTGTCGGGTGTGGTTTAATTAATTAATTAATTTCGCTGGTATTCCTTTAAGTATTTTTTACAAAATTTTCTGGGCATTAGATCAGTTACTTGGAAACAGTTGGATCCTTCTGAGGCTTGATTTTAAGCTTTGTTCCAGTGTTTCTTTTTCTAATCTGAGGTCACTTCCTCACATGCATGTGCTGATCAGTACTCAGCTAAAGAATGGAGGCCAGGCACGGTGGCTCAAGCCTGTAATCCCAGCACTTTGGGAGGCCGAGACGGGCGGATCACGAGGTCAGGAGATGGAGACCATCCTGGCTAATATGGTGAAACCCCTGTCTCTACTAAAAAATACAAAAAACTAGCTGGGCGGTGGTGGGCGCCTGTAGTCCCAGCTACTTGGGAGGCTGAGGCAGGAGAATGGCGTAAACCTGGGAGGCGGAGCTTGCAGTGAGCCGAGATCCGGCCACTGCACTCCAGCCTGGGTGACAGAGCAAGACTCCGCCTCAAAAAAAAAAAAAAAAAAAAAAAAAGAATGGAGGGTAACCCCTTGGCGTTATAGATATAGGTATAGTCAGTTGTTTGGGCACCATTTGTTAAAAAGATTTTTCTTTTCCCTAACTTGCTTTAGCACCTAAGGTAAAAATAAATCAATTGACCATATAAATGTGAGTTTCCGTCTGGCCTCTATTCTGTTCTAGTGCTTTTATTGGTCTATGTTTATGCCATTATTGTACTGTCTTCACTATCATAACTTTACAGCAAGTCTTGAAATTATATCATAAAAGCCCTCCAATCTTATTTTTCTTTTTGAAGACTTTTTATTGGCAATTCAAGGTTTTCCAATTTCTGCTTACATTTTGGAATCAACTGTGATGATTGTAAGGTTCCGGAGGCCCTCACGGAAACTAAGCAGATGTTGAAGCCATGGTTGTATAGCCTGCAGAACCATGAGCCAATTAATTCTCTTTTCTTTATGAATTATTCAGTCTCATGTACTTCCTCATAGCAATGCACGAGTGGCCTAACACAGAAACTGTACTGAGGAGTAGGTCTCAGATGAGACTTTAGATCAGACCTATGGCTTCTGAGTTAATGCGGGAATGAGTTAAGATTTCAGGGGACTATTGGGAAGGTATGATTGTATTTTGCAGTGTGAGAAGGACATGAGATTTGGGGGGGCCAGGGGCAGAATGATGTAGTTTGGATATTTGTCCCCACCCAAATCTCACATTGATTACCTCCAATGTTGCGGGTGGGGCCTGGTGGGAGGTGATGGGATCATGGGGGCGGATCCGTTATGGCTTAGTGGTATCCTCCGGATGTTGAGTGCGTACTCATGAGATCTGCTTGTTTAAAAGTGTGTGGCGCTGCTTCCCCATCTCTTTTGCTCTGCTCTTGTCATGTGAGGTGCCTGCCTCTCCTTCACCCTCCGCTATGATTGCAAAGTTCCAGAGGTCCTTGACAGAAGCTGAGCAGATGTTGGGGCCATCCTTGTATAGCCTACAGAATTGTGAGCCAATTAAACCTCTTTTCTTTATTTAAAAAAGAATCAACTTTTATTTTATTTTATTTTATTTTTTGAGACGGAGTCTCGCTCTGTCGCCCAGGCTGGAGTGCAGTGGCCAGATCTCAGCTCACTGCAAGCTCCGCCTCCCGGGTTCCCGCCATTCTTCTGCCTCAGCCTCCCAAGTAGCTGGGACTACAGGCGCCCGCCACCTCGTCTGGCTAGTTTTTTGTATTTTTTAGTAGAGACGGGGTTTCACCGTGTTAGCCAGGATGGTCTCGATCTCCTGACCTCATGATCCACCCGTCTTGGCCTCCCAAAGTGCTGCGATTACAGGCTTGAGCCACCGCGCCCGGCCAAGA
>NC_045452.1:26422600-26434649 GCF_002776525.5 Piliocolobus tephrosceles | reverse complement strand
TCCCAAAGTGCTGGGATTACAGGCTTGAGCCACTGCGCCCGGCTTAGGGCTTTTTTATGTCATTGGTATTTTTCAAAAATTAGGATCAGGTTGTCAATTAAAAAAACTTGGTGGGATTTTGATTGGTAACACTTTGAATCTGTAGATCAGCTGGAAGAGAATTGAAATACTGACATTTTTGAGACTTCTAATTCATGAAATACACTACATTTTGCAATTTATTTAGTTTTCCTTTCCCTCATAAATTTCTTGCAAATGTCTTGCTAAATATAACCCTAAATATTTTCTGGTTGGCATGGTATTATAAATAATACATTTTAAAAGTCAAGTTCCAATTGTTTGTGCTGGAATGTAGAACAACTGATATTTGTCTATTGTGTGTTAAAGCCACTTATAATTTTCCATAGTTTTTAAAGTTCCATTAGAATTTACTACATACATCAATGCTATAAGTAAAAACAAATTTATTTTTTCCCTTGAGGATGTGTACCTTTTCATTAACTTTTTAACGAAGCAAGGAGAACTGAGATCCTTTTCTTGTACTGCAGAATGAAGGAAGCATATGTATTTTTCAACCTGAACTATATGTTAGTTGCAGTATTTAACAGATGTTCATTATCAGGTTGATGAAATTACTTTTAATCATAGTTTGATGAGATTTTATGGAACTTACTGTTTTGCTTGTGAGTCATAATTTCTTGCTTCTTGGCTTTCTTGGTTATTTTTTATTGGTTGCTAGTAATTGCGATTTTATGCTGTGGAGTACTTGGATTTTGTAATCTTTCTCTAAAGATTGTTAGACATTTTCTGAAAGACAGTTTAATTATTGTAGGTTAATATGATCTTTCCAAGGCTTATTTTTAAACATCGATAGGGTAGATATTGACTAGTTTTTAGGGCTAATTTAGTTCCCGTACTAATGTGTGGCTCTCTGAGTCTCTAGGACTGCCCTGGTGATCATCAAGAACCATCCGCTTCAGTTGGTCAGAAGTTCAAATGGCTCCCTTCCCTGTGTGACCGCTTGGAATTATGCAGTTATACATATAATCCTGGTCACTCTATGCCTAGCCTCATGCAGTTTTACTGTATACATGTACAGTTTAGTATTTAGCAACAGATTCAAGGGATTCATATGCAGATTTTTAGAGCTCTTTTTTGGAATTGTTTCTCCTCTGGAACTTTGCCTTGCAACTTTTATCTACCTTAGACTCCCTAAACTCAAATATTTTTCTCTTTGATCAGTGAGACCATCATGCTCTGTTTGTGATCCTTCACATTCCACCATAGTCCAGACTGTGCCTTCTGGAGGAAAGCCATGGTGATTGTAAGGCTCATTTCCTTCATTTTCTCTTATGGGGATCACAGCTTAATACTGTATACTTTGCAATATCTGAAAACAGGTGTTTGATCTATTTTTTCAATTTTCTAGTTGTTTCCAGTAAGAAGTTATTTTAGACATTGTTACTTCATCATAGTTGGAAGCAGAGGTCTTACTGTTACTTTTTAAAACTCATATTTTATAGCTGTGGGAATGTAAAAATACAATTGAGTTTTTAATATTTATCTTCTATCCAATAGTCTTATTGAATTCCTTTTATTGATTGTAATAATTTGCCTGTACATCTATTCAATATTTTATGAATACTGCAATTTTTCTGTGATAATTACAGTTCAAATTTTTCGTTTCAAAATCTCATAGACTTTAGTTCTTGTTCTTGTCATCCTAGACTGACAAGTCAGATAATGACAAATAAAAGCATTAATGATAGACATCCATGTCTTAATTTTTAAAGGCAATGTTGCTAGAAATTCAACATTAATTAAGGAAATCATTGTATGTCTTTGTCAGATAATCTGTGTTTTTTATTAATGTGTTTAGTTGCAGGTAATGGAAAGTGTGACAAGAGTCTAGTGTCTCAAACACATAGAAACTTACTTTTCTCATGTGAAATAAGTCTATATATAGGCCTTTCTCTTTTGTTTTGAGACAGAGTCTTGCTCTGTCACCCAGGCTGGAGTGCAATGATATGATCTTGGCTCGCTGCAACCTCTGCCTCCCAGGTTTAAGCAATTCTCCTGCCTCAGCCTCCTGAGTAGCTGGTACTACAGGTCCCTGCCACCATACCTGGCTATTTTTGTATTTTTAGTAGAGACAGGGTTTCACCGTGTTGGCCAAGTTGGTCTTGAACTCCTGACCTCAGGTGATCCGCCCACCTCAGCCTCCCAAAGTGCTGGGATTACAGGTGTGAGCCACCACACCCAGCTGGTATAGCATCATTCTGAAGGCTCCTAGGATTTTCAAGCTTTTCAGAATTGCAAGTTGACATTGGCTTCTACTTAAAGTTACCAGCTTCACTAGCCCCTCACAGGTCAATATGTCCTCTGAAGCTTCAAAGCTAGCCATTGACTTCTCTAGCTATACACTAGATGGCATTTTCTTCTAATAGAAGGCTATATTATTTACATTGGAAATCAGTTGTTTAGTGTAGCCACGTGCATTGATGATCTCAGCTGGATCTTCTGGAGAACTTGCTGCAGCTTCTTCATCAGCACTTGCTGCTTCTTGCATTTTTACATAATGGAAATGGCCCCTTTCCTTAACATGTTGTGGCTGGTAGGATCTGCCATCCACATCACTCAAACTTCACATCAGCAAGAAGGCTGTTTCAATTTCTTAGCATTCTGTGCTCACTGGAGTAGCACTTTTTTTTTTGAGAGGAGTCTCACTGCATCGACCAGGCTTGAGTGCAGTGGTGCAATCTCAGCTCACTGCAGCCTCTGCCTCCTGGGTTCCAGTGATTCTCCTGCCTCATCCTCCTTGTTAGCTGGGATTATAGGCACGTGCCACCAGGCCCGGCTAATTTTTGTGTTTTTAGTAGAGACAGTGTTTCACCACGTTGGCCAGGCTGGTCTCATACTCCTGACCTCAGGTGATCCACTCGCCTCGTCCTTCCAAAGTGCTAGGATTATAGGCGTGAGCCACTGTGCCCACCTTGGAGTAGCACTTTTAATTTCCTTCAATAACTTTTTCTTGGCCAGGCGTGGTGGCTCACTCCTGTAATCCCAGCGCTTTGGGAGGCTGAGGCAGGTGAATCACCTGAGGTCAGGAGTTCGAGACCAATCTGGCCAACATGGTGAAACCCCATCTCTACTAAAAATGCAAAAATTAGCCGGGCATGGTGGCACGTGCCTGTAATCCCAGCTACTTAGGAGGCAGAGGCAGGAGAATAATTTGAACCTGGGAAGCGGAGGTTGCAGTGAGCTGAGATGGTGCCACTGCACTCCAGCCTGGGTGACAGAGTGATACTTTTTCTTTGCATTCACAACGTGGCTAACTGGTTCAAGAGCCCCAGCTTTTGACCTGTCTCAGCTTTTCGCATGCCTTCCTCACCAAGCTTAGCCATTTCTAGCTTTTGATTTAAAGGGAGGGACATGGACTCTTCCTTTCATTGAACACTTAAAGGCCATTGTAAGGTTATAATTGGCCTATTTTTAATATTACCGTGTCCCAGGGAATAAAGAGGCTGGAGGATAGGAAAAGAGCTGAGGGAAAGATGGCTCGGCGGAACCCTTAGAGCAAACACAACATTCCTCCGTTAAGTTTGCCGTCTTCTGTGGGCGTGGTTTGTGGCGCCCCAAAACAATGACAATAGCGATGCCAGGGATCTGCAAAGGTGTAGTCACCATGCTAGGCAAGGAACCCAGCTGCTGTGCTTGCTTTGGGCAGAGGAAATACAGGATAAATACAGGAGAGGAGGCTGTACACGCCAGGCACAGCCATGTGAGCGGCAGTGGAAGGGAAGAGGGTCACTTAGGAGTACTTACTTATGCTGTTGTTACTAACCTTTTCAATCAATTAACCAATTATTATTATTATTATTATTTTTTAGACAGAATTTTGCTGTTATTTCCCAGACTGGAGTGCAGTGGTGTGATCGTGGCTCACTGCAACCTCCGCCTCCCGGGTTCAAGTGATTCTCCTTTCTCAGCCTCTTGAGTAGCTGGGATTACAGGCACCTGCCACCACGCCCGGCTAATTTTTGTATTTTTAGTAGAGACGGGGTTTCACCATGTTGGCTGGGCTGGTCTTGAACTCCTGACCTCAGGTGATCCGCCTGCCTCAGCCTATCAAAGTGCTGGGATTACAGGCATGAGCCACCACGCCCAACCCTCGTATTAACCAATTATCATTTCCATCTTCCAGTCCCCTGTTATCTTACATAAGCTATGTTCATCGTGACTGGCCTTACATCTTGATAGTTAAGTCACAGGATGTCAAAGAGGAAGTGTGACTCAGCCAGAAGGGGGATTGCCCCCTCCGCAGATGGAGAAAGTCTCTTTTTGAGGCTGGGAGGGTAGAAGGTTAACACACTTTAGATTTTAATAAGAAACAGTTGCATCGTGTGAGGAAGCAGCCTGATTTCATCACTGTCTTTATTAGGAAGTTAAAGAGTGAGAAGGGGCTTGTGTAGATGGCAGGCTGACAACTTGCGGGCTGTTGGCAGGCAGTGTTCCTCTGAGCGCCTTTTTGATCTGAGATGGGGAGAGACTGGTGCAGAGGTGCTCTGTGAGTTTCAGGGCGTCCTCACTCTTCCTCACCCTGGGTCCTGCTCGTGCTCCCCACCGCTGACCCTGCTGCCCTGACAGTGGCCCTGGGTTTCCCCATAGAGGTAGCAGCTGCAGAGGCAGCAGCTCCTGCAGCCTCTTGGCCAGACCTCCCCCAGCATCCTGACCCTTGCAGCTGGATGTGCATGACTTTCTCGTGACTTCCTTGCAAGCTCTGAGCTGGCCTCCTGCACCGGGCTTCAGGAGGGCTGGCTGCTGAGTCTGTCCTGACTCTCCCGCTCCCCTCCTCCCCAGCTCCACTCCCCTGCTCTTCCTCAGACTGTGCAAGGTCTCATTCCTATGATGGGCCCCTCCTCATTGTGGCTCATTGTGGCTTCCCTTCCTGGACTGAAGTTGGCCTAGGATAACCATTCAAGCCATTGATCAGCTAGGAGAGTAGAATAAAGATATTTCAAAGCCGGGCGTGGTGGCTCACACCTGTAATCCCAGCACGTTGGGAGGCCAAGGTGGGCGGATCACAAAGTCAAGATATGAAGACCATCCTGGCCAACGTGGTGAAATCTCGTCTCTATTAAAAATACAAAAATTAGCTGGGCGTGGTGGTGTGCTCTTGTAGTCCCAGCTACTTAGGTGGTTGAGGCAGGAGAATCACTTGAACCCAGGAGGCAGAGCTTGCAGTGAGCCAAGATTGCACCATTGCACTCCAGCCTGGTGACAGAGTGAGACTCCATCTCAAAAAAAAAAAAAAAAAAAAAAAAGATATTTTGAGCTTTGCAATACAGCAAACATTTAGCTTGTATGAGCGCTTTCTCATGAAGCTAGTGGAGGATGTTTTCCATCAAAATAAGCAAGAATCAAGGGAGAAAGATATAGGAGGATGGACACAGACAATCCCACTCAGGAAAGAGGGGAAGGAGTGTCCGGGGCACCAGCTTGCACTGAGACATTGTGGACCACAGCCCAGCGAGAGCTGTAGCCTGCTGGGGGCCCCCGGGGAGAGCTTCGAGAAGAGAATGCCTCAAGGGGTAGACAACTGATAGGGAGTTTGGTAACAGGAACTTGGAAACAAGCTAAGAACAAAACAAAGCAAAGAACATTAACTTCAGAAAGACAAAATGTGTAAGGAAGAGTACCTAGCATAGTGTACTCTGCAGTTAGCTGTGAATAGCTTTTTCATAGTCATTGTTATGTGAACACTAATGATTGACTCTTTTTCTTTTTTTTTTTTAAGCCAGAGTTTCACCCTGTCGCCCAGGGTGGAGTGCAGTGGTACCATCTTGGCTTACAGCAACCTCCGCTCCTGGGTTCAAGCGATTCTCCTGACCCCGTCAGGGGGAAGGAAGGGGAGACCCTGTTGGCATCACTAGGGAATCTGGGTCAAGCCATGCCTGAAGCTGGTCAATCCAGGGCCCTCTGCATTTTAGGAGCCAGTAAGTTGCACTTTTTCCTTAAGTCAGTTTGAGCCGGGTTCTGACCTGGCCGGTAACAGACATCACCCTGCATTCTTGCATCAGCTTGGCAAGTCGCCACCTGATCTCTAGTTTACTGATGTGGGCAGTGAAGCTGGGGGAGGAGAGGGTCGACGTCTGCTCCCTCCTGTCTCTGTGACCCTCAGATATGAGGTAGGGCCGGGGGCACGAGCTGGGCTATCACTGCCTCGAAGCGCGTGGTCCTCAGCGCTGGCCGCCTCTGTGCTTCTCCTTTCTCTAAGAAGCCGCTTGGTGGGAGAAGCCGCCCTCATTCTGGGGCAGGCACCTGCAGGTCGCTCAGCCTCGGCTGCTCTCAATCCCAGCAAGAGAGGCCTACCACTCGGAAGTTTTCTTTGCCATGAGTGGGACTTCGGATTTTTTCTGTAAACCCGTGAGGCAGCTCAGCTTCACAGAGAACTCTCACGCTTCTGTGTGACCTTGGCCAAGTTCATTAACCTCTCTGTGTTTTACTTCTCCCATCTGTAAAATGAAGTGGGTGGATTAGACCAGCAGTATAATAGAAATGGCATTTGAGCCATATACAGAGTTTGTGGCTAAAGTTTTCTAGGGGCCATGTTTAGAAAAAAAATAGGTAAAAGTATTTTAGTAATACATTTTATTTAACCCAATATGTTCAAAATATTGGTACAACATGGACTCTAGATGAGTTGTTAATGAGACAGTTTGTAATTTTTTTTTTTTTTTTGACATAGAGTTTTGTTCTTGTCGCCCAGGCTGGAGTGCAATGGTGAGATCTTGGCTCACTGCTCCCAGGTTCAAGCCATTCTCCTACCTCAACCTCCCGAGTAGCTGGGATTACAGGCATGCGCCACCACGCCCAGCTAATTTTGTATTTTTAGTAGAGATGGGGTTTCTCCATGTTGGTCAGGCTGGTCTCCAGCTCCTGACCTCAGGCGGTCCACCTGCCTCGGCCTCCCAAAGTGCTGGGATTATAGGGGAGCCACCGCGCCCAGCCACAGTTGCTTTCTTTCTAATGAAAGGTTTAACACAAGCGGGTAGCTCTCCTGGGTGGTCCCCAATACGGTGACTCAGGGACCCAGTCACGCCACTTTCATGTTCTCCAGTGAGGAGGAGGAGAGAGCTGGGCAGGGCCTGGCTGTGCAGACCACCCTATCCCATTGGGCAGAGCTCAGGAACATGGCCCTACCTTAGTGCAAGGGGGCCTGTGGGTTGGAGTCCTCCTGGGAGCTGGGAAGAGGAGCGATGCTTCCAGCGAGTGGTTCTGTCTGCCTCAGGGCCTTTGCCCATTCTCTCCCCTCTGTTTGGAATGTTCTTCCTTTCCCTTTTCTGCAGATTCAGTTCTACTTATCTCTGGTGGGATGCAGTGGCTCATGCCTGTCATCCCAGCACTTTGGGAGGTTGAGGTGGGCAGATCACCTGAGGTCAGGAGTTCCAGACAGTTAGAAAGCAACAGGTGGACAGACAGCAACAAGGGGGCATGGGAGCTCAGGTTGGGAAGGACAGCCAGGTCGGGAATGCAGGAAAGGGCATGTCCAAGCTGGGTTCTGAAGGATGAGTAGGAGTTCACCAGGTAGAGGAGGTGACTGAAAAACATCCCTGGCAGAGACCAGCAGGGACCAAGCTCTTGAAGGTTGCAAGGGCACAGGGCATGGGTGTGAGCAGAACGGGATGTGGGACTACAGGTCTAAGCAGAGGCTGGGTCCTAGAGAGCTTTGAACGTCAGGACTGTGAGTTTGGACTCAGCCCTGGAGTCCTGTGGAGCTGTTGACAGGGATTAAGAAGGGAGTAACATGGATCTGTAGTTCACAGAATGGATCTCAGGCATGCAGAGCGATCCACATGCCTGAGAGTGATCCCGGACAGGACTTCAGAGTTGGAAAAGACAAGCCAGGCGCTGCAGCTCATGTCTCTAATTTTGGGAGGCTGAGGTGGGCGGATCACCTGAGGTCAGGAGTTCAAGACCAGCCTGGCCAACCTGGTGAAACCCTGTCTCTACTAAAAATACAAAAATTAGCCAGGTGTGGTGGTGGGTGGCTGTAATCCCAGCTACTTGGGAGGCTGAGGCAGGAGAATCGCTTGAACCCGAGAGGTGGAGGTTGCAGTGAGCTGAGATCGTGCCACTGCACTCCAGCCTGGGCGACAGAGTGAGACTCCGTCTCAATAAAAAAAGAAAAAGAAAAAGACATGGCCTGCCTTCAGGGAGCCCCTGTCTAATGGACGAGGTCTGAGTGGCCTGGGTACCCTGGAAATTAGGAGGTAGCAGCCCTGTTTACAGATGAGGATCTCAACGCTCAGAGAAGTGAAGAAATTTACCCAAGTTCACACAGTGTGGAGGAAAGGCAGCCTGGAGCTGACCTTTAGCAACGGATCACAGCTCCGGGCTTCTGTCTTCTCAGTCGTCAGATGGGGATGCAAGACCCAGTGACTTGCTGGGATGCCGAGAGGTGCGGGTGGATCTGTTTGGCCAGCGCCCTACACAGGGTGTGTCTCACAGGGGCTCATGAGCGTGCACACTTTCCTCTCCTCCCCCTGCCTCTCCAGCCCGGGAAACCCAGGCTCCCTGGGGGCATTTTCTTAAGAATGTCTCCCAGACCAAGTCCCCCCTCGACTTCCACCCTTACTAGCCCCAGAGAATCAGGGTGGGGTCGGGGGATCAGTGAGACCCGAACCTGGGCTAAGGGTGAGGCTGGTTCAGCCCCAATAACGATGGCAAATGTCGACGGAGCCCATGAGCCAGGGGTATAGTCACCTTGTCACATCAAACCTCAGATTAGGTAAATTCTATCAGTCCCATTTCACAGGTAAGGGGGAACTGAGACTCAGAGTCCCATCCAAGGTCACCTGCTGCTAAAGCGGGAGCTGGAACCCAAACTGCAGGTCTTGAAGGCAAATCCCATGCTCGTCCCTCTACACCCTCCACCCAGAGTGAGCACAGCTCAGAGAGAAGTCCTGAGCCCAGGCTTGGGGGTGGCCAGGGTCAAGGTGGAGGGCTGGGCCAGGCACCCCCAACCACCAGCAGCAGCAGATCCCACACACCTGAGACCACAAGCAAACAATGCATGCTGGATACCTGGACCAGGTGTAGCTGATTTGTATATTCCGTTTCCAGGCCTCTTGCTGGCCTTTCCTTGGGGCCTGCACTCATTCACAGTGAGGGAGGTGGGATCTGAATCCAGGTAGGTGTCACTCCAGGCCACACGCATCCCCTGCTGCAGGCTGCCCAAAGCTCCCCCTTCTTGCTATGGATCCCCGGCAGGGGGGCTTAGGGCTGGCACCTGGGCCCAGGTGAGCTGGGTGGAGACAGGCTGAGGTGCCCATGCTGGGCTGTGGGAGGCAATGGTACCCTGTCCAGCCAGGGTGGACGTGAGCTGGGAAGAGCTGGTCTGAGTGGCTGTGGGGTTCAGAGGCACCTGCTCTGCCCAGCCATGGGTCCACATTTTGTGGGTCACTGTGCTGAAGACCCACATCCTCCCCGATGTCCTTGCTGTCTCCCCCGCTCTGCCCACTTCAGCCCCTAGCACATGTGGAGGGGGCCCCGTTGAGTGAGTGTCTCTCTGTGCCACCTGTTTGGACCTAGTCTGGGCTGGACACGCTGAGGACAGAGAGGCAGGTCAGGCCCAGGCCCTGCCCTTGAGGAGCCTGGGGTGTGTAGAGGAGCTGGAGCCTGTGTGCTCAGGTATCAGAGAGCAGGACACGGGGGCTAGGGGGAGCCCTGGAGGAGGGGATGTTTCAGCTGGGTTGTAAGGATGAGTGAAATTTCACCTGGGAGAGAGGAGAGGCCAGTATATGCTGAGCGCGGGGTGGAGTCAGCAGAGCTCAGCCGAGGGCACCCGGGCTGGACAGGGCTCACCTCCCCCATGCCCCAGCCTCAAACGTTCTCCCTGCTTCTTCCTGGACTGTCAGGTACCCCCATGGCTTTAAGCTCCTTGGGTGTACTGGGCTTAGTCCCCTCATCACTACCTTGATCCTGAACCCTTTCCTGTCCCCACCTCCTAACATATGGCCCCAGGCCTCTCAAATGACACACTGCTGAGCAATGCTGATAATGCAGAGGTAAGAGGGTGTCCCGGGTGAGAGCAGGGACCCTGGTGTCAGGCTGCCACTGTCCCCTCCAGGCTCTGCTTCTCAGCTGTGCAGCCCTGGACAAGTTACTTAACTTCTCTGTGCAAACTCGGAAGGTGTCAGGAAGTCAGGGGCTAGGAAACTTTCAGGCAGGTGGGCTGGGTGGGGTGTGGGGACAGTGGAGGGGCGGGTAGGCAGTGCAGGACTGAGGCTGACTGAGGCAGGGATGAGTAGTGACAGCTTCTCTGTGTGGCGCTGCCTCAGGGGTGGGGCTGGCTGTGGGGTCAGGCCAGGCTGAGGCAGGAATGGAGCCTGGGCTCCGTGGATCCACGGAGCTGCTCTCAAATTGAGAGCCATGCTGTCCCCAAGGCGCACCCTTGGCCCAGCCCAGGCCGGCTCTGGAATCCGGATGGTTGAGTAGTAAACGTGCTGCAGATAAATGTGGCCACGCCCTCTGGACGAGGCAGGGGGAAGAGGCCCCGCATGCTCGGTGGCCGGCAGAGTGGAACATGCTGGTCCTCTCGGGAAGAGAACCTGGCGATTGCTGCTGCAACTGCCTGGTGCACCTGCACTTTGACCCACCAGCCCCACTTGCAGGGATCTATCCTATAGAAACGCCTGCCCCCCCCCCGCCCCCACAGAGCACCCCGCCCCCGCCCCTTCCCCGCCCCCACAGAGCACCCCTCTGGACAAGGGCGTCCTGGCAAGGAAATTCATAAAGCATGACTTATAGTAGCAAAAAAGAGAAATAGCCCCTGAGTCGATCCACAGGGGGCTGACTGGATCAAGTGTGGAGCAGAAAAAAGTTAGGAAGACTGCCATTTGTCAATAAGGCCATGGCCCTAAGTGAAAACAGCCGCTCAAAGTGCTACACTCTGAGTAAGGACATAGATTTGCTATATTTGCATGAAGAAACACTTTCAGAAGATGCGAAGAGAAATGAATGAAAACGACAACTTCAGAGGCAGGGGCAGAGTGTGGGAGCCTGCCTAAGGTTATCATATGGAAGTTAATTCATGTTTTGAATGGAGTTATATTTATTGTTTATTTGAAAGCTTAAAAGAGTGAAATAAGAACATTCATTAGAAGGCTCCCTTTAAGAAAAGCATCTGATTTTCTCCACATTCTGCTTTTGCTACGAGCCATGCCCTCAGCCCCCGCTGACTTGGTGATGTTCCTGGGCCGTGGGGAATGTGAGATGCTAAATGGATGCCCACGTGGGGTCCATGTGGGCAGAGGGAGAGTCTGAGAGGGCAGGGATGGCTGCTCCCAGGCCAGGGAATGTTGCTGGAAACTGGCAGCCAGAAGTGAGGGGTCTTATGTGCAGGGACTTTACAGCTTCCCCTTTAATCCGGACAGCAATGCCTTGAAGGAGGCTCTGTGATGCCCATTTCACAGATGAGTAAACTGAGGATCCTAAAGGTGAAGTGACTTGCCCAAGGCCACATGGCTGCGAGGCAGCAGGGTGATAAGTCGAACCCAGATCAGTCTTCCTCTGCAGCCCACACTGCTGGCCAGGGAGCTGGGACCTAGGAGCGCAGCGGTCACACACAGGGGAGGGGGAAGGGACTGCTCAGAGCATCGGAGCTCAGCTTCCACTTCATGCCCATGTGGGTTCTGCCCCTATCTGTTCAGGCTCAGAGCAGGAGCCAACCTTAAAGGCTCTGATGCATCTGGCTGGGGTTAAGGCTGAGCCTGAGAAGGTTCTGGAGCCAGAGCCAGAGCGGAGGCACATCACTGTGGGCAGAGGTGAAATGAACAGGTGCGGGGCATGGGCATAGGCACAGGAGCCGGGCATGAAGCAGAAGGCTGAGGCTCCTCACTGATGCCCCTGCCTGGGAGCCATGTCAAGGAGACGCAGAGCAGAGCTTGCCAGGCTCCATCTCCCCATACACTGAGAACAACTGCTCCCTTGCTTGCCAGTTATTTATTTATTTATTTATTTATTTATTTATTTATTTATTTATTTA
>NC_045452.1:26292693-26422590 GCF_002776525.5 Piliocolobus tephrosceles | reverse complement strand
TTATTTATTTATTTATTTATTTATTTATTTATTTATTTATTTATTTAGTTAGTTAGTTACTTACTTACTTACTTACTTACTTACGTACTTACTTACTTACTTAACTTTTGAGATGGGATTTCGCTCTTGTTGCCCAGGCTGGAGTGCAATGGCATGATCTTGGCTCACTGCAACCTCTGCCTACCAAGTTCAAGTGATTCTCCTGCCTTAGCTTCCCAAGTAGCTGGGATTACAGGTACCCACCACCATGCCAAGCTAATTTTTGTATTTTTAGTAGAGACGGGATTTCACTATTTTGGCCAGGCTGGTCTTGAACTCCTGATCTCAGGTGATCCACCTGCCTCAGCCTCCCAAAGTGCTGGGGTTACAGGCATGAGCCACTGCACCTGGCCACCAACCATTCCTAAGGTCTGCTGTGAGCGCGCCAGCCTGTGTCTTCCCCACATCTCCCTCATGGGCCCCAGTGGTGGGTGTTGGTCCTTTCTGCAAAGTGAAGCACTCGAACCTCTGTGCGTGTTCTTGGCCACCAAGGATTTGAGGCTAGCAAAGTGTTCTTGTATCTGGCCTAGGTTTTGTGAAATTTCCCTCTGAGGCTGCTACTCTGATGGTTGGCATTTCTGGGCTGACTGCAAGAGGCCATCCTGGTGGGGCTGGACCCCCTTTGCTCTGGCTGGTGAAGTCACTGCTCGGGACACCCAGAATCCTGGCTCCTCCAAGTACCTCAGCCTGCGTGGGTACGGGTGCACTGTCTGTGAGCACTGACTGTATATTGAGCCCTGGGCAGATCTTGGGTGGGGACACAAGCAGCCTTATGGCTTTCATAACCCCCGCGCCCGCAAGGCTCCCAGGAAAACCCAGGCCCTCAGCCGAAAATAAGCTGGAAAAACTCCCCTGGGACCCTGGTGTCAACACCACCCTCTCTTCTTTACCATCACTTCTTTCCCTGCTTCTCAATCAATGCTTCCATTCTGCACTCTACTAACCAATACTTGTTCTGATGCTGGAATTATGAGGCCTTTCTTCTTGATCAGGCCAACTCCTACTCATCCTTCAAAACCCAGAAATGCCACCTTCTTTGTGAACCTTTCCCAGTTTCCCAAAAGCAGGCACTCCCTCACTCCTGGTGCTGCCAAAACACTGTGTGAATGAGGGAATGACCCCAGCTACCCTGGGGAGTTTCCCATGGGGATGAGGGTGCTCTCTCCGTGGGGATGGCATCAAACAGAAACCCAGCAGGTGAGGGCTGGCCATGCTCATCTATAGGAGCACAAATGCAAAGACCCTAAGTGGGCAGCCTGCTTGGCAAGTGTGAGAAGCAGCGGGGAAGCCAGGAGCAGACAGCAGGGTAGGGGAGAAGCTGGGGAGGGAGGAAGAAGTAGGAGTGAGGTGACACAACTGAATGGCTTGGTGCAACACACTGCACAATAATGACCATTGTAACCCTCCCATTCTCATAGCAGCCATGTGGGAACTTAGACCCTGGGGGCAAGGGACAGGCTCATGGGCACACAGCCATCCAGTGGCAGAGTCAGCACTGGACCCAAGGCTGTCTGTCCCCGAGTTCATGTCTTGCGGCATCACCTTGCAGCATCCCATAAGGGGCAGAACAAGAGGCTGAGTCCCGTGTCCCCACTGTCACTCCCACCTGGCTGGTTACCCTGTAGACCTGGGGCCCAGGTGGGCCAGGCTTCCCTCCTAGGAGGATCCCTCCTAACCCCAGTTGGCTTGGCTGGCTTGGCTCTAGTCTTCTGCCTTTATTCCCACATAAACAACTCCACCATAAATGTGAGGGATGCCATCCCTGGTTGCTGCTCCTACATGGTCCCAGGCCAGAGAGAGGCTCTTACCAATGCCAGTGTATTTGGTGGAGGCCATGCCGGCCTTCCTGGAAGACCCCTGTGCACAGTGGGTGGTGCAGGTGCCACTGTGTCATAGTCATCTGCCTCTCTAGCACCTGCAGCTTGAGTATGAGTCCTGCCACTCAAGGGGCTATGTGCCAGGCCCTGTGCTGGGCACTGTATACATGTAGCTGACCTTCAGGGTCTCGTGGTCAGGGAGTGGACACCAATGCAGACCCAGAGGGTGACCACACAATGTGTTCAGGGCTGTGGCACAGGGGAGCTCAGGAAGGGGAGAGGGAGCCCAGAAAAGGTTCCTAACATTGTTGGGGAGGGGGTGAGGCAGGGTAGGGCTTGGGGGTTTTCTCTTGCTACAAAAGAAGCAAAACTGATCCATCATATTAAAGCACAGGATGTCAGTTCTACTCCTTCCTTCTATCCATTCATCCATCTATATGCCCACCCGTCAATTCACTCACCCATCCTCCCATCCACCATCCATCCATCCATCCATCCATCCATCCATCCATCCATCCATCCATCCATCCACCCATCCACTCACCCACCCATCCACCCTATCCATCCATCCACCTGTCCATCCATCTACCTATCCATCTATCCACCTACCCATCCATCCATCCACCTACCCATCCGTTTGTCCATCCATCCATCCATCCATCCATCCATCCATCCATCCATCCATCCATCCACCCACCCATCCACCAACCCACCCACCCATCCACTCACCCACCCATCCACCCTATCCATCCACCTACCCATCCATCCATTCACCTACCCATCCGTTTGTCTATCCATCCATCCATCCATCCATCCATCCATCCATCCGTCCGTCCGTCCGTCCGTCAGTCCATCCATCCATCCATCCATCCACCCACCCACCCATCCATCCATTAACTTATCCATCCATCCACCTACCCATTCATCCATCCACTGTCCACCTACTCATCCATCTGTCCACTCACCCACCCACCTACCCACCTGCCCCTCAAATAGTTGTGTCTGCTCTGTGCCATACTCCAAGGATGCTAAGCAAAGTTAAACCTACTACTTGGCCTTGACCCCTTGCAGACCTGAAGCCTTAGGACTTGGCACTGACTCTCCTCAACCTTTGTTGGCTTTGATGGTGGAGGAGATGGAGGTGACGACAGGTGATGAGCACACAGTGTGGACAGAGGGAAGAAGGGCAGGGGCTGAGAGCCCAGAGGCAGTGCCCAGGGGCATGGTAGACTCAGGAGGAGACATCTGAGATAAATCTAGTTAGATCTGAAGGAGGACTCCAGGCAAGGGGTGAGAGAAAGGGCTTCAGGCAGGGGAGAGAGGTCAGCCCAAGCCAGGGCAGGGCAAGAGGTACAGGGATTTGAGTCAAGTTGGGCCAAGTGTGCTGGGTCCATGAGGCTGGAGGAGTGAGCAGGGCCAAACCAGGGCTGGCCTGGGGTCAGGCTGCAGGGTTGGAGGCAGCTGTGACAGCTGGACCTGGAAAGGCCAGGATCTGCCTGGGTTTCAACACTGACCTTTCACCCAGGCCCTCTGTGTGGGCCACTTCAGGTTAGAAATGATGGGCCAGGCACAATGGCTCATGACTGTAATGTCAGCACTTTGGGAGGTCGAGACGGGTGGATCACCTGAGGTCAGGAGTTCGAGACGAGCCTGGCCAACATGGTGAAACCCCGTCTCTACTAAAAATACAAAAACTAGCCAGGTGTGGTGGTGTGCACCTATAATCCCAGCTGCTGCTTGGGAGACTGAGACAGGAGACTTGCTTGAACCTGGGAGGTGGAGGTTGCAGTGAGCTGAGATTACGTCTCAAAAAAAAAAAAAAAAAGAGAGAGATAAATAAATTGTCCCTGATGAATCACCAGTGCCTGGTAGAGCCCAGATCTGAACCTGTGCAGCTTGGCTCTGGCACCCAGATGTTTATTCACACTGGTGGCAGAGATTTGGCTCTATAAGCCATTAACTACCCAGATAACGGACTGTCTGCAGCCCTTAAAAAGACACTGTCACACAGGTTAAATGGTCAGTCCTCACCCTTTCCTTTTGCTGAGTAGCCACAGTAGATGGTGTCCCACACCCCTCTCCCCTGGGCACACCCACCTGACCAGTGCAGCACGCCCCGCCTGTCACGTGACCACGGCCACGCGCACCACCTCCCCGCCATTCCAGCTAAACAAATGCCTTAGAGCCCCTGTACCTGATATTGACCTTGAACTCATGATGATTTCTGAAAAAGGTCATGGACTTTCCAAAGCATCCACATATAAAACACTTGCAAGCCTTCATGCATCCATTGTGGCCATTATTTTAAAGGGTATTACTTCTTTTTCTTTTCTTTTATTTTTGAGACGGAGTCTTACTCTGTCACCAGGCTGGAGTGCAGTGGTGTGATCTCAGCTCACGGCAACCTCCACCTCCCAGATTCAAGCAATTCTCCTGCCTCAGCCTCCCGAGCAGCTGGGACCACAGGTGTGCACCACCACACCCAGCTGATTTTTGTATTTTTAGTAGAGACGGGGTTTCACCATGTTGGCCAGAATGGTCTCTATCTCTTGACCTCATAATCCACCTGCCTCGGCCTCCCAAAGTACTGGGATTACAGGCGTGAGCCACTGCACCCAGCCTATTATTTCTTGATGTAGAGAAGAAGCTCTGTTTCTGTGTGTGTGTGTCTGTGCGTGTGCGTGTGTCTGTGTGTGTGTGTCTGTGTGTGTGTATCTGTGTGTCTGTGTGTATGCCTGTGTCTGTGTGTGTGTCTGTGCGTGTGTGTCTGTGTGTATGTCCGTGTGTCTGTGCATGTCTGTGCGTGTGTGTCTGTGTCTGTGTGTTTGTGTGTATCGTGTCTGTGTGTGTGTGTTTACAGAGAGGGATAGGGATCCCAAATTTGGAAGGAAGAAAAGGAGGGAGGGAGAGAAGAGAGGGAGAAAGAGAAGGGAAGACAAGGAAAGTGAAAAGAAGGAAAGTAAATATCCTCCCACACATAGCACTGTTGGGTTGTTTTGTCTGTTCTGGCCTCACATATAAATGTCATCTTGGAATGGGTTATCTTTTCTGTCTGGTGTTTTCCACTCAACACTAAGAGAGTCATCGTCGCTGCTGCCTGTGTCTGTGGCACTTGCGTTCTTGTTGCTGTGAAGTATTTCAGTGTGTGGCTCTCCCAAGTGCTATTCTCCACCGCTGTGATGGGCGTACGGGCGGGCTTCTAGTCTGAAACGGTCATGAACACCCTAGTGGGTGTCTGTGCACCTGCAGTGAGCAGCTGGGTGCATTTCCACCCTCTGCAAACATCCCTCGAAGCGGGATGGCCGGGTCACTGCGGGGCTCAGATTCAGCTTAGTAGATATTACCAAGTGGTTTTCAAAATGGCTGAGCCGGTTTCCAGTCCCGCCAGCATTTATTTCATCTACAGGACAGAGGCTGTGATGATTGCAGGGAGGAGCAGAGACTAGAAGGGGCATGGAGGAGGTTTTTTGTTTGTTTGGTTTGGTTAGTTCGGTTTTGGTGTTGGTTCTGGTTTCAGAGACAGGGTCTCACTCTGTCACCCAGGCTGGAGTGCAGTGGTGCGATCTTAGCTCGCTGCAGCCTCCACCGCCCCCCCGCCCCAGGCTCAAGCGAATCTCCCACCTCAGCCTGCCCAGTAGCTGGGACTACAGGTGTGCACCACCACACCTGGCCAGTTTTTTTGGTATTTTTTGTAGAGATAAGGGTCTCACTTGGTTGCCCAGGCTGGTCTCGAACTCCTGGGCTCAAGCAATCCCCCCTCCTCGACCTCCCAAAGTACTGGGACTACAGGCATGAGCCACCATGCCGGGAGGCGGTTTTTGAGGTGCTGATAACATTGTATCCAGATCTGGGTGCTGGATACACGGGTCTGTAACCACTGACAATTCACCCAGCCACACACTTAGAATTGGTGCACTTTTTTAGATACATATTATACTTCAACATGTTTTAGAAGAAATGTGTCCATAAACACAGACACATATACACAACTCTGCAGCAAGGGGTGTGAAAAATTAAACAATAATAAATATTTTTTAAAGAGACATGGCGGCTCCTGGTGGCTCATGCCTGTAGTCTCACTACTTTGGGAGGCTGAGGGCGGCAGATTGCTTGAGCCTAGGAGTTCGAGACCAGCCTGGGCAACAAAGTGAGACTCTGTCTCAAAAAAAAAAAAAAAAAAAAAAAAAAAAGATACACACGAATCAAATGTCCCCATGTCCTCTAGTTATTGCCATCTTTTCTCTTAATAGGCAAACATGTACGGGTCACATGCTATGTGCCCGGCACTGGGTATACAGTGGTTCACTAGACAGTCCTTGCACACACAGGGCACACATGCTAGGGGCAGGAAAAAATCATAGACGAGGAGCCAGACGGGCACAGCTGTGATGGCAGCTGTGATGTGTGCTCTGAAACAACAGGGGTTGCAAAGAGAAATGAAGGATCCAGCCTTCACTTAGCCAGGGCATCTAGAAAGAGCTGTCCTTGTGGGACCAGGTAGGCCCAGTCAGGAGGAAGTAGCGGGTAACAAGTATCCTGGGCGCTGGGAACAAGAGGAGAAGATCTCAGCACATCCAGAGACCAGCAAGTAAGCTGTAGGCCTGAGGGCCAGAGAGCAAGGCAGGGGAATGGCACAGGGCGGGGTGAGGAGGCAGCTGGAGGAACAAGGAGCTGGAGTCTCATCCTAAGAGCAGTGGGAGCCACAGAGTGCTCAGGCAGGAGAGTAGCATGATTAAGTTTAGGTGCCAACCTGCACCTTCCCATGATAACCCCACACAGGTCACCATCTCTCCTGGAGTTTCCTGGCCTCACCCCCCAAATTCCTGGCCAGTCACACTCACGGTCACACACCCCTAAAAGAAACACTGGGAGGAGCTGCACCAAAAGGCTGTCATCGTTGTCCCTGGGAGGAAGGGTGAGGCAAATGTGCCTCTTAATATGAGGTTTGCACCCACATTTTCTTCAAGTAATTCTTAAATTTTGATTACATATTACATACAAATACATGTTTATTATATGTGAATGCAAATGCATGTTTATTATATATTAACATATATTTAAGATTTTTTTTTTAACTTGGGGCAGTGAATATTTATGGTTCATTCAAAGGAAGGTTTCCTTTTTTATTTTTTCTTTTGAAACGGAGTCTCACTCTGTCGCCTAGGCTGGAGTGCAGTGGCGTGATCTCGGCTCACTGCAGTCTCCGCCTCTGGGTTCAGACAGTCCTCCTGCCTCAGCCTCCAGAGTAGCTAGGATTATAGGCACCTGCCACCACACCCAGCTAATTTTTGTATTTTTAGTAGAGATGGGGTTTCACCATGTTGGCCAGGCTGGTCTCGAACTCCTGACCTCAGGTGATCCTCCTGCCTCGGCCTCCCAAAGTGCTGGGATTACAGGCCTGAGCCACCGCACCAGACCCAAAGGAGGTTTTTGAAAAGGTGTGCCATGCATCCTGGCTTCAGCTAGTACAGGAACAGGTTCTCATCCGTCCCACCCTGGTAGTTTTGCTGAGCAGAGACTCTGATCCAGGTACTTCTCTAGGTTCATGGGACACATCAATGAACAAACAAGTAGGGGTCCCTGTCCCTGGGGAGCTTGTCTTCCTGCAGGGAGAGAAAGATGGTGGAGCATGAAGGAAGTAGACAGGTTCGGTGCTCACAGTGCCGGAAGGAGGTAAGGACAGACGAGGCGGGTGGGGAGCACCCAGAGTGGGGTGTCCTACCCCAGGGTGGTCAGGGAGGCCCCTGGGGAAGGGAAGGCCTGCAGGACCCTGGAGGGAGAGTTCCTCAGGCAGACTCAAGGCTCTTGGGGGTGTGAGGGCTGCGTGCCTGGCAAGGTCAAGGGCACAAACCAGGAAGCTGGCATCAGGCCTGGAAAGGAGGCAGCGAGCAGGTCACAGAGGATCACTTAAGGCCGTTGGCTCTAACTCCGGGTGAGATGGCTCCAGGTATCGTGCAGAGGAGAGAACTGACCAGCCTCATTTTAAAGGGACATTTGCGCCGCTGTGCTGCAAGCATCAAGAGCAGCAGCAGGGATGCCCCCACGGCCCCTCCGTTGGCTCCAGGGGAGACACGGGGACATGCTGGCCATAGCAGTGGGCTGCAGAGAGGCACCGCCGTACCTGCGTCAGCTCTGCTGGTGGAAGCTTTGGGATCCCCCTGGGCCCTCTGTGGGGAAATGGGAGAAAGAGGAGGGCAGTAGCCAGCTTCATCCCACCAGCGCCTCAGCAGCCTGTACCCTCACTCTATCACCACCATTGCCTGGCCGGTGGGTTTGCTACCCCCTACTGTGACTGTGGCCTGGGGGTGGCCATCTGGCCTTTGGAAACGGCAGCTTTCCCAGGCACATCTTAACCAGTCTACATCCCACCCTCAGCTTTTGGGGAGTCTCACGTCCAGACATGGCCATAAGGTGGCCCTGGCTTTTGCCACAGTGACGAGGTTGGGCACTGCATCTGGATCATTCACCAGGACCCCCGCAGAAAGTTCCACTTGAGGCCACAGTCCTTTTTTTTTTCGAGACAGAGTCTCGCTCTGTCACCCAGGCTGGAGTGCGGTGGTGTGATCTTGCTCACTGCAAGCTCTGCCTCCCGGGTTCACGCCATTCTCCTGCCTCAGCCTCCCGAGTAGCTGGGACTACAGGCGCCCGCCACCACGTCCAACTAATTTTTTTGTATTTTTAGTAGAGATGGGGTTTCACCATGTCAGGATGGTCTCCATCTCCTGACCTTGTGATCTGCCTGCCTTGGCCTCCCAAAGTGCTGGGATTACAGGCGTGAGCCACCGTGCCCGGCCAAGGCCACAGTCTTACATTCAGGCTGGGAAAAGCTCTGCCTCTCTGAGAAGCCCCCATGATCCTTTCTTCTCTCCAGGACCAAGAACCTGCCCCCATGGCCCATTCTTGGAGCCAGGCTTGACTGTCTTCCCAGCAGCTCTGTTCAGTGTGATGTACTCCCTTTGTGTTGGTACCTCTTGATTCCAAGACTCAGACTTACACAAAGTTGGGGGGCTTATTATCAGGATAATGCAGAAGCTTGGGAAAGCCTAAGAATGGCTCAAAGCAGAGCTGCTGGGCTGGAGGTTTCCTGGGATTTCCACTCCACACCTCTGGCTTCATTCTCTCTACCCCATCCATCCCTGTGCAGGAGAAGCAGTTTCTCTCTGGGTGACAGGTTCTGTGCCTCAATCACCCTGGTCCTTGATTTCTGTGTCTCAGCCCAGACCTGAATAGGTCATGTCTGTCCAAGGGCAGGAGGCAGCAGGACCTGGGCAGTTCGCACAGAACATCAGGTGGAGAGGGACAGGCCTGGGGCAGGGGCACAGCCGCAACCCCACCCCCACCCCTGCTGTGCAAGAGTAGGCATCCCCTGCCTCTTCCTTCCTTTACTTAACTTTTCTGTTCTTATTCAGTGAACCATTTTATTTATTTTTTAATGTATTTATTTGTTTGAGACAGAGTCTCACTCTGTCACCCAGGCTGGAGTGCAGTGGTGCAATCTTGGTTCACTGCAACCTTCGCCTCCCAGGTTCAAGCGATTCTCCTGCTTCAGCCTCCCAAGTAGCTGGGATTATGGGCACCTGCCACCACGTCCAGCTAATTTTTGTATTTTTAGTAGAGATGAAGTTTCTCCATATTGGTCAGGCTGGTCTCGAACTCCTGACCTCAAGCAATCCACCCACCTCAACCTCCCAAAGTGGTAGGATTACAGGTGTGAGCCACCACACCTGGCTAGCATTTTAAACAAGCCTATTTTAGAAACATCTATGAAGCAGCAATGGTATTTCATCTCGTGATCTCATGGTATCTTCAGTAGAGCCCAGGAACAGAGGCACTGTATGTGCCCATCGTGCAGGTGAGGAAACAGGTTCAGAGGGGTGAGGAGACTTGTCCAAGGACACACAGCTATAAAGTGATACAAAGGATTCGTACTAGTCCTTTCTGACTCCAAAAGCTGTGTGGGTTTTTTTTCCCCCATATCAAGACAAACTTGTTCTTAAGGCTAATTCCAACCCTCTCTGAAATGTGGGGAAGAGTACAAATGCATCCCATAAATAAACAAAAGCATTAGGATGTCTGCCTTCATAAGGCCCAGCTGTCTGGGGTCGAGCTTAGGAAGAACCTGACGCTTCAGTTCTCCGGTAGAGCATGCGCTCCCATTGCAGCAAAATGCCTCAAATGTCAAAACCTGACTTTAATTAGCAGAAATCTCTGGGTGTATGTGGTGCCAGGATCCATCTGGGATGCAAGGAGGCAACAGCTGTTTATTAGTGCAACAGCCGGAGGCGGGCGCAGGGAGAGTCCCTCCAATAGCCCTGGGGCCCGCCCGCTCCTCCGGGGGTGTGGAGAGGTAGCCGAGCCCCTGGCATCCCCTGCTGCAGGCGATGGAATCCCTGGCAGCAACATCACCTGTTTCTGGAGTGGGACATCCTGGGGCCCGAGATGCTAGAGATTCCTGGGGCTGGCAGGGGAGCCCGTGGCTGAGGAACTACCACCGACACCTGTGCCTGCAGCCATTGGACTCGAAGTTGGAGAAGATTTGATCCTTGTCCCTCTTGGAGGCCTTTTTGAAGGACCCAATTATCCCAGACCTGGTGTGGTCGGTACCTTGACCTGCTAAAACCCAAGGCTTCTTAAAAGCGTCTGACAGCCACTTGTCACCCAGAAGCCGCCAGCGTCTGAGCAGGGAGCCGAAAACGCTCTTTTTCAATGCCAGTGAGAAGGTCGTCAGCAGCGGGACTGGAAACCTGTTTGCCTGTCAAGAATTTGCATTCATGCTGTTAATTCCTCAAGCTGCTCTCCACTGCAGAGAGCGGGAGGTAAAAAAGCCTGAAGAGATGAGAGCACTCTCTGATGAGTCACATGACGTTAACCTTAAGTAACATTTGCACAGCGCTTTCGGCACACGGGCGCTGCTTAAAACGCTGCACACACATTCCTCTTCCAACTCCCTCAACAGCCCTGTGTGGCAAACAGTGTTGCTGTCATCCCCAATTACGTATGGGACACTGAGGCATGGAGAGAAGTCAGGTATCCAGGGCTGCACATCTAGCAAGTGGCAGAGCAGAGATTTGAACCCTGGCAACCAGTCCTGGAGCCCAAAGGTCAGCCAGGACGTGCCTCGGTCACCTTTGCACCTGCCCTCATTTTCCCCACCTGAGGCCCTACCCTCCTGTGCACCAGGCCAACCTTCTCAGCCTCATGACTCAGCTTGACCCTGATGTCTTCCTGGAGGCTTCTGAGTATTCCAGGTGATTGGCGCTCCGTCCTGTCACTCTGTCAGCCTCAGCCATCCTTCCCCGCCCATCCTCCCCAGCCAGCCTCTACCAGCCTGATTCATCTCTGCATACCCAGGGTCCCCACACAGTGGAAGCACTTCCAAGAGTCTGTAGGAAGGAGGGAGCCAGAGTGAGGAAGGGCAGCGGCATCGAATCTCCTGGTGGAATGGTTGGTCTCAGAACTGAGCGGCTATCAGCTGGTTTTACCACAGTCTCTGCTCCTAAGCACAGTGGCCCAAGCTGCTCAAGTCAGGCATGACTGTGCCCTGGAGAAAAATGACAGTCATGACAGTAGCTGACCTCAAGAACCACTCACTACGTGCAGACATTATTGCGGGCGTGTCTGATATAAGTCATCCCATGAGGTAGGTAGGACCACTGTCCCTGCATTGCAAATGCAGCAGTGGAGGCTCAGAGAGGCTAAGTCACTTTCTCAGGATCACACAGCCAGGAAATGGCAAGGCCGGGATTCAAGTACCAGGATGCCTGATCTGTGAGCACGGACACTTGACCAGTGCTCTGAGATGGCTCAGGCAAGGCTGGAGCACCCCCTCATCTGACAGCAACGCCCCTGCTTTCTCCACTGCCCTCTCTCCTGCTTCATACAGCCCTTCTGGAGGCTTCTGTGGGCTGCGCTGCCTTGCACTTTCTCCTTTCTCTTTGTCAGGGTTGTCCTGAGGCCTGGGGCCTTAGCTGGGATGAACCAGAGGCAATGCTAGCAGGGAAGCTCCCTGGGCTGGCCAAGGGGAGTTTAGTGACAGCCTCACGGTGGGCAGCCCAGGGCGCTCAGTGGACCGGAGAGGAGATGTCCACTGGTGGGAGAGGGCCAGGTAGGTCCAGAGAACCACATGATGCTCCCAGGGAGGGAATGAAGCGGGTATGCATGGCCTCCTGTCTCGGTGTGTTGTTTCTTTTATTTATTTTAGTATTTTATTTTTATTTTATTTATTTATTTTTATTTTATTTTATTTATTTATTTATTTTATTTTATTTATTTTATTTTATTTTATTTTTTTATTTTATTTATTTTTTGAGACACAGTCTTGCTCTGTTGCCAAGGCTGGAGTGCAGTGGTGCAATCTCGGTTCATTGCAATCTCCGCCTCCCAGGTTCAAGTGATTCTCCTGCCTCAGCCTCCTGAGTAGCTGGGATTACAGGCGCACGCCACCATACCCGGCTAATTTTTGTATTTTTAGTAGAGACGGAGTTTCACCGTGTTGACCAGGCTGCCGCAACTCAGGAGAGCACAGAGAGGTGAGAGGAGCTGGCCTCCTTGAGGAGGTGATGTGGGAGCTGGGTTTTGAACACTGAATAGGGGTTCACCAACTGGCCAAAAAGGAGTGTGGGAAGAGCATGTGCACAGCTGGAGGCGTGGGGCCCGGGGTGTCTCTGGTGGGGGTAGTGAGAGAATGGCATGAAGTACTCAGCCCTGTTTTCACTTTCTGACTCCCCCAGATTGTCTCTGGACTGTTAGAAGGTCCTGAGGTTCGTAGGGCACACAGTTCCTAGCAATGGTGGAAAAGAGAAGCAAGGGAAAGGCGAAGAGCCACTCCCAGCCTGAGCCGGACCTGTGCGGAGCGCCACCCTGGGCTGGGTGGGGGTGGGGCGACTGGGGAGGAGTGGTCCTCGAGGGGGTGGCATCGCATGGAGCGTGCAGTGTCAGCCTCTCGGGGGTCACTTCAGCCTCAGCCAGCACCTGGGCCCACGTGGTGGGCAATGACGGCTCCTGACTCCCTGTGAGGACAGTGGACCCAGGCCCAGCCGCCCACGTGAACACCCCCATCTCAGTGGCCTGGGTCCTCCTAAGATCCTGTAGGAAGATGATGGAGCCCTCCACAGGGCAGGTGGGGTGTTTGTGAGACCCTCCCTGATGCTAAAAACAGCAAGGTCCCAGGGGCACAGGACAGTGGCCGGATATGCAGCTGGGCGTCGACGGCCTGGACGTCCAATGTGGGCCATGGCAAGGTCAGTATTGTGTAGGGCCGCCGAGAACCCACAGGCAGAGGCATGCAGCTGTCACCTGCAATTTGGATGGATGATTCTGGTGCTCCTGCCGAGAGTGAATGGCATGGGGAGACCCCACGCTGGGAGCCCCCCTCCTCAGGCACTCACATGTAGGGAGGCCTAAGCAAGGATAGGGGTGGTCGGCGTGGTGGGGAGATGAGGGCCTGAGTCCATGAGGGCCTTAGAGGCCCAGCTGGCAGCTTGAACCCTTCCATCCCCAAGATGGGGATGAGCGGCTACAGTGCTGGGGTGAGCTGCCCCGGCCATGGGGCCAAGTAGCAGTGCAGGTCATTCATTCACTCAACAAATCTTCTTTTAAAAAATTTTATTTATTTGTTTATTTAGTAAAAGATGAGGCCTGATCTTGGCATCCCATGGTGAGGGGTGAATTGTGTTCTGCGTGTTTTGCTCTGTTTGGGGACCATTGAGGGCATCTCTGAAATGGGGCTTGGATTCTGGAACGCAAGGTCTAGCACGCCGTGTTGTCACGCCACCCACCTTGTGTCCGTGGCTGGTTCAAGGGGGCACTTTTGCGTGAGGACTGTCCTCAAAATGCAAAACAGTAGATGCGGCCTCTTCAGGCTTGTCCTCCCTTTCAGAACAGCCCTGGAGTTAAACGCTGGATTCGGTCTGGGACTGAGATCCTTAAGTTCATTGTAGACACCCAGACCTCATGCCACAAATCTTAGGCTAAGCAAGATAATCCAGACACAAAACACAACATACGCAAACGATTTCCTGATACGGAGTTCAGGACAGGCACAGCCAAGCTCTGCGGATAGAAGGCAAATTACCCCTGGGGTGGGTCAGGGATTGACAGACCAGGGGCACGAGGGAACATTCTAGGGTGACAGAAATATTTTGTATCTTAACAGGGATTTGGCTTAATCAGGTGAATTTATTTATGAAAGTGAATTGTACTTAAGATTTGCGTCTTTTACTGTATGTAAATTATACCTCAATAATAAAATAAAATGGGCATAAAAAGTTTGCCAGGTGAAGGGAAGGAAAGGTTTCCAGCCAGTGAAGATCAGAGGCAGAGGCATGGAGGCCTCAGGGGGAACAGTGTGCTGGGCAGAAATGGAATTATCTTGTTGGGCCAGATGATTAAGGAATTTGCTGTGGACTGAATGTTTGTTGTCACCCCCAAATCCACACGTTGAAACCCAAATCCCTAATGCAATGGTATTTGGAGATGGGGCTTTCGGGAGGTTTTTAGGTCACAAGAGTGGTGCTTTCATGATGGGATTAGTGCCCTTGAGAAAGAAGCCCGGGGAGTTAGTATGTGTCCTCTCTCTCTCTTTCTCTCTCTCCCCGCTCTCTCTCTCCTCTGCTGTGTGAGGACACAGGATCTTCCAGCACCTTGAGCTTGGACTTGCAGGCTCCAGAACTGTGAAAAATAGAATTCTGTTGTTTCAGCCCCATCTAATGCATTCTGTTCCAGCAGCCTCCTCACACTGACGAAGACAGAATTTGATTTAACAGCAATCTAGTTCCAGCTTCCCATTTTACAGGTAAGTAAAAGGTCAGAAGGAGTGATAACTTGTCCACATCTGTGCAGTTTGCCAGTGGCAAAGCTACAACTCCAATTTGGGGTGTTCTTCCACCCTGATGTGTGTATGTGTGTGTGTGTGTGTGTGTGACTGGGGGAGTTTGGAGACAGCAGTGATTCCATTGGGGTCATAGTTGTTGAAGGAAAAGAGCAATTCACCCTGACCTGTGTTCATTCCCCCCAAATGGACCGGCTCTTAAACAAACACATGCAGTTTCACCCCAGTCTGCCACTCCAAGAAGCTAACCCTGGGTGTTTGCCTCTACCTGCTCTCTGCCCTCTGTCTTTTGAGTAACAATTTGGCACAATGTTTCTGCACCAGGGACTGGGCCATGCTCTCTACCTAACTTGCTCTTGCCATCCTCCTGGCAAGCTCTATTCCAGGCTCCAGGTACACTCTTTCTTCCTGCCTCATTTTGTCCTTGCCTTGCTTTCCTGCTCTCAGAATCAAAGAGGAGAATCTTTTATATGCAAATGACGTGGCTTCACCAATAAGATGTAGAAAGCGCTCCACCGGGCCATGGGTTCTGCTATCTGAATTCCTGAGATAAAGAAGAGCAGACTCTGTTCCGCTTTTCTGAAACAAGAGCCAGCCAAGAGCAATTCTGAAATTGCTGCCCCTGGAAATTAAATCACTGTCTGTGGCGGAGATTAGTGAGTTGGTGATGAGCTTGGGTGTGGGGGCTGGCCTTCGGGTCGTGGCTCTGCCACTTGTGAGCTCGTCCAGCTGAGTGAGTCCCTTCAGCTCTCAGCATCTCCATCTCCTCATCGGTAAAATCGGGCTAACGAGGTGAGCGGCTACAGAGGGCTGCTGAGAGCATCACATGAGAGGCTGTGAAGTGCCTGGCAGCTGGTGTTTGCACTAGAAATACTCTCCAACAGGCAGCCTCGGGGCTCCCGCCACTGAGGTCTGTAATAATGAGACATTGGTCCTGAGAGCCTCTGCTCCCTGGGCTGCCCTCCTGGCCCCATGATCCCCCATATCCTACCTTCCTGTGGCCACCTGCTAAATCAGCTGGGTCCCTGGACCGTTGGGATTTAACCAAAAGGCCTTAGAAGGGGTGACAGCTCCCAAAGATGTGACTTGGACACTGCACTTGCAGATGTAGCACTGCCAGGTGGCTATGACTGCCAGATGCCACATGACATTCTTCTTCATTCATTCAACTGTGTGTCTGTGTGGTTGGAGACCCTGGGGCCCGTCCATCCATGGAAGACACAAAGGACACCTGGACTACAGGGGCTGCCGCTGCCTGGGGTGCTGCAGGGAGCACAGGGCTACCAGGGGGTGGTTTGTCTCTGTGCTATACTTTCACATCATGTTCCTCTAATTATTTCCTTGAGTTAATTTACATTTATCATCGTTACAATTCGCTGTGTTGTGCTCCTAATTTGCAGAAACGCTTCAGCAGCTCAGAACTGATCCATTAACGCACAACGGTGTGATTAAGATGGTGGAACGACGGTGAGAACACAGAATGAGTTCGTAATCATAAACCAAGTGAGAGGTGTCTGTGTTGGTCCTGGGAGGAGAACCTCCTGAAAGTTGACTTTGCATGGGCAGCCCAAACACACAAGCATGAGTTAAAATACAGCAAGTCCCTGTTTCTGAAAAATGGATTGCATCATAGCAGTGAACTCACCCGTCAGACCTTGTACTTTGTTATCTGTTGTGATAACACACAGATTTCTGCTGTGTTATCAAATAGCCTCCTGAAGGGGAGGAATGCTTCAACTCTTTTTCAAGGAAAGTGTGGGGATCTCTCGGGCAAGCAAATCGCATTTCAAGCACAAAACCAGGTGTGCCCATGCAACATTGAGTAATTTCACGAATAAAGGCTGAAATGAGACAAAAGCAACATCATTCAAAGTTGGTCGTTCTGTAGCCAAAGCAGAGGAGGTGAAGTGGCTGCTGAGGAGGCAATAAAAGCAACCCCCAAATTAATGCCAAATGGGATGCTCAGGGAGAAAACTAAAGGACCGGCAAAATCCTCTATCAAATGGCACTCTGGGATATAATGTGGAAGAGCAATTCCTGGACATGTGCCTGCCAGCAGTCACTTCTCTTTACACAGGAAAACCTCTGAGGCAAAGAGGGTGAATTAGGTCCTGGCAGGTTCGGTATGAAGAGAGGGTGAATCAGGTCCTGGCAGGTTTGGTATGAAGCATGATGGTTTTGAGGAAAGTGATCGTGATCGCAGCCAGCTTTTTGTGATCCTGGCTTGGGCCAGGAAGTGCTAAAAGCACTTTACAAGCATTCAGCCACATTTACTTCTATTTTATTTATGTATTTATTTAATACGGGATACTTTTATTATTTAGATTTTATAACTGACAAGCCAAGGGACATGGAGGCAGGCTACCTTGCCCACCGTGACACAGCTAGCTAGCAGTGGAGAGGTGCGTGCCCTGCCAACTAGCTCCATACACACACTTGACCACCGTGCCAAACAGCTTCTGGCCAAACCTGAGGGAGAAATGCCTTTTTCTTCCCTGACTTTTGAAAGCTCATGTTTCAGGAAAAGAGGTTTTTCACAGAGTTAAGTTATGAGGATGATAATTTTCTGGTAGCCATGGTGTGGACTGGAAAAGGCATGTTCCCGTTGGTTCTGACAATGTGTCACCATCTAATTCCCTGTTGGGGCAACCATCAAATCCGTGCCCTGGCTGGGCATGGGGGCTCACACCTGTAATCCCAGCACTTTGGGTGGATCACTTGAGGTCAGGAGTTCGAGAACAGTTGGCCAACATAGTGAAATCTCGTCTGTACTAAAAATACAAAAATTAGCCTGGCATGGTGGTGCATGCTTGTAATCCCAGCTACTTGGGAGGCCAAAACAGGAGGATTGCTTGGGTGACAGAGTGAGACTCTGCCTAAAAATAAAAAAAGAAAATCGGTGCCCTAACTTTGCCTCACATCGAAGGAATTAACTTGAATCACTGACAGCAGGACGAAGCACAGCTGCTGAGGCATCTGAATCCTCCCTGGGAGGTCACTGACAGCAGGCACCACATTCTCATGAAGAGATCTGAAACAAAACAGCACATAAGCCTCTGCTTCTTGACATGGATAAAGTGAGTGGATGTCCCTGCCAGATGCCCAGGGGCTCAAGGAGGATCCATTTAGTGTCTGTTTAGTACCAGGAAGGTCCCAGGTCCATTGTTTCAGGCCAGAAAAGTCACAGATGCTTCAAAAAGACCAAATCATAGTGAGAACTGCTGGGAAAAGCAGCTGAGGATCAGACACAAGGGATCCCATCCACGAGCTGCAACCAAACGTGAACGATGTCCAGAGCTGAGCACAGTGAAAAAGCGGGTGAGGAGCCCATTTCCTGTTATCATCTTTCTCACAGCCTCCTCTCCAGCATTTGACTGCATCTGGCAGTGGCAGAATCCGTTTTCTGCAAGAAATCTGTCAAAAGTGACTGTCTCTTGTCTGATCTCAGCCTGTCTTTTCCAGAAGGAGCCACAGTATGCTGCCTGCCATTGTTAAACGTCGGGAATTGTGAGATGGGATTTTCTAATTCAGTAGAAATGAGGAGTTGGAAAGAAAAGGAATCCACAACTCAACCTCTCTGGCCTTGGGGCCATAGCCACCTTGATACACATTTAATCTCTCAGACTTATAGGAAACAGTCATTATTTATGACTTGTTTTTCAGTATCACCTTCACTTCAATTGCTTTTAAAAATTGTGATGAATTGGCCGGGTGCAGTGGCTCATGCCTGTAATCCCAGCACTTTGGGAGGCCAAGGCGGGCGCATGACCTGAGGTCAGGAGTTCGAGACCAGCCTGGCCAAAATGGTGAAACCCCGTCTTTACTAAAAATACAAAAAAATTAGCCGGGCATGGTGGCCCACGCCTGTAGTCCCAGCTACTTGGGAGGCTGAGGCAGGAGAATTGCTTGAACCGAGGAAGCAGAGGTTGCAGTGAGCCGAGATTGTGTCATTGCACTCCAGCCTGGGCGACAGAGCAAAACGTCTCAAAAAAAAAAAAAAAAAAAAAAAAAAAATTGTGATGACTCTCTAGTGAAAACAATTCCCTAAACTGTCTGGGCTGGGGGATCTCCCGACTTTTCTCTGGACATGGAGTCTTCCCTTTGAGAGGTCACAGCCAGGCTGGTAGCCTCAGGGCAGGGCGGGAAGTGGTCCCCACATCTGGTTGTTCGCCAGAGCTCTCCATCTCCATGGCTGGCACCACCACCCACTCAGCTGCTCTGTCTAGAGGTCGTACTTAACATTTCCCTCTTCCTCATCTTCTTTTCCTGATTTATCACCGAATCTTGAGGACTTTGCTTCTTCACAGTATCCAGTCTGCCTGTCTCCCCCCATCTTCACCACAGCCCCTGATCCCAGGCCCCATCTCCGGGCTGGACCATCCCAACAGCAACTTCTAGGATATGCTCTGAGTTCCCCCAGGCCCACTGTCATTCAATGGCCTGGGTGGCTGCTTCAAAGCACGAATGGGTGCCCTCCCTTCTCTCCTCTCTTGCCCTTGCACTGCAGACCTCTCAGTCACAGCTCCTGCCCTGCCCTGCCCTGAGCTGTGTAACTCACCGAATCCCACAGCAAGTCCACGAGGGAGGCAGCTCTGTGTGGGCCACCGGGGAAGCAGATGCTGGTACAGGTTGCAGTTCCAGGAAGCAGGGTGAGGCAGGCCAGGAGGGAAACCCACCCAGAGCGTGGTACTGCTACAGGGGGTACCCAGCCCCTCCAGGGCCCTACGGCCGTGTAGAAGGCACCTTGACGATAAGACGCAGAGCTGTTCTCCACTGACCCCAATCCCACGAGTTGAGGTTTGTCCCGAAGGGTGGTGACTCCCCTCCACGCCCAGGTTCCCCATAGAGGGAAGGCTGAGTAGGCTCCTGGCTTCAGAAAAAGCCTGAAAGCACAGAGGTGGAGACATTTTGAGGGCACTAGGGGCAGGGCATCGGCAGTGGCCTGGGTCCCGGCTCTGCTGAGCCTGCCAGGGTGAGCTGAGGGGGTGGCGTGGGGCCAAAACGGTCTACACCAGAAGGTGGTGTCTCCATTTTGCAGATGTGGAAACAGAGGCACAGGGAGGCCAGTGGCTTGTTCAGGCTCATGCCATCGCTAAAGACCAACACCATCCATTTGGTTGGCAGCATCCCTGCCAGAGCTGGTCCCGCTCAGAAGTGCTGAAGAGGCCGGGCATGGTGGCTCATACCTGTAGTCTCAGCACTTTGGGAGGCGGAGGCAGGCAAATCGCTTGAGCCCTGGAGTTCAAGACCAGCCTGGGCAACATAGTGAGACCTCATCTCTACAAAAACAAACAGATAAATAAATAAATAAATGTAAATAAATTAGCCGGGCATGGTGGCACCCACCTGTCGTCTCAGCTACATGGGAGGCTGAGGCAAGAGGATCATTTGAGCATGAGAGGTTGAGGCTGCAGTGAGCTACGATCTTGCCTCTGCACTCCAGCTTGGGTGACAGAGACCCTGTCTCTAAAAAAAAAAAAAGAAAAAATAGTCCTGAAGAATTTACACCCCTGGAACACCCCTCATCCAGCGAGTGCTGAGGGTGGAGGATAGACACTGCCGGGGGTCTCTGAGGTACCAGCTCTCAAGGGACTCCCAGAGTCCCCAGCTTTCGGGATGAATACGGAATAGAAGCACGCTTATCTGCAGCCGAGACAGGGATCCTCGACCACAGGAGACCCCACCTGCCCAATCACAGTCCCTGGCCCCTTTTGGCTCAGTCTTGTCCTTTTTGGTGTGCCACAGAGACCCAGGGAGCTGGCACTTTCAGCTCCTCTTCCATTCACTGTGTATGTCAGTAATAAACTGTCTCCAAGAGTGGTTTATTGTGTGCACACTGGCTGAATCTGACAGACCCTGGCTTTGTCCAGCCTGCTGTGAACTTCTGAAGAGGCCCAAACTAAGACAGCTTCTCATTTATTCCAATGTACACTAGAAAACAATATAACTAGAACCACACACCCTAAGCTAAATCAAGCATCGAAGGTTTGTATGTTCCAGTGAATTTTGATTTGAAGGTGAGAATCCTGACGGGGGGCCCCATGGACACAGAACAAATGGAGAGGCGGGTCTTGAAGCTGCTGGCCGAGAAAGCGCCCTGAGCGTTGGCCTCTGGGCCACACGGGAGGTGGGCGTATTCCTGGGATACATCCCAGATGGCTTCTGGTGTTTCCATGACCAGATCCCAGATCCCCGTCCTGCAGGTACGGGGACTCCCCTCACCTTTTCTGGTTAACTGATCCTGAGTCACTGCGGTCCCCGGATTTGTAGGTTGCCCTGCCCTCATATGGTAGAACATACACACTGTGTTTGTCCCTCCCTCCCTCCCTTTCTCTCTCTCTCCTTTCTTTTCTTTCTTTTTGAGACAGGGTCTTAGTGTGTGGCCTAGGTTAGAGTGCAGTGGTGCAATCATGGCTTACTGCAGCCTCTACCTCCCAGGCTCCAGCCATCCTCCCACCTCAGCCTCCTGAGTAGCTAGGACCACCATGACCAATACTTTTTTTTTTTTTTTTTTTTTTGGTAGAGACAGGGTCTCCCTGTATTGCCCAGGCTGGTCTCAAACTCCTGGGCTCAAGCAATCCACCTGCCTTAGGCTCTCAAAGTGCTGGGATTACAGGCATGAGCCACTGCGCCCAGCCCACACCGTGTATTCTTTCTCTCCATCCCTCCACCCACTTGCAGCTTTCTTCCCAAATTAGATTCGTGGTGGCATACAAAATCCATTCCTCATCCCTAAGATGCCCCCAGGCATGGGACGCAACACTAATTTGATAGTTTTCCAGGACACTAGCAAACATGACTATAATTCCAAGATTTAAAAAAAAAAAAAAACCTCAGTGACAAGTGCATACCTCCAACCACACAATTCCATCCCGATTGCTCAATTTCTTTTTGGTGATCACTATCAAGATTTGAGCCCACGATTTCTTCTGAATCCCACTTGGCCACTGCACATAACATCACACTTTGCTTTCCAAACTCTGTTTGTGATCTGCCTGCCTCCGCACTCTCAGAACTGGCAGAATGGATCTGAGTGGCATTGAGGAATCCAGGGGGTTTGTACAGGAGCGAGAGTTTCATTTTCCCCTTAATTGAATTACTTATCACTGGAAGTTAAATGGCTCTTTCTGAAAAGCAGCCAGACACTTTAGACAGAGGGAATGTTTGGCTCCTGAGTGATATTCCTTTTTAACACACGAATTGGTCACCAAAACCTCTCCAAGCCTCAGAAACGCTAGACTCCATTCTGAGAGATTTGGCAATTTCACCTGCCTTTAATGCATCGGCAGGTGTGTGACAAGCATGGGTCTTATGAACAAAATGAATTTTTGGCCTTTTTGTCTATTATTGTAGCTCAGGAATACACTCACAGAATTGGGAGACTATGGTTGGGATGGCCCAACATAAAATGTATTCCAAGAAGTAATTGCAAAATTCACTTGGGGGTGGTGTGGAGGGAGTTGAGGCAGCACTCAAAGACAGAGGCACTCATCCTCCTGAACAACCAACACTGAAGTGCTTCAGTAGGTCCATGTGACTGCTGTGATATTGTGATATAATTAGAAACGTATATTTTGGTCTTTGTCCCTGGCTGCGGGCCAGAGCTCTGAAAACCCTTGTAATCTTCTGAGTGACAGGGGTGCTAGGAAAACCTTTTGTTCTAACATTCGGTCTGCGACCCTGGTTCCTGACAGTGATTCTGAATCCCTTGGAATTTCTGGGGAGATAGAAACACCTTTTATTCTAATGAGGTGATGCTTGGTGGCTCCTGGGTGGGGGTTGACGGCTAGAAAGACCCAGACATGATTAGAAGCCTGGAGCTTTCAGCTCCACCCACCACTCTCCAGGCAGGGGACAGGGGCTGGAGATTGAGCTAATAACCAGACTTGCCTACATGATAAAGCCTGAACTACAGGTGCAGAGAGCTTCCAGGTGGGTGAGCATATCCAGGTGCTGGGTGGTGCCGCACCCCAACTCCAGGGCAACAGAAGCTCCTGCTCTCGGGGCCTTCCCAGGCCTCGTCCTGTATGCCTCCTCCTCTGCTATTCACCTGCCCCCTTTATCATCTCCTTTATAATAGGCCAGGGAGCACAAGTGCAGCGTTTCCCTGAGATCTGATTCCTGGCGAATTAATCGAAACTGAGGAGAGGGTCATGGGTGACTTATAGTCAATTTAAAGCCAAGTTGAATGGAAATGTGGGTGACGTGGGGATTCAGTACTTGCAACTGGTGTCTGAAGTGGGGGACAGTCTTGTGGGACTGGCCTTTACCTGGTGGGGTCTGCACTAATGCCAGGTACATAGTGTCAGAACTGAGTTAAATTGTGGAAAAACCAGCCAGTGTCCAGGGAGCTGCAGAATTGGTTGGTTTGGGAACACATATTTGATGTCAGATGGGAAGTGGTGGTGAGACTATAGAAACTTTTTTTTTTTGAGATGGGGGTTTCACTCGGTCACCTAGGCTGGAGTGACATGGCGCGATCTCGGCTCACTGCAACCTCTGCCTCCTGGGTTCAAGCAATTCTCCTGCCTCAGCCTCCCGAGTAGCTGGGATTATAGGTGCCCACCACCATGCCTGGCTAATTTTTGTATTTTTAGTAGAGACAGGGTTTCACCACGTTGGCCAGGCTAGTCTCGAACTCCTGACCTCAGGTGATCCACCTGCCTTGGCCTCCCAAAGTGCTGGGATTACAGGTGTGAGCCACTGCACCTGGCCTATTTTTAGTTTTTAATTGACAATTAAGAGAGACAGGCTATGAGTATACAGATGCTGACATAGATTAGATTATTGTTCCAGAATATTCACCCCCTGCGCCGCACCCCCATGGGGGACCGCACTTCTTCACCCCTTGGTGCTGGACCTGGTCATGTGACCTGCATTTGTTCCACAGTGGGTGGAGCCCAGTTGCCCACTTATTGGTGTGACTTGTTTTGGTCAAATGGAAATGAGTGGCTTTGCCACCGCAAAGACCTGAAATGCTCGGGAGAGGCGGCCTCACCACACTGCGCTTCTACCACCCATGAGAAGGCTGCCCCGAGGTAGCTGCTGCTTCTTTGGCTTGCAGCTGCAAACAAACACAGGTGCAGCACACCTGGATTCAACCTGCAGCTTAGAGTCAAGCCTGGCCCAGTCCTTGTTCACTGACCTCCAACTAACCACAGGCACGCGGGAGAGAAGACTTGATTATTGTTTGAAGCTGTTGAGTTTGGGGTGGTTTGTTAGGCAGCATCACTGACTACAGCTGACTGATACAAATGCCAACGTGGTTTCAAACATAAGCCTCAAAAGGTAAGGGGGTCTGGCTGCAGTGGCTCACGCCTGTAATCCCAGCACTTTGGGAGGCCAAGGCAGGTGGATCACTAGAGGTCAGGAGTTGGAGACCATCCTGGCCAACGTGGTGAAACCCCGTCTCTACTAAAAATACAAAAACCGTCTGAGAGTGGTGATGTGCGCCTGTAATCCCAGCTACTCAGGAGGCTGAGGCAGGAGAATCGCTTGAATTGGGAGGCAGAGGTTGCAGTGAGCCAAGATTGCGTCACTGCTCTCCAGGCTGGGCAACAGAGTGAAACTCCATCTCAAAAAAATAAAAAAAGGTAAGGGGAACCCCTCTGCCCCCAGCCAAGTGCAGGCATCAACTCGTGACGAAGCTGCTGATGGCAGGGACAGCTCTGCAGATGCCTCATTTCCATGTGGACAACTCCTCATTTCTCCAGGCAGCCTGCACTGACTGACGAGGAGAAACGAATATTTGGCTTTAATACTTCACCATCTTGTCCCATGAAACCCAATTTTAAAGTCAAATTAGGTGTGCACACTTAGGTTTCAGTCTAAATGCTGTGGTGCTACCAATGTCCACAAATTAACTGAAGTGACAAGGTTGAGGGGACACCAAGTGGGCTGAGGTCACACCCTCTGGCCTGTGCAGCTGGGTCACCCTTGTGTAGGATGACTTGCTCGTCCCACATTTAAAATGGAAATTCCCCAATCCCGGGACCCCTCTTAGTTTGGGGGGCTGGGGTCACTCTATGCCCACCTAGGCTTGGGACTGGCCAGGTCTTTGACAGCCACTGTAAGATGAATTCATTCATTTCAGAAACGTTTACACTTTGAAAAATTTGTGTCTTAGGATTTTGGAGACATTATTCCTGCAGTAAACAAGATAAAAATAGATGCAGACATTGGGATGGAAATTAGGCTGGTAAAGATGGTGTATGAAGCACACACTATTTCTCCCTCTCCCTCTGCAAACCCACTAGCATGACATTCAGTGGATTTTTACAGATGTATATCCACAAGGACAAAGAGAACAGGACAGGAGACGATGGAAATAAGATTTGAGAAGCAGAAAGAGACACGCAGCACCTGACCCAGCAGCTCTGAGAAAGATGAATGAGAACAGGTGTGGGGGAATCTGAGCAGCCCTGACTTACCCCCACAGAATCCCCCGGAAGAGGGATGAAGGGTGCCTGGCTAAGAGGCAGTTTGATCCTGATTCTTCTCCCTGGTGCCATGCTGGGGTGGTGCCCTCCTATACCCTGAGGCTTATGCTGGCAGAGGAAACACAAATTTGGTTGTAGTAAAGAAAGCTTTATTCGGCCGGTCGCGGTGGCTCAAGCCTGTAATCCCAGCACTTTGGGAGGCCGAGACGGGTGGATCACGAGGTCGGGAGATGGAGACCATCCTGGCTAACACGGTGAAACCCCGTCTCTACTAAAAAAAATACAAAAAAAAAAAAAAAAAAAAAACTAGCCGGGCGAGGTGGCGGGCGCCTATAGTCCCAGCTACTCGGGAGGTTGAGGCAGGAGAATGGTGTGAACCCGGGAGGCGGAGCTTGCAGTGAGCTGAGATCCGGCCACTGCACTCCAGCCTGGGCGGCAGAGCGAGACTCCGTCTCAAAAAAAAAAAAAAAAAAAAAGAAAGCTTTATTCAAAAGGACTATTGCAAGTGGGTGGAGGGGAACTATCGTAATAGAACGCTCTGCCCATGAGGTCTGCAAGCATCTCCAGAGTTAGACAAAAAGAACTTTTCTAGAGAGGAGTAAGCAAAGCTAGAAAGAGCCAGGTGTAGGGAAATGGGATGAAAGAATGGTGTGTGGCCATGTGCAGTGGCTCACGCCTGTAGTCCTAGCACTTTGGGAGACCGAGGTGGGTGGATCACTTGAGCTCAGGAGTGATCCGCCTGCCTTGGTCTCCCAAAGTGTGGGATTACAGGCATGAGCCACTGCACCTGGTCACAATTTCTTGATTGTTAGTCAAATTGAACTTTTCTTTCCTTTTTTTTTTTTTTCCCCGTCTGTTTACTGGCCTTTTGGGTTTCCTCTTCTAAGAAGTAACTCTCCAGAGTCTTTATTTTTCTATTGGATGTACTACTGGTCATAATTTAAATAACGATCTTCTCTCATCTTGACTTTGGTGTGTCTTCATTTTGTGTTATTTGTGTGTGTGCACATGAGGAATTGTTACACGTTTTGATTAACTGAATTTACCTCTCTCTCGGTAGTTTGAGTTTTGGTGTCTTACTTAAGGGAGACTTCATAACCCTGGAGCCAAATGATACTGTCCTATATTTGCTTCTAAAAGTTTTAGAATTTTGCTACTCATCTTTAGGTCTTTTACCCATGTGTTATTGATTTCTGCAAAAGATGTGGAAATAAACATGTCACATCCTCCAATGCAGCAGGGGAAAGTGAAAAAAAAAATCAATAAACTGGAAACTATACCTGAAAAAAGTATCTAGAACATGGCACTGTGGGACAAAGTGGCAGGAAATCTGAAAGAGGCATTGAGAGACATAGATAATAGACATGGAGCATAGACCGGGAAGGATGAGAAGAGTTAGCATCCCATGGAGCCTAGACTGAGAAGGATGAGAAGAGTTAGCATCCCATGGAGCATAGACCGGGAAGGATGAGAAGAGTTAGCATCCCATGGAGCGTAGACCGGGAAGGATGAGAAGAGTTAGCATCCCCTGTGTTCCAGAAGGGGATTAGGGAGTCCATGTGAGTGAGCAACATGGGAGATATTGAGACAGATTTCCAGAATGAATGTGAGACACCAATCCTTGAAATCAGGAAATCCCATCAATTTCCAACAGAATAAATAAAAGAAATTCACACTTAAGTAAAGAATAACAGGGAAGGAAGGAAGGGTGGGGGCGAGACAGAGAGAGAGAGATGTGGGGAAGGAGGGAGAGAGAACAGAAAAAGGAGGAGGGGTAGGAGGGACCAATGGCTGACTCTCAGTAGTAAAAATGGTAATCTGAAAATAGTGAAAAATATCTTCAATATGCATAAAGAAAATATCTACCAGGGCCGGGCGCGGTGGCTCACGCCTGTAATCCCAGCATTTTGGGAGGCCGAGGCGGGTGGATCACGAGGTCAGGAGATCAAGACCATCCTGGCTAACACGGTGAAACCCCGTCTCTACTAAAAATGCAGAAAATTAGCCGGGCGTGGCGGCGGGCGCCTGTAGTCCCAGCTACTTGGGAGGCTGAGGCAGGAGAATGGCGTGAACCCGGGAGGCGGAGCTTGCAGTGAGCCGAGATCAGGCCACTGCACTCCAGCCTGGGTGACAGCGAGACTCCGTCTCCAAAAAAAAAAAAAAAAAAAGAAAATATCTACCTAGCAAAAATGACTTTTAAGAATGAACGTAAAGCTGGGTGTGGTGGCTCAGCACTTGGGGAGGCTGAGGCAGGAGGATCACTTGAGACCTAGAGTTTAAGGGCAGCCCGGGCAATGAAGTGAGAGCTTGTCTCTATAAAACAAAAAAGGCCACGTGTGGTGGCTCATGCCTATAATCCCAGAACTTTGGGAAGCCAAAGCAGGAGGATCACTTGAGGCCAGGAGTTCGAGACTAGCCTGACCAACATGGCGAAACCCTGTCTGTACTAAAAATATAAAAAATCAGCCAAGCATGGTGGCAGGTGTTTGTAATCTAGTAACTCAGGAGGCTGAGGCACAAGAATTGCCTGAATTTGGAGGCGAAGGTTGCAGAGAGACGAGATTGTACCACTGCACTTCAGCCTTGGTGACAGAGTGAGACTGTGTCTCAAAAAAAAAAAAAAAAAAGAAAAAGAAAAAGAAAAAAACATGGAAAAGAAGGAAAGAGAAAAAGAAAAAAAATGAAAGTAAACATAAAGACATCTTCAAATATTTAAAAATCTGCAGGAATTTGCCCCAAAAGATTGTCACTAGAAAGAATCCTAAAGAAAAGTCAGATACATAAGGAAGAATGATGAGCAAAAACAGTGCTCAGTATGTGAGTAAATCAAGACAAAACTGATTACATAGAAAACCAACATTTTGTGGGGTTTAAAAAGATATGTGTTTACCTTATTCATCAATATTATACAGCAGGAAAAGACTGATCAGAGTTTGAGTGTTTAAGGTTCTTGTGTTATTTAGAAAAAGTTAAAGATTGTGATGAATCTCAGAATTCCTTACTAAAATTACTAGGGCAACCACTAAAGGAATAAAAATAGAAGCTATAACTTCCAAATTAATAGAGGGAGATACTGGAATGAGGAAAAGGAATTTAATCCAAAAGGAGTTAAGGAAGGTTAGAAAAAATAAAATTGATAGCACAAATTGAAAGTACGTAATGCGTTGGTGGAAATGAATCCAAATAAAACTATAACTACAATAAATATAAATGAAGTAACCTTGTAAAACTCTACGGTTACAGACTGTCATACTGAAAGTAAAAAAAAAAAAAAAATCTGGTCAGGAGTTTGAAACCAGCCTGGTCAACGTGGTGAAAACCCATCTCTACGAAAAATATAAAAATTAAACGGGCATGGTGGCATGTGCCTGCAATCCCAGCTACTTGGGAGGCTGAGGCAGGAGAATTGCTTGAACCCGGGAGGTGGAGGTTGCAGTGAGCCAATATTGCGCCATTGTACCCCAGCTCTTGGCAACAGAGCAAGACTCTGTCTCGGGGGAAAAAAAAAAAAAATCTATCTACAGGGTATTAACAATAGACACACCTAAAACACAAAGGCATAGAAAAATTGAATGCCACTTACTAAAAGAAAGCTATAGCTATATTAATATCAGACCAATTGACTTGAATGTAAACCACTTGACCAGAGACTAAAAGTGCTGCTCATCATGAACAGTTCAATTAACTCAGAGTCTGTAACAATTAAAATTTTGTATGTGTCTCATAATATAAATCAAAATGCAAAAAGCAAAAACTGATAGAATTACAGTGAAATAAATTCACTACCATGTGGGGAAGTTTTAGTATACCTCTCTCAGCCATTGATAGATTAGGAAGATAAAAATTTAGGGAAGATGAGAATATTAGAATAACAAAATAACTAAGCTCAAAAGGAAAACAAAAGACAAACTTAATCCAGGTAGAGGAGGAGTGCCTGCACCAGCACTTTGGGAGGCCGAGAAGGGCGGATCACAAGGTCAGGAGATCGAGACCATCCTGGCTAACACGGTGAAACCCCGTCTCTACTAAAAAAAAAAAATACATAAAACTAGCCAGGCGAGGTGGTGGGCGCCTGTAGTCCCAGCTACTCGGGAGGCTGAGGCAGGAGAATGGCATGAACCCGGGAGGCAGAGCTTGCAGTGAGCTGAGATCCGTCCACTGCACTCCAGCCCAGGCGACAGAGCGAGACTCCATCTCAAAAAACAAACAAAAAAAAAACAAGCAATGTTCTCATCACGTTAGGAGACCTGTAGGGCAGAGGTGTACTTGGCATTGGTTGAGGTGAACCTGTTATTCATATTTGCAGTCAAAGCATCTCTGATATTTTATCTGCTATTTTAACAGTAGAAGCTGTTACAAACATTTACAATTTTTTTTTTTTTTTTTGAGATGGAGTCTCGCTCTGTCCACTAGGCATGTGGCATGATCTTGGTTCACTGCAACCTCCACCTCCCGGATTCAAGCAATTCTCTGCTTCAGCCTCCTGAGTAGCTGGGACTACAGGCACATGCCACCATGCCCGGCTAATTTTTGTATTTTTAGTAGAGATGGAGTTTCACCATGTTGGCCAGGCTGGTCTTGAACTCCTGACCACAGGTGATCTGCCCGCCTGGGCCTCCCAAAATACTGGGCTTACAGGCATGAGCCACCACACCTAGCCTTGCAAATATTTTTATATATACAGTTCTGGAAATTGGGCTACAAAAAATATTGTGACAAAGTTCATGCTGAGTACCAAAATAGACTTCAGCCTCCAAGGCATCCTGTCTTTGCTGCAGTCATTAATCAGACCCTCAAGATGTTGGAGCTCTTTGTACATCAACCTAATGTCCTTGAGAGGGACGCAACTTTTTGTAAATAAGTCCTCTAAATTTTTGTCGCACTGTTTTCAAATTTGTTGGAAGTCTTTAATCAATGTGTTCAACAAATGAGTGCCAAGAATTTTGAGCTTTGAAGCTCTAGTGAATTATAATTATCAGAAACAATCCTTGCCAATAGAGAAACATTGAAATTCATTCCTACAAAAGCAAGGGAGGAGATGAAGAAATTAAATGCTGAGAGCTCCAATGGTGTACGAGGTATAATTTTTAAATCCCATAATTGTTTTTGGAATAGCTCAACATGTGGGGAAGAAACTTTTGATGAGATTCTTAGTTTTAATTGGAAAAATTTATATTCAGTACTGGAATGGAAGGAAATCAAGAAGGTCTACTGTTTTGCAGCATCTAAATTTGATTAAACATTCGAAAGGATAATCAATTTTGCCAGAGGGTAGGGGATAAGTTTTAGCTTATAAAAATATTTGTTGATGAAAATTACCCTGGATGGAAGCAGCATGATTGAAATCTATGGAGATATTTGAGCCGGAATATTTACACATTTCAATTGAAAAAAAAAAAAACTCAGAATATCCTCCATTTATAGAGTTTTTTTCTGAGCTTACCTATTACCTCAGCACCTATAGGAAGAGGATTTTCCCAAGTAAAATATGGTCTCCAGAGAACAGTTAATTAATGTCCACAGATGTAATTTATAACAAAAGAATGCAACTTTGAGTAAGACTCTGAGTGATTTTATCAAAGAAGTAAGAATAGTAAGACTATACTTAAGAAAAAAATGTTTTTAGGAAAATGCCAGTGGCATTTATAGGTCCACCACTATAACAATCTAATTTTTGTTTGTTTGTTTGTTTGTTTGTTTGAGATAGAGTCTTGCTCTGTTGCCCAGGCTGGAGTGCAGTGGCACGATCTCGGCTCACTGCAACCTCTGCCTCTCGGGTTCAAGCGATTCTCCTGCCTCACCCTCCCGAGTAGCTGGGACTGCAGGTGCCCGCCACCACGCCTGGCTAGTTTTTGTATTTTTAGTAGAGGTGGAGTTTCACCATATTGACCAGGCTGGTCTCGAACTCCTGACCTTGTGATCCGCGCGCCTCAGCCTCCCAAAGTGCTGGGATTACAGGCGTGAGCCACTGTGCCTGGCCAACAATCTAATTTGTCAGGCAATACATAATATTTCAGAAAATGCATTATTTTAATTATCTCTAGCAGCTTGTTTTGCTCTCAAAAGCATCCTAGCTGGAATGTTAACCCTAACTTTCCTAAGACCTTAACATGGTCGGTCACCCCATCTCCTCCTGGAAGCCTTTTCTGGGCTTCTGAGGCTCAGCAGTTGCCTGGTTTTTCATCTGCTCCATTGGCCACTCCTCAACTGACATCTCTGGTAGCTCCTCCTCAACCCCTAGGCCTCTAAACCATGGCCTGCACAATTTTCAGCCTTCTTCTTTTTCCTGTTTACACTCTCTGCCAAAGTGATCACAGGATTGGGCTTTAAATACCAGTTATTAATGATTCTCCAAAGGACCTCTTTCCAGAACTCCAGAATCCCATATTCCAGAGCCAGCCTGATATCATTCCATTGGGAGAATTTGTTTATTAAGTTATTTCCATAGGTAATTGGGGAGCAGGTGGTGTTTGGTTACATGAGGAAGTTCTCTAGTGTTGATTTGTGGGATTTTGGTGCACCCGTCACCCAAGTAGTATACACTGCACCCTATTTGTAGTCTTTTATCCCTCACCCCCTCCCTACCCTTTTCCCCTGAGTCCCCAAAGTCCATTGTGTCATTCTTATGCCTTTACATCCTCATAGCTTAGCTCCCACTCCAAGCTCAACAATCTGTGATCTTCTCCTCACCAAGCCTATTTCTCTCACCTTTGTTGCAGCTTTAGTTGATGCCTCCACGTTTAAAGAACCTGGGGGCAGCCATAAGTCCTTGCTGTTTCTCACACTTCACATCCAGCCCATCAGCAAGTCCTGTTGGCTCTGCATTCAAAATATAGCAATAAAAATGGGGACTTAACAAATTACAAATAGGGGTAGTTTGTTACACAGCGATGACTAACTAATATAGCCTAGACTTAATGAATGTGGACACTTTAATATTGGACTCCTATCTTTCTCCAGTTCTGGAAAAGTTTTCAGCTATTTTATCTTATCAGATATTGTTTTCCTCTGCCCCAACCCCCGCCTTAAGCCCTGGCAACCACTAATCTGTCATTTTGTAACTTCAAGAATGTTACATACAATATATCCATGTAACACACAGGTACATTTGCATCCTGGATCTAAAATTTTAAAAAGGGGAATCATATCTTTTGGGACTGGCATTTTATTGATTGATTGATTGATTGATTGAGACTGAGTCTTGCTCTGTCACCCAGGCTGGAGTGCAGTGGCGCGATTTCAGCTCACTGCAACCTCTGTCTCCATTGATTGAGACTGAGTCTTGCTCTGTCACCCAGGCTGGAGTGCAGTGGCGCGATTTCAGCTCACTGCAACCTCTGTCTCCTGGGTTCAAGTGATTCTCCTGCCTCAGCCTCTCGAATAACTGGGATTACAGGCATGTGCCATCATATCCAGCTAATTGTTGTATTTTTAGTAGAGACGGGGTTTCGCCATGTTGGCCTGGCTGGTCTCGAACTCCTGACCTCAGGTGATCCGCCCACCTCAGCCTCCCAAAGTGCTGGGATTACAGGCGTGAGCCACTGCACCCGGCTGGGATTGACATTTTTCACTCAGCATAATTCTCTACAAACTCATCTCATTTGTTGCCTGTATAAAAAGTTTGTTCCTTCTTTTGTTGAGTAGTATTCCATGGTAATGATATATCATAGTTTTTCTAATCATTAATGTCTAGGTTGCTTGCAGGCTCGGGCCATGTAGTTGCTATAAACATTTGTGTACTGTTTTTGGTGTGAACATAATTTTCTGTTTCTCTGGGATAAATACCCAGGAGTGCAATTGCTGAGTTGTACAGTAGTTGCCCGCTTAGTTTTTGTTTGTTTGTGTTTTGTTTTAAGAAACTGCCAGAGTGTTTTCCAGAGTGGCTGTACCACTTTGCATTCCCATTAGCAATGTATCCACTTTCTCTGCATCTTTGCCTGCTTTAGGAATTGTCACTATTTTTCATTTTAGCCATTCTTAGATGTGCATAGTGATATTTCATTATGATTTTAATTTTCATTTTCCTAATGGCTAATGGTGTTAACTACCTTTCCATGGGCTCACTTGCCATTTGTATCTCTTCTTTGGTGAAATGCTAGTTCAACGTCTTTTGCTCATTTTATAATTGGATGTTTATTACTTTACTGTGGAGTTTGAGAGTTCTTTATACATTCTAGATACTAGTCCTTTGAGGGACATCTGATTTGCAAAAATTTTTCTCTTAGTCTCTAGCTTGTATTTTCATCCTCTTTCACATAGCAGAAGTTTTAAATTGTGATAGCATCCAATTTATTAATTTTTCCTTTTATGGATCTTGTTTTCGATATTAAGCCTAAAAATTCTTTGCCTAGCCCTATATCCTAAAGATTTCATCCCAGATATATAACGTATCCTATAGATACAGTTTTATAGCTTTACGTTTTGCATTTAAGTCTGTGATCCATTTTGAGATAATTTTTATAAATGTAAGACTCAGATAGAAGTTCTTCTTTTTTAAACCTATGGATATTTAATTGCTCCAACATCACGTATTGAAAAGGCTGTCTTCCTTTAATTGAATTGCTTTGGTAACCTTGTAAAAAATCAGTTGGGCATATGTGTGTGAGTTTATTTCTGAGTTTTCTATTTCATTGATCTTTGCATCAATCCCGCCATCAACATAACATAGTCTTGATTATTGTAGCTACATAATATCTTGAAATTGGATAGACTAATACCTCCCACTTTATTTTTCTTTTTAAAAATCATTTTACCTATTCCATTTCCTTTGCCTTTCCATATACATATTAGGATAATCTTCTCTATAGCTACACAAAGTTTTGCTTGGACTTTGGCAGATGTTACTTTAAACTTTCACATCAACTTGGAGGATTGCAGGATAACTGACTGTGTGTGTGTGTGTGTGTGTGTGTGTGTGTGTGTGTATGTGTGTGACAGAGTCTGACTCTGTCACCCAGGCTGGAGTGCAGCAGCATGATCTCGGTTCACTGCAACCTCTGCCTCCTGGGTTCAAGCGATTCTCCTGCCTCAGCTTCCTGAGTAGCTGGGACTACAGGCACCCACCACCATGCTCGGCTAATTTTTGTATTTTTAGTACAGGCGGGGTTTCACCATGTTGGCCAGGCTGGTCTTGAACTCCTGACTTCAGGTGATCCACCTGCCTTGGCCTCCCAAAGTGCTGGGATTACAGGCATGAGCCACTGTGCCTGGCCCATGGTATTGTATTTTTAACTTTTCTGTACATGTGTTCATTGCTAGTTTATATAAATACAATGGAATTTTGCATGTTCATATTGTATTCTGCAACCTTGCTGAACTTATTAGTTGTAGGAAGTTTTTATGTTTGTTTGTTGTATAGATTCCTTGGGATTTTCTACATACACAATTATGCCTCTGAAAATAGGGACAGTTTATTTCTTATTTTCAATCTGTATATATTTTATTTCCTTTTCTTGCCTTATTGCATTGGCTACAACTGCCAGTACTATGTTGAATGAGAATAGTGGGAGTGGACATCATTACCTGGTTTTCCATTTTAGGGGGAAAGCACTTTGTCTTTGGCCATTAAGTATAATGTCAGTTATAGGGTATTTATAGATACTTCCTATCAAGTTGAGGAAGTTCCCATTTATTCTCATTTTTATGTGAGTTTTGATCATAAATGGCCATTGAATTTTTTCAAAAATATAATTCACATACCATAACATTTTAAATAAACTTAGTAGCTTTTAGTATAGCCACAATGTTGTGCGGCCATTAATATTAATTCTAGAACAATTCATCACTCAAAAGAAACCCTATACTCATTAGCAGTCATTCTCCTTCCTTCCTTCTTCTCAGACCCTGGCAATCACTGCTCAACTTTCTGTCTCTAAGGATTTGCCTATTCTGGACATTTTATATAAATAAAAATCATACAATATGTGGCTTTCTTCTTGACTTCTTTCACTTAGCACAATGCTTTCAAGGTCCATTCATATTTTAGTATGTATCGATATTTTATTCCTTTTATAGCTTGCTAATATTCCATTGTATGGTGATACCATACTTTATTGGTCCATTTATCAACTGATGGACATATGGGTTGGTGCCTTTTCGTGGGAGGGGGAAGCTATTAGGAATAACGCTTGTATGAACATTTTTGTACAAATTTTTGTGTGGATATATGTTTTCAATGTACCTAAGCATACACCTATGAGTGGTTTAACTTTTTGAGGAATTGCCAAATTATGTTCCACAGTAGTTGCACTATTTTACATTCCCATCAGCAATGCATGAGGTTTCCAATTTTTCGACATATTCACCAACATTTGTTATTGTCTGTCTTTTAGGTTATGGCAATATGGGGGTGGGGGGTGAAGTGACATCTTATTGTGGTTTTGATTTATATTTCCTTGATGGCTTATGATATTGAGCATTTTTTCATGTGTGTATTGGTCATTCATATATCTTCTTTAGAGAAATGTCTATTCAACTCCTTTGCTCATTTTTATTAGGATACCTTTTTATTATTGAGTTGTAGGAGTTCTTTATACACTCTGAATATTAGACTCTCATCAGATACATAGTTTGCAAATATTTTCTTCCATTCTGTGGGTTGGTGTCTTTTGGTTTTCTTAATATGTTCTTTGAAACATAAAAGTTTTTTAAGAACAGAGTGTGGAGAAAAAGCCAAATTGTACCCAGATCAGGTACCTGTGAAAAAGTACCTTTTTTGTTGTTAGTTTTTTGAGATAGAGTCTTGCTCTGTCGCCCATACTGGAGTACAGTGGCATGATCTCTGCTCACCGTAAGCTCCGCCTCCTGGGTTCAAGCCATTCTTTTGCCTCAGCCTCCCGAGTAGCTGGGACTACAGGCGCCCGCCACCATGCCTGGCTAATTTTCTGTATTTTTAGTAGAGACGGGGTTTCACCGTGTTGGCCAGGATGGTCTCAATCTCCTGACCTCGTGATCCACCCGCCTTGGCCTCCCAAAGTGCTGGGATTACAGGTGTGAGCCACCGCACCCGACCCCACTCTGTTCTTTTCACAAATATTATTCCTTCCTTGTTCTCACTGAGCATCCCAAATATACTTACTTTAAAGTCTTTTTTTCAGACTGTTTATTATTTTAATTTCCTCTGGAGTTAATTCACATTATAATTATTGATTTTTCTTTACTATTATTCTTAGCATAAGGTGTCTTCATGGGCTTGAGAGTTTTGAATCTTAGGCTCATTTTGTGTTGAAAGACTTTGTCTCTCTTTCTCTCTCGGTACTCCCTTCCCCCATCTAGCAGTTTCAGGTGGCTCCATTTGATGCCTGGTCTGTGGTAAAGAAACATATATATACACACATATATGTATATTATATATATACACACATATACATATATACATACATATGTATATATGTATATGTGTGTATATATATTTTGTTGGTGGTTTGGAATCCTGACCCTCTTGGTCTATTTGTTAAACCGGGGGCAGGAGATTAATAAGACTGCATCTGTGTTCTCCTTTGCCCCAGGGCCACACTTTCACATAAACTGTCACACCCCACCCCCATGAAATGACTGAATCCAATTTTTCAGACCTTTTTCCTGACATACGGGTGACTCCTCTGTCCCCCATCCCCTGGCTTCAAATAGGAAGCCTGGCTGTGTTCCCAGCCTTGGGTCCCTATTATGTCTCAGGTCTAGGGCCCAGCAGGCCCATGTCAATACTCAGAAGTCTGTGTTTCTGGACCATTGTGAAGTTTATCTTGTTTATCTTTTTCAGCCCACTTATATCCTTTCAATAGTTTCTTTGCATATTTTATTGTTCTGTGTTCATAGCCCAGACAGGCGCCTCAGGGCATGAATCATAGCTTCATCTGGATGAGCAGTCACATATTCTTCTCCTGTTTTTATTTTTAAAATTCCATTAATTTTTATTTTGCTCTAAATGTATGGACTGCCATCTAATTTCCCCTTGGAAATAAAGTGAAATACAGATAAATTTTTATTTCTTTAAATGTTTTATAATTTCTGAAACTGGGGTACACCTTATATTCAATGCACCTGGGAATTTAAGATTTATGGTGTCAACCACACTTGGAATTGTGGCAGACACTTCACTCATGTGCACGGTATCCAGGGGCCTAGAGAGACAGAGAGACAGATGGAGGGACTCCGAGGAGTGGATGGCATTCCTCTGTGTATTTAGAAGAACTTGGAGGGGTAGAAGGCTGCAGGCTCATTTCTGTTTTCGAAGTCATTGACTTCAGTCAAGGTTAACACAGCTCCTGCCCCCATCTGATTTGGAAGGTCTCATGGAAGAAGTTTAAGGACACAGTCTTCCTTATTTCCCTCTTGCTTCATGCTCTAGAAGTTTTCACCTGGTCACAAAGTTTTCACCTGGTCACCTGGTGACTTTGGCACACTGGGGTACAAGTATCCTTTCCAAGTTCTGATACTGTAGTTGTGGGACCAGCCCAAACTGGGCCTACCCTGTTGATAACAAAATGTCAAGCTGCCTTTTAGGTAGAATAGAGCCCAAAACTGCAAGTCATGTAGCCTGGGCATGTGCCATAACAAAAGCTTTGACCTCTAACAACACCCAGAACCAATGATTCCTCCCCTTAAAACCAAGAAGACTGGGACATGACCAGAACTTGAACACCAGAACTCATTCACAAGCAAGGAGGTCCATCAGCCTGGAAGGTCTGGGGCTAAAATCTACTTTAACATACATTACCACATATGGTCAAATTTGAAGCCCTCCAATCAGACCCTGGAAAGCCAGCATTCCTAAGTACTTTCTCTTGCCACCTGATTCCTTAAAACTTGCCCCACGCCTCAAATCAAGGCGATGGATTTGAGCCCACCTCCTCTCTCCTTGCTGGTCGGCTTTGCAATAAAGCTTTTCTTTTCTCAAAAGCTGGTGCCATATTATTGGCTTCTGTGTGCATCAGGCAGCAAGACCACTTGCTCAGTAACAACAACCTCATGCCCTAATTCTCTTAAGTGGAAACTGTACGTATGAGTGAATCCAGCTCTGTCCCAGGACTGCCTAAGGAGTGCAGGTGGTTCCCAGCTTCAGTCTCCTTGAAGACTGCATCCTCAAAAGACTGGCATGCTGGGTATTGTTAACTGAAGAATGACGAGGTTCATAAACCTGGAAAGGAGAGTTTTATTTCTCATAAAAGGTTGCATCCTGCAGAGTGGCCATTTGAATAGGCTGGGAAGTGTAGCCTCTGGCCAGAAGCCATAAACAGGCACTTCAAGGGTTGGAAGAGTAAGACAGGAATTTATGTTGAACAGGGTGGCCAAATATACATATTCAATAAGCTACAGGAGGAGTCATAAATATTTATGAGAAGAGAAATATGCACATGTGCAACTGAGCTTCATACCCCTTCATGGGTAGCATCTACAGAAAGTGGCAGTGTTAGCATGATCTGAGGGTGGAGTTTTCAGCCCTTTAACGTTAAAAGGTGGATCAGAGGACACAAAAGCTTTCACTGCACATCCTCCACAGCCTGGCCAGAACCACTCCAGGGTTGGTGGTCTCTTACCAGGAAAGAATGCTGGTCAGTTGTTGTGTGCCACAAAAAGGGAGGGGCAGTGTTAGATGGTTGGTTGGTATTAATGCTGAAGTCTTTCAAAGGGGCTTGTTTCTGTTTAACCCTTAGGGAAGAAAGCCTAATGGTGGTTATTGGTTATGGAGTGGGGGCAGTTAATGAGGTGTGTCCAAACTCCCAGCCCATCATGGCCAGGAACTCGGCTTCCCAGGTTTCTCTGGGGTCCCCTGGCCAAGAGGCGTCTGTTCAGTTCGTTGGGGGGCTTAAATGTTTATTTTTATTTCTCAGTATCTTTTCTCTCCAGTCATGCCAGTTTGAAACTGACCATGCAGAAGGATCACCTAGGTCAAGCTGGAAATCCAGACCCGGAATCAAACAGTTCTTACCCTTTGGCCAGTGTATTAGTCTGTTTTCACGCTGCTGATAAAAACATACCCGAGACTGTGCCATTTACAAAAGAAAGAGGTTTATTGGACTTATAGTTCTGCGTGACTGGGGAGGCTCACAATCATGGCAGATGGTGAAAGACATGGAGGAGCAAGTCAGGTCTTATATGGATGGCAGCAGGCAAAGAGAGAACTTGTGCAGGGAAACTTCCCTTTTTAAAACCATCAGATCTCTTGAGACTCACTGTCACAAGAAAAGCACAGGAAAGACCCGCCCACATAATTCAATCACCTCCCACCAGGTTCCTCCCATGATGTGGGAACTGTGGGAGTTAGGACTCAAGATGAGATTTGGGTGGAGACACAGCCAAACCTTATCAGCCAGGTATCTTCACTCCTTGGTATTTACCCTGGGGAACCCAGCAGAGAAAGTGGTGGGGATTTATATACAAGTGTAGTTTATAAAACTTTAGCATGGTAACAAGATAAGGATCTATCGAAAAGGGTATGGCTAAATACATTGTGGTACAGGATTTCCATGGACCACAGGCAATAACTGAAAATCATGCTTCTGAGCTATCTTTAATAGGAAAATGCTCAAAATTCAATGTGCTATTATGGTTACAAAATATTCATAAAAATTAATATTTTGTAGAACATATCATAGAAAAATGACTGGATGGAACTACAGAAATATTACTATTTGCTTAGCTGGGTGTGCTGGCCTCTTCCTGTGGTCCCAGCTACTGGGGAGGCTGAGGTGGGAGGATGACTTGAGCACAGGGTTCCAGGTGGAGGGAGCTATGATGGTGCTACTGCACTCCAGCCTGTGCAACAAAGTGAGACCCTGACTTAAAAAAAGTAATATATACACACACACACACACACACACATATGTACTTTATATATATATATATATGTATTACTATTTGCTATCTTTAGGTGGAGGGAGTCTGAGTAGTATAAAGTTTTACTTCTCTGACATCATTTGTTACATTAAATTTATATTCAAATCACAATAAGGGTCTGATGCGGTGGCTCAGGCCTGTAATCCCAGAACTTTGGGAGGCCAAGGCAGGCGGATCCCCTGAGGTCAGGAGTTCGAGACCGACCAGGGCAACATGGTGAAACCCCGTCTCTACTAAAAATACGAAAATTAGCCGGGCATGGCAGCACACGCCTGTAATCCCAGCTACTTGGGTGGCTGAGGCAGAAGAATCGCTTGAACCCGGGAGGCAGAGGTTGCAGTGAGCCGAGATCGCGCCACTGCACTCCAGGCTAGGCGACAGAGCGAGACCCCGTCTCAAAAAAAAAAAAAGACAAAAAAAAAAAATCACAATAAGAACGGTAAATTATCAAAAAAAACCCCAATGACAACCACAAAAAAAGCCTTGCAAGCCCTCTTGGGAGGAATGGCTGAGAGAACACCAGGAACCCGCCCTAATAAAGACGCCTCAGCAACTACAGTCTTCCCTGATTGGCAGCTGGGGAGGACTCGCAGCAGCTGCCCGAACTGGGGGAGGGCGGGGACTTTGTGCGTCACTTCCGGAGGCGGGGCTACAGCCATCCCGAACGCGCGGGAGCAGGCGGTCTCCATGGCAACCAGCGGGGCCCGCCTGAGGCCCGCCCGCCGCCGCCACCGCGTCGGCCCCGCCCGCACAAAGGCCGGGCGGTGACCCGCCCTCTGCCGCGACCCCGGCCCCGCCCCGGCCCCGGCCCCTGCACCTGCCGGAGGCCGCCCGCCGCCATCGCCAGCGCCGTCGCCCGGCTGCGCTGACCGGGAAGCAGTTCTCCGCGGGCCGCGCGGTGACTCATCGGCCTGGCCGCGTCCCCCGCGCGGGCCATCTTGGTCACGGCCGGCGGCGGACGGAGCCGCGGAGGAACCGCGAGACCCCAGGTACGCGCGCCCCCGGCCCACTGCCCGGCCCGGCCCCGCCACTCTGGTGGCCCCCAGGCCTGCGACCGCGGAGGAGCAGCCCCCCTTTGTTCTCCCCAGGGCGGGCGCGGGGCGGGCGCCGCGGGGCTTTGTGCAGCCTCGCCACCCACGCGCGGGCCCTCCACGCCGCCTCTCACCGTCTTGCCTGCTAGTCGCAATTGAAACCTTAAAAACATCTTTTCTTAATGCTCCAGGGCCCAGAGAGGTCCAGCCGCCCGTCCGGCTCCGTAGCCCGTGAAGTCTGCAGTAAAGGAGCCGCGTGGGACCGGGGCCGAAGTCCCCAGGGCCTGCCCCCGCCTGGCACCGCGTGCCCCTCTCTTGAGCCCTCAGCTTGGGGGTCTCGCAGCGCCCTCGCGTTGTGCACCCCACGCTGCCCCCATTTCTACAGGGGCCCACCTGGTCACCACACCCCCTTGGCCCACCCGCGGATCTCAGTCTGTGGCTGACCTCTAGCCAGCATGGTGCAGCCGCAGACGTCCAAAGCTGAAAGCCCGGCCTCGGCAGCGTCTCCGAACGCCCAGGTGGATGATGTTATTGACACCCTGACCTCCCTGCGCCTCACCAACTCAGCGCTGAGGCGGGAGGCCTCCACCCTGCGGGCAGAGAAGGCCAATCTCACCAACATGCTGGAGAGCGTGATGGCAGAGCTGACCTTGTTACGCACCAGGGCGCGGATCCCGGGGGCTCTGCAGATCACCCCGCCCATCTCTGCAATTACTTCAAACGGGACTCGACCCATGACCACACCTCCAACCTCTCTGCCCGAGCCCTTTTCCGGGGACCCAGGCCAGTTGGCGGGGTTCCTGATGCAGATGGACAGATTCATGATCTTCCAGGCCTCTCGCTTCCCGGGTGAGGCCGAGCGCGTGGCCTTCCTTGTGTCTCGACTGACTGGGGAGGCGGAGAAGTGGGCTATCCCCCACATGCAACCTGACAGCCCCTTGCGCAACAACTATCAGGGGTTCCTGGCAGAGTTGCGGAGAACCTACAAGTCTCCGCTCAGGCATGCGCGGCGCGCCCAAATCAGGAAGACTTCTGCCTCTAACAGGGCCGTGCGAGAGAGGCAGATGCTCTGCCGTCAGCTGGCCGCTGCGGGCACGGGGCCTTGCCCAGTGCATCCAGCTTCCAACGGGACTAGTCCAGCGCCAGCCCTGCCTGTCCGAGCACGGAATCTTTAAGAATCCGCCACCACTTGGTAGCGTCTGCAGCCACCCAGGTAGCATACGCTCTTTGCTGTGTAGAAGAAATGCCCATAGGACAGCATCGCCCCTGTTTGAAGACCTCCCTTCTTACCTCTCCAGACGTGTTCCCCAAGGAGATCTTCCTGCCATCCCTCCTGGCGCCCTGGTTGCCCACCTTGCTGTGCTTCCTCTTATGTGCTAGCTTTGTACCTATCGCTCGCTGCATGCTCGTCTCCCTCTTGCAGGCATTCCGGGCTGTTTCAGTGACTACGGCTCTGCTGCTTAGGCACAGGGACTCTGCCGCAGGCTGACAAACCACGAGGGCTGACTCCTCCCAGCCTGACTTGGTTCATGGAGGCTCCTACTCTGCCCTCTCCAAGCTCCCTTGGCGGCTCCCCACCTTGTTGCCCAGTTCCTGTTGATGAGCTCTGGACAGAAAGATGCCAGTTTGGCCAGGCTGGTGGCTTGATGGGTGTACCTGGAGAGGGAGTCTGGCTTCCCACCCAAGATGCCTGCCAGCCCTACCAGGGCCCAGTGCAGCAGGCAGGGCCTCATCCGTGCTGTAGTGGTCGAGTGGTCACTGCTAGGAGTGTAGTTCTACCATTTCCGGGGGCCAGATTCCACTCTGCACGTGAGTATGCAGTCTGGAAGGCCCCACTGCTCTCACTGGGAAGGACCAGTGTTGCATCTCTGTTAATGCCTGGCTTCAGCTGCTGGTGTTCTGATCGAGCCAGAAGTTTGGGGAATCTGGAACTTGCCTGCTAAATAAGGTCATTGTGGACTCTCAGCCACTGGTCAAGTCTATCAGGCTGCAGGTTCCAGCACACCCACACCTGAGGGCCATAGCAGGCTGAGGGTGGATACCAGTGACTCCCTTTGCTGCCCAGAATCTCCATGGGCAGTGCCACATCGGCTGATGCTCAGTCACTCCTGCTTCTACACCCTGTCATTGTCTCAAGCCTTGCCCAGCTTGAGACCCGTTCCCATCTCCATTCAGGTGCCATGTGGCCTTTACTGCAGCCCTGCAGCTACTCACACACCATCTGTGGGTTTCCAAAGGCACCTTGTAGCATGTCCTTCCCATGCCTGGGCAATCAGATGGGCTGCCTTTGTCCAAGAGAAAACAGACTCCCTTTGGGAAACATCCTTAAGCACTTAAGGCCAGGGAGTGTCTGCCTCTGGCAACCCAGCCAGGGTCTTGGTGGCATATGTAAAAGCAAAGAGCTGTGGACTGTCGTCATCTTAGTGTGGTGACAATGCAGCACTGGCATGCATGTCCTGCTTCTGAAGGACCTGGTCCTTCCTCACAGCGGGGTGACCAAGAAATCATTTTGTGGCTGAGTTTGGCCACGCCCTTTGGACTGAGCTGTTCCGCCATATTTCAATGCCAAATGAACCGTATTGACATGATCTCCTGGCCCGTAGGGATTCTTATCCTGGGCTCATCTGCCCCTGTCTGAAGCGTCCTGGCTTGACTGCAGAAGGACAACCTCCGCACCCACCTAAAGACATGTATGTGTCTTGGGACCCCAGAGGTTGGGTCCTTGGACCTGGCTTCTTAAGAGTTTTGATGATGCTGGGAAAAGTGACTGCGATTCTGAAGAACCGCTGCCTTGCAAGGGCAAGGACATTCAGTGGTTGCTGGGGTCCGCAGACTACTGCCACCCACTCATCATCAACTCTGTTAGCCCAATTGCCCTGCTGAACAACTGCCTGAATACAGGCTTTAGGTTCCCCTGGACTCCAGCTGAGGATGTTCAGGTGGGACCATGGTGCTCTTTAAGCATGGATGGAGGGAGGACACAGTGGGGCCACCATTCCATGAATGGGAGGTGTACAGATTACTTTCTCTTTGTGCTCAGTTCTGTTCTGTCTCCAGCAACTGTATTGGTAAGACTAGTACCTGCCAGGCAGAGGTGCCCCCAAGTGAAGGGGTACAGTGGCACCTGGGAAGAGGCATCTGGAAGGTTTCCATGTGGCCTAGCCCAGCATGGAAGCAGGGTGGGAACACTGCTGTGTCGCCAGCCCTGGCTCTACCCAAGTGGCTTGTTAAAAGCCATACCATGTCTGTGTCAGGCTTGTGCTGCCCCACACCCCAGAACTGCCTAGGAAAGACCATCCACACTCGCTGTCCACACCTGCAGCCGGGTCCTCTGCCTATGGGCACCCAATCCAAGCAGCTGCCCCACCTTCGTTTGGCGTGGTGGTTTGTGTTTTTTCTCTCGGTGCTTATGTGTGTGGGCTTGGGAGGAGTGCTGGTGTGCACTTAGGACCTTCTTGATAGCTCCCTGCGTTTTGGAACATGGAGCAGATGAGAGAGGGTCGGGGCTTGCCCTTCAACTTGAACTTGGAAGAAGCCCACATTGGAGAGGTGAGGACCCCGTGGTGGCTCTAGTGGAAGATACCTTAGTCTCCAGCTAAGGAGGATGAGGCGCAGCCCCAGAGGGAGACCTCAGTGACCAGGGATCAGGCTGAAGAACAAAGTAGGGGAAGGGAGTGCTTTGTACATATTTTGGGGTTATGGTTTCTCTAAATTTTAGGAGAACAGGTATTGATTGGTGAAACGGACAGGCAGTAGTGTTCAACAGCGCATGTGAAGGAAAGTTCTGTTTTCCATGGTTTTGACATCTTTGGACTGTATTGTGACTGCTCTCTGGTCCACATGGTACCCCTCTGGTAAGTAAGCTTCATTGCATACCAGGGCATCACTGGAGATGGAAGTTAGTGAAGGGATGACTCCATGGCCTAGTATAGTGTGACCCTGGGACTAACTTAATGTCCTGAAACATTTTGGTGACTTCTAGGAAACAGCAAAGACCTATTTCATTGGCCCCAGGTAAGTATGTATTGAGCAGTGAGGAGGAGTGGAAAACAAAACCCAGAAAGTGCGGCAGGACCAGCTCCTGTTGTCATGGCAGACAGAGCTGCCTTGGGTGGGCACCACCCTGACAGTTCCAGCCTGTAGGGGAATGAAGGGACATGGGTTGAGCTGGGCATGTGCTGAGGTTAACTTAGGGAACAAGCCCTGGGACTGGACGAAAGGGCCCGTGCTGCAGCCACCGACTGGGGGCAGAGCTCTGGGTGGAAGAGGGAAGAGATCCTAGCACAGGCGCCTCCATCTGCAACCACAGCCGTAGGGCTCATGGCATCTCTGCTTGGAGAGCACTGGTTTAGGGACTTAGGCACAAGGTGGGTCTCCTGGGGAAGGGAAGCAAGAGCAGACTGTTGGGCCAACAGGAGAAGCTCCCCAGAGTAGGGGAGAAGATTGGGGAATATGGCCTTCCATGTGGAACAGACATCCCGCGTGTCACGGTCTCTTGGGGACCTGAGGTTGGGTGGGGTGGCAGTGGGCACAGCACAGATGGGGTAGAGATGGGAGGAAACCCAGCTCTTCACTTCCGTGTGCCTCATGCCTTTGCATACACAAGCACCAAACCTACTAGGTCTTCTCATTATCCATGTAAACCACATGTTAGATAAATTTTTGCAAGTAGAGGAAGGAAGGAAGTAAAATATCATATTTTGGTGTCTCTCAGGCTTTCCCCCCCAACTATAGTTTCTCTGCATTTTGTTTTAACATAATTTTGCTGCTGTCTTCTGTAATGATACAGTTCTATGCAGCTGTTTTCACTTCGCGTATCGGGGGCATCTCCCCTTATGATTTCTAAATACTTTATTTTGGAGTGGCTGTGTACTCCTCCATCGACTAGATGGACCATCGTGCCAGTTGCCGATCGCTAATGCTGTTACTGATTTTTCATTTATAAATTGATGAATATTTGTGCACACGCTGTTTCCCAATGTCAAGTTATTTTTTTAGTGTAGACTCCCAGAGGCGGGATTCTTGAACTGAAGAATATGAAAACCGTTGAGGCTTTTACTGCATATTGACAGAATGGTTTCCAGAAACATTTGTATCCCCTTACACTGCCACCAGCAAGGATAAACATGTCCGTCTTGCCCGTATTGGGAATTATCTGGCTAAATATTTGCTAATTTGATAATGAAAACATAGCATTGTGTTTCAGTTGGCATTTCACTGATTTCTAGCACGGTTGAGCATCTTTCATGTGAAGCGATTGTATTTCCTCTTTTGTGGATTGTCAGTGTCCTTTGCTGTATCTTCTGGGGTCTGATAAATTTCTATGAGCTCGGTATATATTAAAGATATTAACCTGGTGTGTGTCATATTTGCTGCAGCTGTTTCTGGGGTTTTACATAGCGTGTGTGTTTTATTTTATTGAAATTTTGACATACATAGTCTGTCTCCACAGCACTGTGTCTGCTAGACAAGAACACAAGGCAGGCAGGTAGATTCTGTTTTGTTCATGGCCATAGCACTAGCACCTATGACAATGCCTGGCACATGATAGGTACTCAGTACACATTTGTTGAATTAGTTACTCCAATGGACCTGCAACGCCCTGGGATCTGCACATGGATCCAGCAGTCCGCACTGCAGAGCTCACAGGCCAAGGCCAGCTCTCACACATTTTGTATCAGGGTCCCCTTGCACTATCCAAACTCACTGAGGGCCTCAAAGAGCTTTTGCTTATATAGGTTTTATCCATCAATATTTATCATATTATAAATTTAAACAAAGTTTTAAAATAATTATTTGGAAAAGAAAAACACAAATAACATTTTAAATAAAAAAAACTATATTTTCCAAAACCAAACATTAGTGAGGAGAAGCGTTGAAGAAGACATTTTTGCAAATGCCCGTAAGGTCTGGCTGAATAGAAGACAGTGGGAGCCTCCTACCTGCTGTGCTTAACCTGCAAGAGCGCATATGCCATGGCGCCTCTGAAAGCCCCACTGTACCCTTGAGATGACGTGGAAAAAGCATGTGATATTTTGGGATATTATGAAAACGGTTTTACCTCGTGGACCTCCGAAAGGCTCTTGCCCCACTTTGAGAACTGCTGGTCTAAAGAGAGACAAGGATCGGCAGTTCTGCAAACATCAGCAACTGTTCCTTCCATCGCTTTAAACTTCAGGCCTTTCTTCCCCCTCTAGATTAATACACAGTTATTTCTGGGATTAATTTGGCATGTAATGTGAGAGGAGGCTTTAAATAGACTGTCTTTCAAAGATTTAAACAAACACCCTGAGTCCACTTATTAAAAATTATTTCTCTCCCTTGGTCACGTGTGTTCTTTCCTTCACACACAGGGAAATCTTACAGTAGGACCAACTTTCCCACTGTTTATTCAGTTGATCCATTTGTCTTGCCTGGTACTTCCCTATTTTAGCTGATTTGGGTTTTTTTTTTTTTTGAGACCGAGTCTCTGTCACCCAGGCTGGAGTCCAGTGATATGATCTTGGCTCACTGCAACCTCTGCCTCCTGCGTTCAAGCCATTCTCCTGTCTCAGGCCCCCAAGTAGCTAGGATTACAGGCACCAGCTGTCATTCCCAGCTAATTTTTTTTTTTGTATTTTTAGTAGAGACAGGGTTTTGCCATGTTGACCAGGCTGGTCTTGAACTCCTGACCTCAGGTGATCCACGCCTCAGCCTCCCAAAGTGCTGGGATTACAGGCGTTAGCCACCGCGCCCTGCCAGGTTTTATAATTTCTATTCATATCTAGTAGGACTCTCCCCCTTCAGATTTTCTTAGCTGTTGTTACTAGATGAACTTGAAAACATTCTACGGTTTCCCCCAAACCCTGGTAACAGGTGCAGGGCCTGGAGAGGCATAAGTGCTTTGGTGAGTTGTGTGCAGGGTGCAGCGTGGGGGGCTCTGTGTAGGGACTCTGCAGTTGTGGGCTGCAGAGTGGAAGGCTCTCCTTTCACCCTGCAGGAAGCCTTGCCCTGAGATTTCCCCCATGTGCTGCTCTGTGACTGGTGGCTGGTTTGGGAATGGGAGTGAAAATCAGGGTCGCCCCTGGCTTGCCCATTGCCTAGTCAGTGTCTTCCTCTATGGAAAGGCCTGGAGTGTACATAGTACCCTCCTGCCTGTCCCCACGTGGCTGATCCGAGAGGTTTACAAGGACCTGGCCTTGCAAGGTCTCTGCCTGACGGGGGGTCTAGGGCTGAGCCCCATCCCACTGTCTGGTCCCTTTGAGGCAAGAGAACAGATTGTGGGTAGGAGCTGGGCCTCCACTCTCTGGCTCCGTGACGCTTGCTCTCACTTTGTGCTCCCATGGGCCCAGCCTGGTGGAATTCCATCCTGTGGCCCTGGAGATTTTCTGGGGAGCCTCCTCTTCTCTATCCAGGGCATCCCCAGCTTGGCTTCTGGGCATCTTTCTTGCCTTACTCCTCTCTCCTGCACCTGCTCCAGTGTCTGGACATTATGGTCCTCAATGACTCTCAGGTCAGCCGGGCTCTCTGTCCCCACCACCACTGCCTGCTGCAGGTCTGGGCAGCCAGCCTCCCTAATGGCTTCCTTTCTACTGCTCTTATTGTTCTGTTAAGAAGGATCCAGTGTTACTCCCCTTAGGACCCTTCCTGAGCAACCAGGCCGGGCGAGGGGTCCTGTGGCTGTGCTCCTGCCCTGACACCCTCAGGCTCACACCTAGTAAGTGATGGACTTATGCCGTTACTGAGCCTGTCGGTCTCCCCCAACAGACTGTGCTCCTAGAGGGCAGGGCTGCTGTGTGAGTCACCTGTGTCCCTAGCACCTCGCCCAGAGCCCGGCGGAGAAGCTACCAGGTGTCTGTTTAGCGGCTGAGCAGAAGGACCACACATCAGAGCACAGCCGGAGTCTCGGGTCCATGTCATGCCAACCAGTCACATTGCAGCTGGCCACCAAGCCGAGCCGGAGACCCCAGCCAGCCGCACACCTGTGTTGTCCTATTTACTTTCCTTTCTTACAGAAGGGGACAATATTCTACATGCTTAATATGTGATGAGAACTTGCTGAGGTCATGACATGGTCTTTGAGAATAGGATTGGTAAGTACATAATATCCCATCTCTGGACTGGCCATGCTTCACCCAAATGATCCCTTTGCTTTGGAAGTGTGTTGACAATTTTTGTCATAGAGAACAATGCTGTGAGAAGCATCCTAGTCGCTGAACAATTCTTTGGGCATAGTTTTCTGCTGTTGGTATGATCCTAAGGCGAGTCTCACAGGCTTCCTTCATAGTTACTGAGAGATTGTTGCTGATACATAGGAAAGATTAATGTCGTGTTTCTATTTGGCTGCCTCACTGAATGTTTAGTCGTTTGAGGGATGTTTCAGCTAATTCCACAGACTGACTGGGTTTCCACCAGAATCATCAGTTTCCAATTAACTGCCATTGTCTGCCCACCTCTCTGAGCTGTCCCAGCACGTGAATAAACACAGCCTGGTGAGGGTAACAGTTTCGTGGAGTCCAGAGGGACCTTCCCCACTCCTCCAAGCCACCAGAGCCACAGAGAACTCTGACCACAAGCCCTCAATTGTGTTTGAGCTGAACATTCTTTAGAAATAGACAGGGCTTAGTCTGAAACACCAAGAGGCTGTTCTAAAGATGAAAATGAGAAGAAAACCTTGGAATCTGGCCCAGATGTCATGAAGGGACCTCCTACCTAGCAGGAAAGAGGGCTTCAACAGATCCTGTATGGATTGGAGTTGGGGAGAAATAAAATTGCATCTATTTATAGTCTCAACAAGTTGAGGTTCCTCAAACTAGTTACACACAATTCACTTAAATTATGAAAAACACAAACAGCAAAGCTATTAAACTACTAAACAGGAAAAGAAGAGAAAACACTGGTGCCGTCAGTGCTAAGGGAGCTTTTAGGGCATGGAAAGTGTAGTGTCAGAACAATGCTACCCTTAGCACGCCAGCTACCTGGAGCGGTCTAGAAGAAACTTTTGTATCTGAATGAGAAAAACATCTCAAATAATGCACTGCACTCCAGCCTGGGTGACAAGGGCAAGACTCTGTCTCAAAAAGAAAAAAGAAAAAAAGAAATGTATCTTGTGTGGAAAGCATGTCGATGATAAGAACATAGAGCTCTTGTCCCACTTTATTTCTCCATTTACTGGATGCATTTATGGAAGGTACATTGCGGGTCTTTGTGGGAAGAAACAGAAAGAAATCACAAAACAAGAGAGCTCACATCATGGGATTTATGCCAGCTACACACGAGGATCTGCATATCTCAACGACCCTAAAGTTAGTAATATCAGATGTTGGGAATAAATTCTATCACGTTACCACCAACAAACTTATTTTGTAGTTAAAAAAAAAATGCAGATGGGATCTTGCTGTGTTGCCCAGGTTGGTCTCAAACTCCTGACCTTAAGCAATCCTCACACCCAGGCCTCCCAAAGTGCTGGGATTACAGGTGTGAGCCATCACGCCCAGCCTCAAGTTTCATTTATTTTCTTTCTTTTTTTTCAAGATGGAGTTTTTCTCTTGTCGCCCAGGCTAGAGTGCAATGGCGTGATCTCGGCTCACTGCAACCTCCACCTCCCGGGTTCAAGCAATTCTCCTGCCTCTGTCTCCCAAGTAGCTGGGATTACAGGTGCCCACCACCACGCCTGGCTAATTTTTGTATTTTTAGTAGAGATGGGGTTTCACCATGTTGGCCAGGCTGGTCTCGAACACCTGACCTCAGATGATCCACCCACCTTGACCTCCCAAAGTGCTGGGATTACAGGCATGAGTCACTGCACCTGGCCCTCAAGTTTCTTAAGATGAAAACTATCTTTTGTTTCTATTCCCCAGAAGCTATGGATCTTCTTGGACCTTAGGAGGATTTCCTGCTCTTCCCCCAGTGGCCTGGAGCTCTTGTTTTTATACAAGTAAAGGGTCTGGGAAAAGGTATTGTTTTTCGTGTCTGTGCGTCAAAAAAGGGGCAGCTTTTGATGCTGCCCTGCCCTGTCTCCAATATATCCAGTGAGCACTCAGAGGATGGGAAGAGTTTGTAGGGAACTGAGGTGACCTCCGCTAGCATCTGGGCTTCCAGTTATTCCAGAAGGTCACAGTATCCCATATTCAGCCTGTAAGAATTTGTTACTATTTTAGCCGTTTGCTCTTTGCCTGTCTTTCCAGCAGCCCTATGTTTTCTCGTTGGTTTGCTAACAGCACCACAGTTCACCTGCCTTGTCTTATCTCTCCTCGGTGGGGCTGGGCACTATGTGGAATTCACTTCCTTGTAATCTTAACTCTCCCATGGGCTCAAGAAAAATTCTGATTTTGTAGCTTACGCAGACTTTACTCACCGTTAGGTTGTGAGTGGTGTTTTTTTGTGGCCTTCTACATCCTAAGCCTCGGCTGACTTTAAAAAAAAAATTAAGAGGCTGGGTGCGGTGGCTCATGCCTGTAATCCCAGCACTTTGGGAGGCCAAGGTGGGTGAATCACTTGAGGTCAGGAGTTTGAGACCAGCCTGGCCAACATGGTGAAATCCTGTCTCTACTAAAAATACAAAAAATTACTCGGATGTGGTGGTGGGCACCTGTAATCCCAGCTACTCGGGAAGCTGAGGCAGGAGGATTGCTTGAACCCGGGAGGCAAAGCTTGCAGTCAGCTGAGATCACACCACTGCACTCCAGCCTGGGTGACAGAGCAAGGCTCTGTCTCAAAAAAAAAAAAGGAAAAAAAAAAAAAGAAAAAAGAAAGCAATACAGTATAGCAACTATTTACATAGCATTGACATGGCATCAGGTATTATAAGTAATCTAGAGAAGATTTAAAGTATACCAGAGGGTGTGTGTTATATGCAAATACTGCACTGTTAAGTAAGGGACCTGAGCATCTTTGGATTCTGTGGGGGTGGAGGTGTGTGCTAGAACCAACCCTGTAGATACCAAGGGAAGATGGCACTGCGTGTAAATACACATGTCCGTTGAAGGCCGTGCTCACTCATGTGGCTGTGCAACTGCAGTGTCACCGCGGAGAGGAAGTGCTCCCTGACATTGGTCTTGTCCTAGTTTCAACCCTGTTCCACAATCAAGTTTTGTATTTTCCTTCAAACAGGTCTTATACATCTCTTGTTATAGCTACTTAGTTTAATTTCATCACATTTACCTTTACAGTCTCTATCTGACTTGTGCTGGGTTTTGTCCTTCTTTTTTCCTGTGATTCTACTTCTCAATTATTCATGACCTAGCTAGATAAACATATCCTTGGCAGATAAGAGTGTCTGTTTCCTGCTTGAGGAAGCTCACTCCGCTGACTTATTAAGTCTAATTGGCTGGAATTTCTGGTACCGGGTATCAGAGATGGGAAATAACATTTTCTTCCCAGATGAATTACTTCTGCTTTAATCATTTGGGAGGGAATAGAAAACTGTCCATTTCATGGAGATTTTCTAATTGATCAGCAAGGAATCATGCGTAGTTTCATCTTAGGCTTTGAGAATCCTCTCTGCATTTTTCACACCCTCTTTCTTCTGCTTAATTTAATCTATTAACTTTTTCTATTGATTAGATTTGTCAGAGATTAACTGTTGAATTTATTTATTTTTAAAGAATCAGCTGTTGGTTTAAAATATTCTCTCAGTTTTCTTTCTTATTCATTAATTTCTCATTACAGTTTTTCACCATTTCTTCTTCCAATGCCAGCAGGTCCTAATAAGTGAGGAAGGGGCCACGTTTTAGTTTATACATTACAAAATATGCTTCCTGGATTGTCACTGGTGTAAGAAACTGTGTTCCACAGCAATGAAACCCAGGAAGTAATGGATTAAGTAAAGTTCACTCTTTTGGGAAGAAACAAGAAGGGAAACAGGAAATGCGTACACTGGAAAGATATTCTCCAGGAGGGAAGGTGAGGACAGAACTGAGAGCAGAGGGGTCCTGAGCCCTGTCACCAGGCAGAACTCCTGCAGGGGTGGATTTCATGAGACGCGGCTTTGTGGCCCTTCAAGTGATGACGGGCTACACAGTTCAGACCAACCATTCCTCTGAAGATAAGGAAACAGATGGATGGAAGATTTTAAGATCTTCCTAGAAGCATCGAAGAGTGCCAAGATAGTGAGTAAAATCCGAGAAGGAAATTCAGAAAGGTGAAGCTTGCATTTGGGGCGCCTTCTCCCCAAAGAGCATTAGCTGACCTGGAAGAGGAAAGTCAGAGGCCAGGAAGCAGCTTTGACAGCCTCACAGGGTGATGGGGACAATCACTGGTGTTCAGAGCCTGCCAAGCAAGGGTAGGGGTCCTGGCACACATCCCTAACACCATATTTAGGGTTGGGCTCCAAAAGGTTGTATGTTAGGTATAAAGAGTACATTGGAATAAAACCAGCTCTTTCATGTCCTATAGCTTAGCTTCCAGTAACCAGGGTAGTGCCCAAAATCTCAATCCCTGAAACTGGATTGAGGTAAATCTAGAATGCCCAAGCACCTGGAGAAGGAAAGATAAAGTCATCCTGGAAGAAGATAAAGTCATCCTGGCATTAAATTATTATTATTATTTTGGAGACAGGGTCTCACTCTGTCACCCAGGCTGGAGAGCAGTGTCACTGCAGCCTCAACTCACTGCAGCCTTGACCTCCCAGGCTCAGTGATCCTTCCACCTCAGCCTACCAAGTAGCTGGGACTACAGGCATGGGCCACCATGCTTGCATAATTTTTTAAAAGTCTTTGCAGCAACAGGGTTCCGCTGTGTTGCCCATGCTGGTCTTGAACTCCTGGGCTCAAGTAGTCCTCCTGATTCAGCTTCCCAAAGTGCTGGGATTATAGATGTGAGCCATTATACCCAGTAGATTACTTCTACAGATAGTTTTTCAGACATAATGTCCATCATCACACAATCAAAGACAACCAGCACAGAAGGAGGCAAGGTAGCAGGAATGAAACCTAAGACAACAATGAAAAGATCCACAGTTATCTCAGATGGTGGAACTACACGACACAGTCTTGACAACATGCTCACTATGTGTGCTCTTGGGGACAAAGTGGGGAGCTTAAAACTAAAAGCAAGGAACTAGAAACTAAAAAAAGTAACAAGCATATTGGAAGAACCAACTACAAATTTTAGAAGTAAAGAAATCAATAACCAATATTAAGAATTCAATGGGTGATTTTAACAGCTGAAGAGATAACTGAAAATTTACCATTCCAAATGAAACTCTGAGGGAGAAAGGGAGGGAAAACAGAAGAAAGGGTAATAGAAATAGACAATATAGTGAGTATATGAATTTGTAACTAGAGTTCCAGAAGAAAAGGAGAAAGGGAATTGAGCAGAAATAACATTTGTAGAAATAATAACTGATAATTTTCTAATTGATGGAAGATGTAAATCCATGGATTTAAAGAACTCAATGAACCCCAAACAAGACAAATAAGTAGAAATTCACACCTAGAAAAATCAAAACAAAGATTTAGAATAACAATGAGAAATCTTCTATGCAGTCACGAGTGGAGAGTGGGGTGGGATAGTTGAGTAGAAACAAATTACAATCACCTCCAGTTTTATGGAGTAACAATGCAACTGACAGCCATCTTTTCCATAGCAGCAATAGAAAAAAAAAAAACAGAGAAATTATATTTTCAGTACTATTAAAGAAAATAACTGCCAACCTAAAGTTATATACCTAGAAAGATGAAGGTGAGAAAAATGAAAGTCCACCAGGTAACAAGACCCTCCTCCCGTATGGGATGCTGGAGAAGCTGAGTGAGGAACCTAGACTTCCACCTCCATCTGGCAGTAATGAGGCAGTACCACTCCTCTACTAGTGTAGTATCATAGGCTGCCTGATAAATTAGATTTAAATAAGATCTGAAGTCTCATAACATAATGCCCCAAATGACTGGAATACAGTTGAAAATTACTTGCCATTCTGAGAGACAAGAAAATCTCAACTTGAAAAAGAAAAGACAATCAATGGATGCAAGCCCTGAGATGACACAGATGTGAAGTTATCTGACAAGGATTTTAAAGCATCTATCATAAGAAATTTTCAATGAGCTTGAGACAAATGAGAAAATAGAAAATCCTGGCACAGATGCAGAAGATATAAACAAGAGTCAAATGGAAATTTTAGAACTAAAAAGTAATAACCAAAATTTAAAACCTCATTGAATGGGCTCAATGGAAGGGACTGAGGAATAACCACTGAATTTGAAAATAGAACAACAGAAATTACACAATTTGAACAATAGAGAGAAATTGGCTTTTTAAAAAATGAACAGAGCCTCAAGGACCTGTGGGACCATTAGCAAAAGAGCTAACATCCATATCATCAGAGTTTCAGAAGGAGAGGAGAAAAAGTGTGGAGCTGAAAGGTATTCAAAGAAATATGGCTGAAAATTTCCTGAATTTGGCAAAAGGCACAAACCTACAAATTCAATAACTTAAATGAATCTCAACTAAAATAAACCCAAAGAAATGCATGCCAAGACACATCATAGCCAAACTTCTGAAAACTAAAGACAAAGGAAAAAATCTTGAGCCCAGCAAGAAAGAAATGACACCTTACCTACAGGGAAAAATCAGTAGCTTTCTTGTCAGAAACCATGCAGTTCAACACTTTTGGATTCTTGAAAGAAAGGATTGACAACCCAGAATTTTATACCTAGCAAAAATATCCTTTAGAAATGATGGGGCAATTAAGACATTCTCAAAGGAAAACAAATGAAAAGAATTTATTGCCAACATGCCTACCATAAAACGATGGCTATAGGAAGCTCTTGAAACAGAAAAAACAAATGATAAAAGAAGGAATCTTGGGACATTTGGAAGCAAGAACAAGGGAAAGAGTAAAACTATGAGTGAATGCAATATAATTTTCTTTCCTTGAATTTCCTAAACTATGTTCAAGGATTAAGCAAAACTTATAACATCATTCACTGTGGTTCTCAATGTATGTAGAAGAAATACTTAGGAAATGAGATTTTAAATGGGAGGGTAAACGGACTCCAAGGGAAGTAAAGTTTCTATATTTCACTTTAACTGATAAAAGGTTGACACCAGTAGACCATAGGTTATGTATGTATATTGTAATGCCTAAAGCACTCACAAAAAAGGAACACTTGAATGTACTATAGACAAATCAAAATGGAATCCTAAAGTGTTCAAATGCTCTACAGGGATGCAGAGAAAAAAAAACCGAGAAAGAAAATTAGAGGAGACACACATGAAGAAAACGACAAACTTAACCTCTGAAATATCAGTAATTACGTTAAATGTAAATAGTCTTAATACACCAATGAAAAGACAGATTGGTGGAGTAAATCTTAAAAATGACCCAACTAAATGCTCTTTGGAAGCAACTGACTTCAAGTATAACTAGAAAAAAGTTTAAAGTAGAAAGATAGAAATATGAAGATGAAATAAAAACATTTTCAGACAGACTAAAACTCAGAAAATTCATCAATAGTAGGTAGACCTATGTAAAGAAAATACTAGAAACTGTTCTGTGGGCATGAAGAAAATGACCCCAACAGAAGGTCAGACTTGCAGCAAAAAAGAGGAATACAATGCAGATATGTGGATAAATATAGACAAAAATTATCACAATGAGATACTACTTCACACCTACCAGAATGGCTACCATCAAAAGGATAGACAATAACAAATGTTGGTGAGTCTCTTAGTCCATTTGTGCTGTGTAACAGAATGCCACAGACTGGGTAATTTATAAAGAACAGAAATTTATTTCTCACAGTTCTGGAGGCTAGAAGGTCCAAGATCCAGGTGCCGGCAGGATTGATATCTGGTGAGGGCTACCCTCTGCTTCCAAGATGGCAGAGGGTCTTGTTGCAGCATCCTCCAGAGGACAGGAACACTGTGGCCTCATATGGCAGAAGAGACAGAGGGCAAGAGAGGGTGCTAATCCCAGTCATGAATCTAGAACCCTTCTGTCTTAATCACCTCCCAAAGGCTGCACCTTTTAATACAGTTGCATTGGGCGTGAGTTTTGGAGAGGACACCATCATGCAAACCATGACATTCTGTCCTAGCCCCCAAAATTCATGTTATTCGCACAAACAAAATACATGTATTCCATTCCAACAACCTCAAAGATTCTTAGTTCATTCTAGCATCAACTTTAATGTCTAAGTCCAAAGTCTCATCTAAATATCATCTAACTCAGATACAGGTGGGACTCAAGGTACCATTCATCCATAGACAAATTCCTCTATAGCTGTGCGACTGAAATCAAACGAGTTATGTGCTTCCAAGACACAATGGTGGGAGGACGGGCATAGGATAGGTATCTCCATTCCAAAAGAGAAAAATAGGCAAGAAGAAAGGGATAACAAGTTTCAAGTGAATCCAAAACCCAACAGGAAAACAACATTAAACCGTAGAGCTTGAGCTGGGTGCAGTGATGTGTGCCTGCAGTCTCAGCCACTTGGAGAGGTTAAGGTGGGAGGAATGCTTGAATCTAGAAATTCAATGCCAGCCTGGGCAACACAGTGAGACCCTGTCTCTAAAAAAAAAAATCACTTAAAGTTTTGAGAATAATCTTCTTTGACTCCATGTCCTGCCTTCTAGACACACTTAGGTGGGAATTGGTCCTTCAATGTTTCCAGGGATCCCTACCCTAATAGCTTTGCTGGGTGCAGTCCACACAGCAGCTCTCATGGGTTGGAGTTTGGTATTTGTAGCTCTCCAGGCTGGGATCATACTCCAATGGCTCCACAGTTCTGAGGTCTCGAGAGCAGCTCCACTCCCGTGGCTCCACTAGACATTCCCCTGGTGCCCTTTCTTCTGGCCTAGTAGGGGCTCTCCATGGTGGCCCTGACTTCACCAGGCATTGCCCTAGTGGGGACTCTGCAGTGGTCCTGCCCCTGCAGCATTTCTCTGCCTGGGCCCCGAGGTTCTCTGAGATATCCTTTAAAATCTAGGTTGAGGTAGCCATGGATCCACAGCTTGTGTACCCTTTGTGCATGAGCTCTGCCTGCAAAGTTAGCACCAAGTGGACACTGCCAAGGCTTACTGCTTATGCCTTCTAGAGTGGTGGCCTAAGCCACATCTGAGTCCACTTGAGCTAGGCTGGGGTGGCCAAGGAGCACTGCACAAAAATGTAGGGAGCATTTTTGAGACTTGAGGCAGCTGTAGGCAGTGAGCCCGAGGTCCCGTGAGTACCCTGAAACCCTCCCTTAGAACTCTGCTGCCCTCAAGAATGTGGCCCGCTGGACCTGTGAGACTTGTAGCAGATCTCTGAAATCTTGAGGACGGAAGATCTCTGAAATGCCATCAAATGACTCTGAAATGGGCCATTTTTCTATTGCTTTGATGAATAGTATCTGGCTCCCTTCTATTCATGCTAATCTCTTTATCCAAGTGTAGCTTAGCCACACCCTTAATTTTCTCCCCTAAACATGCGGTTTCATCCTTCACATGGCCAGGCTGAGATTTTCCAAATCTTTATGTTCTGCTTCCCTTTTGATTATAAATCCTGTCTTTAACTCGTTTCTCTTTTCTTGTATTTTATAAGCAGTTAAGAGAAGCCATGCAGCCATGCTTAGAGTTTTTCTTTGCCAAATATCCTAGTTCATCACTTTTAAATTCTGCTTTCACAGAGCAGCAGGGCACAGATATAATTCAGCCAACTTCTCTGCCACTTTGTAACAAAGATGGCCTTTCCTCCAGTTTCCAATAAGAAATTCCTCATTTCTGTCCAAGACCTTATCAGAATGGCCTTTCCTGTTCATATTTCTACCAACATTCTGTGCTTGACCTACTTAGATAATCTCTACAGCTCTTTTCTGGGAAGACCCAGCCCTCACCAGAATCTACCTTAATGAAATACAGGGTTTTTCCAGCACTCACTTCAAAACTGTTTCAGCCTCTGACCATTGCCCAGTTCTAAAGCCACATTCACATTTTCAGGTGTATATATTATACACACACACATGTAACTATATAGTATATATAAATTGCTATTATATACATATATATAATATATATATAGCAATACCCTACTCCTGGTACCAATTTCTGTCTTAGTCTGTTTGTGCTAGTACAACAGAATACCACAGACTGGGTAATTTATAAAGAATAGAAATCTATTTCTCACGGTTCTGGAGGCCAGAAGGTCCAAGATCAAGGTGTCAGCAGGATTGGTGTCTGGTGAGGGCTGCTCTCTGCTGCCAACATGGCGTCTTGTTGTAGCTTCCTTCAGTGGGGAGGAACACTGTGGCCTCCCATGGCAGAAGAGACAGAAGGCAAGGAAGTCCTCCCTCCAGCCTTGGGTCCTTTTGCAAAGGTACCATTTCCATTCACCCGTCAAAGGCCACACCTCTTAATACTGTTGCATCGGGGATTAGGTTTCATCATGAATTTTGGAGGGACCCCATCATTAAAACCGCAGCAATGAGGATGTAAGGAAACTAGAACCCTCATACGTTGCTGCTGGGAATGTGAAGTGATGCTTCCACTTTGAAAAACAGTCTGGTGGATCTGCAAACGGTTAAATATGGACTTAGTGTATGACCCGGTAATTCCACTTCTAGGTATATATACCAAGAGAATTGAAAGCATATGTCCACCTAAAAACTTCTACACAGACGTTTATAGCAGCATTATTCATAAAAGCCAAAAAATGGAAACCACATAAATGTCCACCAATAGTGAATAAACAAAAGGGGGTATATCTTTGCAACGCAACATTATTCATCAATAAAAAGGAATGAAGAACCAACACAGGCTATAACACGGGTGCTCTTAAAAACACTGCTCAGTGAAGCCAGACACAAAAGACTGTGTGTTTTATTACCCCACTTACATGAAAGGTTAAATTAGGCAACTTTACAGAGATAGACAGTAAATTGGTGGTTGCTGGGGGCAAGGGGGAAGGTAAGGAGAAGTTGGGAGGTGGATCATGGGGAGTGGCTGCTAATTGGTACAAGGTGTCTTTTGGGGATGATAAAAATGTTCTAAATTTAACTATGGTAATGGTGGCGGAACTCTGCAAATAACTTAAAAACATTGAATTGTACACTTTAAACAGCAGAACTCTATGGCATGCAAACTCTATTTCAATGAAGTTGTTTAAAAAACCGAAATGAGAACAAACCGTATATACATTCTTATGGAGTTTAAAATATATGGAATTAACATATAGAAACACAAAACCATGTAACTTGGAAAGGGGGTAAAAGGAGTTAGACAGATTTTAGATCCTTGCATTTCCTGGGGAAGTGGAAAAGTAGCAATTAATATTTCATGCTAACAAGAAAAAGAAGGGTATTGAAATTTCTAGGTAAGCCGCAATAGAATTGTCAAACAGGACAAAAATGGAATAATAAAATATAATCAATCCCAAAGGGCAAGAACAGAGTGAAAAATAACACAGAAGGACTTAGTGTATGACCTGGTAATTCCATTTATAGATAGATAGAAATACAAAGTAGGATTAAAAAAGGGAAATTTATCAGCAATTAGACTGAAATTACATGGGCAGGTTCTCCGGTTGAAGGACAAAGCTTGTCAGGATGGGTTTTCAAAACTCTATGTGCTGTTTTCAAGAGATTCATGTAAAACTTAAGAATGCAGAAAAGTGAAAGGATGGAAAAGCGTGTATCCTGCAAACACTAACCAGAACAAAGTCAGTCTAGCTTTATGTCTGGCAGGCAAAATAGCACGAAAGGAAAAGTCATAGGAAAGTATAAGCCCTTTGTAATAATAAAGGTTATGTTCATCAGAAAAATATAGCAATTGTATATTTGTATGTACCCAATAACAAAGCCTCAAGATAGTTAAAGAAAAACGACAGAACCACAAGGAACAGCAGACAAATTCACAGTCTTAGTGCAAGTTCTCAGTAATTGGTATAATAAGCAGACACAAAATCAGTATGCATACGGAAGATTTGAAATACACCATCAACAGACTTGGCCTAATTGGCATATAGAGAAATTTGCATCCAACTGCAGAATGTACATTATTTTCAAACACACACAAAAGATTATTTTAAAATTGACCTTATTTTTGGCCATAAAACAAATCTCAATACACTTCAAAGGATTGAAATCATACATAAAAATCTGACACAAGATAGCAACTATGAATTAAGAAATACTCATCTAAGGAATTCACAGGTCAAGAAAAATCATCATGCAAATTAGAAAATGTTTTGAATGGAATGAAAATAAAAGCAAGGCACATCAAAACATGTGGGAGGCAGCTAAGCAGCACTTAGCGAGAAAGTTACAGCCGTAAATATTTACTTTAGAAAACAATCAAGGCTGGGAATCAATGGGCTAAGCAATCATCTTAAGGAATTAAAAAAAATAATCAAACCAGGGCTGGGAACAGTGGCTTATGCCTGTATTCCCAGCACTTTGGGACCCCAAGGTGGGAGGATAGCTTGAGTTTAGGAATTTGAGACCAACCTGGGCAACATAGTGAGACCCTATCTCTGCAAAATAATAATAATAATAATAATAATAATAATAATAATAATAATAATACTTAGCTCGGCATGGTGGTACACACCTGTAGTCCCATTTGCTTAGGAGGCTGAAGTGTGAGGATCATTTGAGCCTGGGAATTCGAGGCTGCAGCGAGCCATGGTCATGCCGTTGCACTCCAGCCTGGGCAATAGGATGCCTCAAAAATAAAACCAGGCCCGGCGCTGTGGCTCACGCCTGTAATCCCAGCACTTTGGGAGGCTGAGGCGGGCAGATGATGAGGTCAGGAGATTGAGACCATCCTGGCCAACATGGTGAAACCCCGTCTCTACTAAAATACAAAAAATTAGCCAGGCGTGGTGGCACGCGCCTTAGTCCCAGCTACTCAGGAGGCTGAGGCAGGGGAATTGCTTGAACCCGGGAGGCAGAGGTCGCAGTGAGCCGAGATCGTGCCTTTGCAGTCCGGCCTGGCTACAGAGCGAGACTCCATCTTAAAAACAAACAAACAAACAAACAAAAACCAAAGGAAATAGAAAGGGGAAAAGAATAAAGATGAGCTTAGAAATTAATGAAATAGAAAAAAGTATGAGAAAATTAATGAAATCAGTAATTAATTCTTTGAAAACACTTAAGAGACAAAGATTCATTTGTTTGAGCCTATTTCCCTAGAGACTCTCAACACAAATGATGATCTCATGCATGTATCTATGATCGCCAGATAGAGTCAAGGGCTTAGGACAAGTATTCCAGGCTGGAGGAAGGTGGAGGAATATTTAACACTGGAAGAGAAGTCTGTGATGGAAGCAGAGCCTGGAGGGTTTATAACGGGTTCTGCAATCATCACCATAGTTAATTGGTATTTCTAATACCAATTATAAATAATTGGTATTAATTCTTTCTTAAATGTTTGGCAGTGAAGCCATCTAGACCAAGGCTCTTCTTTGTGGGAAGTTTTTTTGTTTTTGTTTTTGTTTTAGTTTTAATTGCTAATTTAATCTCTTTATTTACTTGCTCAGATTTTCTGTTTTCCCTTAAGTCAGTTTTGGTAGTTTGTGTCTTTCTAAGAAATTATCCATTTCATGTAAGTCATCTAATTTATTGGTATATGATTGTTCATGGTATTTAAATGGCATCTTTGAAGATGAGAAGTGGCTACAAACAAGCTGAGGAATATAGGTGGCCTCTGGAAACTGTAAAAGTCAAAGAAATGGATGCATTTCTAGAGCCTCTGGAGGGAGCATGGCCCTGCTGACAGCCTGATCCAGCCCAGTATAACCCATTTTGGTCTTCTGGCCTCCAGATTGTAGAAGAATAGATATGTGTTGTTTTAAGCCACCAAGTTGGTGATAAATGGTTGTAGCAGCTATAGGAAACTAAATAGAGGCTATCAGAAAAAACCGTAGCAATTTAATTGAAATTTTACATAAAATGGATAAAATTCTAGAGAAACACAATGCTCCAAAATTGGCACAAGAAGAAAAAGAAAATCTGAATAATCTTATAACCATTGACTTTTAACTAAAAACCTTCCCACAAAGAAAACTCCAAGTCCAGTTGGCTTCACCAGTGAATTCTGCCCTGCAAATAACACTACTCATATACAACCTCTTCTAGAGAAAGAGAAAAGGGAAGATTACCCAACCCACTTTATGAGGCCAATTTAATTTGATATGAAAAAGAGAAGAGAATAGACAACACGAGAAAGAAAAATTAAGGCAAACTCACCCAAAACACAGATGCAAAAATTCTAAACAAAACATTAGAAAAGTGACCCAACCACAAGGTAGATTTAACATTATAAACTCAAATGTTACTTGCCACACTGACAGTTGAAGGATAAAAAGTATGTGTTCATTTCAATAGACGCAGAAAAAACATTTGACAAATCCCAAACTCCATTTATGAAAAAAGAAACTCTTAGAAAACTGGAAATATAGGCTGAGCACAGTGGCTCACGCCTGTAATCCCAGCACTTTGGGAGGCCGAGACTCTGGGAGGCTGAGGCAGGTGGGTGACTTGAGGTCAGGAGTTAGAGACCAGCCTGGCCAACAGGCAAAACTGTTGGTACTAAAAATACAAAAATTAGCTGGGCGTGGGGGCACGTGCCTATATTCCCAGCTATTCGGGAGGCTGAGGCACGAGAGACAGAGATTGCAGCAAGCCATGATCATACCACAGCACTTCAGTCTGGGTGATAGAGTGAGACCCTGTCTCAAAAAAATAAAATAAAGAAAAATAAAAATAAATAAAGAAAAAATATAATCTGATAAATGGTAGCTACAAAATCTATAGAAGACATATATTTATTGGTAAAATGCTAAAAACTTTGCTTTTAAAATTGGCAGCTAGACAAAGATACCTGCTCCTCCACTTCTCTTCAGCATTGGACTGAGAATCAAGCCTTACTGTAAGGCAATACAAAGAAATTAGGTCATAAGGATTGGAAATGAGGAAACAGATTCATCATTATTTACAGAGAATTTGCTTATGTATGTAGCAAGTCTAAAGATTCTATAGGTACATTATTGGAATTCATTAGAGAGTCTAGCAAGTCAATATACAAAAGTGAGTTGTACTTCTGTATACCAGAAACAAACAGCAAATGGAAATTTAAAAGATGCCATTTAAATACTATGAACAGGGCCGGGCGCGGTGGCTCAAGCCTGTAATCCCAGCACTTTGCGAGGCCGAGACGGGTGGATCACGAGGTCAGGAGATCGAGGCCATCCTGGCTAACACGGTGAAACCCCGTCTCTACTAAAAAATACAAAAAAAAAAAAAAAAAAAAAAAAAACTAGCTGGGCGAGGTGGCGGGCGCCTGTAGTCCCAGCTACTCGGGAGGCTGAGGCAGGAGAATGGCGTAAACCCGGGAGGCGGAGCTTGCAGTGAGCCGAGATCCGGCCACTGCACTCCAGCCTGGGCCACAGAGCGAGACTCCGTCTCAAAATAAATAAATAAATATAAATAAATAAATAAATAAATACTATGGGACAATCATATGCCAATAAATTAGATAACTTAGATGAAACAGATAACTTCTTAGAAAGACACAAACTACCAAAACTGACTCAAGGAAAAATAGAAAATCTGAACAGATAAATAAAGAGATTAAATTAGTAACTTAAAAAAAAAAAACAAACTTTACACAAAGAAGAGCATTGGTCCAAATTGCTTCACTGCCAAACATTTAAGAAAGAATTAATACCAATTATTTATAAATTCTTCCAGAAAAGTCAAAGAGGGAAAACTATCACAACTCATTCTATGAGGCCACGATTTTCCTGATGCCAAAACCACACAAAGACATTACAAAACTACAGACTAATATCTTTTTTGAATATAGATACAAAAAGTCTGAAATAAAATACTAGCAAATAGAATCCAACAAGGATTATCCACCATGACCAATTGGAGTTTATCTCTATAAGCAAGGATGATTTAACACCTAGAAACAGTTAGTATAATACACCATATCAATACAGCAATAAGCCACATGATCATCTCAATAGATGCAGAAAAAAGCATTTGGCAATATTCAACACTCTTTCATGATAAAAATACTCAAACTAGGATTAGAGTTTGCCTTCACTGCTTCTGTTCAATACTGTACTGGAAGTTCTAGCCAGGACAGTTAGGCAATAAAAGAGGAATCTGCATTGGAAAGGAAAAGGTAAAATTATTTTAATTTGCAGATTACATAACCTTTTGTGTAGAAATTCCTAAGCAATTGACACACACATAAAGTAGAACTAAGAAATGAGTTTAGCAAGTTTCAGAAGACAAGACCAATATGCAAACATATATTATATTTTTATACAATAGCAATAAGCAATCTGAAATGAAATTAAGAAAACAATTTACTTACAATAGCACTAAAAGGAACAAAATACTTAAGGATATGCTTAAGAAAGAAGTAAAAAATGTATATTCTGAAAGCTATAAAATATTGTTGAAAGACATTAAAGAAAATCTAAATAAATGGAAACACATCCCGTGTTCATGGATCAGAGTAATTAATATTGTTAATATGGCAATACTCCCAAACTGATCTATAGATTCATTGCAATCACTGCCAAAATCCAGGCTTGCTTCTTTGCACAAATTGACAATCTGACCCTAAAATGTATATAGACACTCAAGGGAGCCAGAATATGTAAAACACTCTTGGAAATAAAGAGCAGAGTTAGAGGACTCACACTTTCTTATTTCAAAACTTACTATAAAGCTATAGTACTCAAAGCAGTGTGGTATTGACATAAGTATAGACACATATATCAGTGAAATAGAATTGAGAATCCAGAAATGAATCTTCACATTTATAGTCAATTGATTTTTGACAAGGATGTTAAGACCATTAAATGGGGAAAATAGTCTTTTCAACAAATGGTGCTGAGACACCTGACTATCCACATGCAAGGGAGTGAAGCTGGACCACTATTTCATGCCATATAAAAAATTAACTCAAAATGGGTCAGACCTAAGAGTTAAAACTATAAAACTCTTAGAAGAAAGTCTGGGGGTAAATCTTTGGTTTCTTAGATATTGAGGTAGAAGGCTGGACTCAACTCCAGAGGCGGGGCTCAGACTCTGGACCAGATTGGAGACTAGCTGAACCAAGGAAGAGGCAAAAGCACTCTTAAGTCTCCATAAGACACACCCACCAATGCCACGTCAGCTTACCATTGCCATGGCAAGACTGGAAGTTACTGCCCCTTTCTATGTCAATGATCCAGAAGTTACCACCCTTTTCCTAGAAATTTCTGCATAACCTGACCCTTACTTTGCATGTAATTAAAAGTGGGTATAACTATGACAGCAGAACTACACCTGAACTGCTACTCTGGGCACATTGCCTATGGGGTGGTCCTGCTCCATAGGGAGTAGTACCTCTGCTGCTGCCATACACTTCTACTTCATTAAGAGTTGCTGTCTAACATCACTGGCTCACAGTTGAATTCTTTATTAGGTGAAGTCAAGAACCCTCCCAGGCTAAGTCCTGATTTTGGGGCTTGTCTGCCCTGCATCACCAGCACTTTGGGAGGCCAAGGTGGGAGGATCGCTTGAGGCTAGGTGTTTGAGACCAGCCCGGGCAACACAGAAAGACCCTACATCTACCAAATAAAAAGTTAAATATATATATATATTAAAAGAATAGTGCTTCTATGTGGCCAGGCACAGTGACTCATGCCTGTAATCTCAGCACTTTGGGAGACTGGCGTAGGCAGATTGCTTGAGTCTAGGAGTTCAAGACCAGCCTGGGCAACATGGTAAAACCCTGTCTCTATAAAAAATGCAATAATTAACTAAGCATGGTGGTGTGCGCCTGTAGTCCAAGCTACTTGAGAGGCTGAGGAGGGAGAATCACTTGAGCCTGGGAGATCGAGGCTGCAGTGAGCTGGGATCACACCTCTGTACTCCAGCCTGGGTGACAGAGCAAGACCCTGTCTCAAAAATAAAAAGAATAATACTTCTGGGAACATTTGTGTACTAGTTTTTGTGTGAACATGTTTTCACTGCTGTTAGGTGTATTCCTAGGAATGCCATTGCTGAGTCATATGGTAACTCTGTGTTTAACCTTTTGAGGAACAATTAAATTGTCTTCCAAAGTGGCTGCACCATTTTACATTTTAGCAGTGAATGAGGGTTCTAATTTCTCTACGTACTCACTAACACTTGTTATCTGTTTTTTTTGATTATAGCTATTCTATAACTACCTCATTGGGTTTTGATTTATATTTCCTTGATGGCTAATAATGTTGAGCATCTTTTTGTATGCTTATTGGCTATCTGTACATTTTATTCAGAGAAATATCTGTTCAAATCCTTTGCCTACTTTTAGTTGGTTTGTCTTTGTATTAATGAGTTGCAAGAGTTTTTTATATGTCCTAGATACAAATATCTTATCATATAGACGGTGTGCAAAAATTTTCTCTGATTCTGTGAGTTGTCTTTCCACTTTCTTAATGGTGTCCTTTGAAGTACAAACATTTTTCATCTTGCTGAAGTTATATATATATATATATATATATATATATATATATGTCTTTTGGTTGCTTGTGTTTTGGTGTCTAAAAAACTATTGCTCAATTGAAGGACATGCAGATTTTGTTTGTCCTAGGAAGTAATCCTAGGTTTTCTTCTACAAGTTTTATAGTTTTAGCTCTTAGCTCTTTGATCTGGTTTGAGTTGATTTTTGTACATGGTGTGAGGTAGGGGTGTAATTCCATTTTTTTGAGTGTGGATATCTAGTTGTCTCAGCAACATTTATTGAAAAGATTACTCATTTCCCCACTGAATTAGTTTGGAACTCTTGGGGGATTAAAAATCAACAGTTTTGAGCACTAACCATGGACCAGGCTTTGTTCTAGGTTCTGGGGATACAGCTGTGCACAAAACAAAGTCCCTGCTGTTGGGGAGCTTATATTCTTGGAGGTGGGGGACAGTAGGGAGGCAGGTATTAGACAATGAATGAACAAAGAGTAATTTGTCAGGAGGGGATAAATGCCAGTAAGGGGGATGCAGCAGGGGTAGTAGGAGTGGGTGATTCATGGAGGGTGGTCCAGCCTTCATCAGAGACCTCATGAGCCTGGTGGCTACAAAGGATGGAGCCCCAACATCAAGGAGAGGAACAGCAAATGGGGTAGCCCTACATAAGGACTCAGCTTGGAGCATCCGAGGACTGAGCGGAGCGGAATATGGGGGTGTAGAGTGGACAAGAGTTGTGGAAAGAGGGTGTGCTGAGCCTATGGGAGCCATATCACTGGGAGCCTCCCGAATACACTAGTTTCCCTCCTACCTGGTTTTTCTATTGAGATTATGTGTGTGCGTGCATGTGTGTGTATACATATAATCATTTTTAATAAAAATAGATTATGCTCATAGCCACTCTTTCATAACCCCTTTGAAAACACAGCCCTATGTGTTGAACATTTTACCCCGCAAATGAATATTGCTGTATTCCCAGGCACCATCGTTTTTAGCATCAATCACTTTAGTTCCTGGGGATAGTTTTGTCATGTGAGCAGTGTGGGAGCAATTGTACCTGCTCAGATGCCCTGACTCACGTGCTCAGGACAAATTCCCAGAGGTAAACTTTCCTGGGTGGAAAGGCATGCATGCTCCTACGAATTCCTGTGGCTGTCATTAGTGTTCAGGACGATGTGAATGGCTTTGTTTGCTACAGGCTGAAGGGGCACAGAACTGGAGTCCCATCCCAGTCTGATACTCTCTGAGCTTCTTGGGGGCTGCTTCTGTCTCCCTCCAAGGCTGAGAGAGAGAAGGAGCATGGCTGCATTTCTGTCCTGAGCTGAAGGTGTTTGCTGATGACCCCAACTCCTGGGACTGGCCTCACTGCCTCATGCCAGTGCTGACCAGTGCAGGGTCAACTCTACACACAGGGGCCCAGGTAGTGATGGCCCAGGCATAGGTCTTTTTCGAGTCCAGTTCCCCTCCATGTGAAGCTGTTCCTTTCTCTAGGAATATCCCAGAAGCAAAGAGCGTGCTGTGTTGAAGGAGAACTTCAGGCTGGAATTCATCCCTTTGGTGGCTTTAAAAATAGACCAGCCATTATGCAGGTAATATGTTAATGTCAGGATTAGCATAATATGGTAATTGGCTCAGAGGCCACAGGGCCCACCTCATCTTTGGAGAGTCAAACCCACGTGTATTTAAAGCAAAGAGTTTGCACCCTAGCAAGGCTCTCCTTCAAGTAAACCCAAAAGGAGGGCGGAAGAGTAGAGGTCCCAGAGATGACTGGGAGAGAGCATCTCAGAGAGGAAGCCGTGCAGGCAGAACAATCCAGCACCAGCTGCCAGCGCCACAATTGTGCATTCATAAATGCAAACGGATCCACCCGGGACCTGGAGCGGCGGGAAGGAGATAAACGGAAAATTTTGGAATATAATTAACGTAATGGTAGTCCTCCGGCCCCGCAGAGTTCAATTTGCAGAAGCAATGTTTCAATCCTGGGCTGTTTATCACACCACGGAGGCCGGTTACACAGAGATAACAGAAAAGCTGTTGTGCGGTCTGAGTGGTGATTTGTCTTGGAGAGGATCCTGACGGTGATGTTTAAGGAACCGTTATTACCAAGACATGTTGGGGAAAATGAGTAGGACCAGTTGGATGACTGGCCTCCAAGCACTCTTGATAAGACTGACAGTTTTGGTGAGCCTGTGAAATTGCCAGACCCCAGATTTCACCCCAGAAGCAGGAGTCGGTGGGCTGAGGAGCCCAGACTGGGGGTTTCTGTGGCCTCTTCTCAGGTGACCCAGCTGCTGTCTGCCACCCTGGGGGAGAATGAGCTCTGTGTCCTTGGAGGTAATCAAAGATAGAATCAACACTTGGAGGTGGTAGCGGATGCTGCTACTCTCCCTGATTTTGGTCAGAATTGCAATATGCCCATTTAGAGCACTGGTTCTCCCAGCCTCCTCTGCAGCTAGAGGTGGCCTGATGGCACTGTTATGGTAAAAAAGATGTGAGTGACACTCACTAGGGATCTCTTCTAGACAAGCCTTGTAAAAGGACCAGAGCCAGCTTCCATTTCCCTTTTTCGGAACTTTGTGTCATAAAAAAAAATTCCTGCCTGGAATACAGAGGTAGTGTCTTGATCTTAGCAGCAATTTTGTGATCATGGAGATCAAAGTCACAGGCAAAGGATGATGGAGTGACATTGTTGGACTGCACCAGCTGAACGTGATCTCTGGGCTTTTCCATGAGACAAAAATCCTTACTTGCTTAAGCTGCTGGACTCCGTGATGCTAACCGGTCCAGTGTGATCTTGCATCTCTCTGGAGCTCAGGAGAGATGCTCGATGTGCCACTCTGGTAGTTATCCCTACTCTGGTAGGAAATGAAGCCCTGCCAGGGATGAGTCCTCCTGGGGTGAGGAGAAGGGCATCCAGAGAAAGCCCAGGACATCGGTATTAGAGAGAGGCAGGTTGAAGAATCAGAGCCCTCCTAAGAGTGAGGAGGGACAGAAGAATTTGGAGAACAAGGTGTTACAGAAGTCAAGGGTCTCCAGTTTTTTCAGTCACTCCTGGCATACTCTCCCAGATAAATAAAAGGTACTTCACCTGCAATGGCCACTAAGTGGAATCCATCCTCTACCCTCAGACCTCTTCCGCCTCTACTGTTCATCCCCAAGTGATGGTTTCATCACCCACTCACATCCCTTCTCCCTCACACACCCTCCCTTGTGAAGCTCTTCCCTCTCCCCTCCATTCTGTCTTGATCTCTGTCTCTAACTCTATCTCTGTCTCTGTGTCACAGTCTAAGCTTCCAGCATGTCCTGCCTAGACCATTTCATTGTATCCTGCCTGGACCATCATGTCCTGCTTGGGCCTTCTTTGAATGTCAATACATCTTCGATCCACCCTTTCTGTGCATGGGGACAGATGGCTTTCCAAAAATCTTTATGTTGCTCTCTTGCTTAAAACCCTTCAGTGCCTTCCCTGCTGCACCCCATCCCCGATAATCTGCTTGGCATGGACTGAAGGCTTTTTATAATCTAACCCTGCCCCACCCCTGTTTAGCCGACACTGTAGGCATTTCAGATGATTATGTTGCCTAAGTGAGTCGTGTTCTTCTAGCATTCTGAGACTTTGCTATTTCCTCCTCCAAGAATGCCTTTGCTCTGGCCCTGGCGGTGAGCTCCACCAGCCCTCATCCCTTGGGAGAAGAGCACCTGGCTGACCATCCCTGGAGCTCATGCAGAAGCAGGAGCCTTTGGGGGCTTGGTAGGAAGACGTGAGCGTGTGGGGCACACTGAACACGGAGAAGAGAAAATGCAGCAGCTTTGCTCAGAGAGGCTCTTTCCGCCAGGGCCCCCGGGGCCGATCACCCAGGGCTTGGCAGGGCTGTGGCAGCGCTCCTCCGTCAGCTCAGGTGCAGGAGCAGGGCTGGGGGTGGAATCAGGAGAGCGAGGTCAAGGCTAGAGAGACGGCGCCTGGCCATCCTCACACCTCAGCTGCCAGAGGTGGCCTGGGGACCCACTCCAAAGCCCTTGGGTGCATCCTGCCTGGAGCAGAGCCCTGCAGCTGCCCTGGGCCCACATGGCTGGTTGCTAAGAGACCAGAGCCTGGAGGCCGACAGCCAAATTTCAGGCTGTGACTCAGTAAGGACCCTGGCTTTTGTCTCTGGCTCATGGAATCTTTAGAAACCGAATTCTCAGACAGCCACCTGAGGTTGAGGGGAGCAGGGGCCTAGAGAAATCCCTCACCTGGGAGATAGGGTAGCCAGAGCTCAGCCCTCCCATCCTGCCCTGGAGCCAGTCCAGATGGGCCCAGAGGAGGTGGCACAGGGAGACGCTCCCAGTGGGCACACCAGCTCCCCAGGGCTCTCTGGGCTGCGGGAGGGATGTCTCCGGTGTCACCTGGACAGTACTTACCCTCCCCCTGCCACACTTACCTCCCTGCGTGCCAACACATGCCCACACGTGCATGTATGCACCCCACACAGACACCAGACATGCACACAGCACACTCATCACTCACATGCCACACACCCACGCACACACACACATGCCACACCACACACTACACATGGTTGCGGTCACACCGGATATAGATGCATGTTCCAAGATATCACTCTTTCTCTCCTCCAGGCTTCCTTCTGCCTTTTTCTAGAAAATCTCTAAGGTCCCGCATCAAATGTCAGATCATGGGAAAGGCTGTCCCTGAACCCATTTAGCTGGGAGACTGTTCCCCCTTACAGAGCACGGCCTATGGTGCTACTGTTGATTCAGGGGCCGAATGCACCTTACACTGTAAACTCCTTCGGGTCAGGAACCGAAGCTTCTTCGTGGATTATAGCCAACATGTAACTCAAGACAGGGTTTCACCAAATGCTTATTAAATTAAATGAAGAGGCCAGGTGTGGTGGCTCATGCCTGTAATCCCAGCACTTTAAGAGGCTGAGACAAGAGGATCACCTGAGGTCAGGAGTTTGAGACCAGCCTGGCCAACAAGCCCTGTCTCTACTAAAAATACAAAAATTAGCCAGGCATGGTGGCGGGCACCTGTAATCCCAGCTACTTGGGAGGCTGAGGCACAAGAATCACTTGAACGCAGGAGGCAGAGGTTGCAGTAAGCCGAGATCATGCTACTTAAATCCAGCCTGGGCGACAGACTGAGACTCTGTCTCAGAAAAAAGAGGAATGAAGAAATGAATGAATGAGTGACAAAAAAACAGAACCAAGATTTAGCAAGTGCTGGGCCAGAGCCCTTTCTTCTGCTTCTCTCTTTTGAAAGGATAAGGATATTTTACTCATTCTGCTTATGTTTAATGCATTTTGTTATTTTAGCGCAAACGTAATTGCCTTTTCAGCATTTTTCTTCAAAATGATGATTTAAGGTCATCCGCATCTCAGTGCATAGTGATAATATTTCTATATGTTTTCCATTCAAAGTGACGAATTTAAAATTCGGGGATGCTTTCAATAAGATCTGGTGAACAAAAGGAGCTTTTGCCCAAGATGATATCTTTTAAAATGTGCTCTAAAAAGTTGCTTGGGGTCTAGAACTAGATGATGAGGCTTTGCTAGGAACATCTGCGGATAGGCTTCCAGGCCCCTCCCAGAGTCTCTGCCCATCGAGGCCTTCTCCCCGGGAACCTGAGCCGCCACCACCTCCCCTCCAGCTTGCGTCCCCCTCTACGACTATTTGAAGGGTCCCGACCAACATCTGCACCTTCCCCACCAGGCTTTGCTCCCAGCCTTCCTTTTGAACAGGAAGGCATCTCGAAACTCAGTGTCCCAGGAATAAGCTGTTCGTATGGACCCTCTGAGCCTCTGAAAAGAGATTCATCTGAATCTTCAGGAACAGGTGAACAGCATCAAGAAGCAACGGAGGTTTCAGCCCTGTCTAGGGCTCCATCGTTCTAGGTGCGGAACATCTAGGCCCTCTCCAGCCAGGGTCTTTTCCCCAACAGAGGGCTGATTATTTTTTTATTTTATTTTATTTTATTTTATTTTTTGAGACAGAGTCTCACTCTGTCGCCTAGTCTGGAGTGCAATGGTGCAATCTCGGCTCACTGCAACCTCTGCCTCCCGGGTTCAGGTGATTCTCCTGCCTCAGCCTCCTGAGTAGCTGGGACTACAGGCACCTGACACCATGCCTGGCTAATTTTTTTGTATTTTTAGTAGAGATGGGATTTCACCATGTTGGTCAGGCTGGTCTCGAACTCCTGACTTCAGGTTATCTACCCACTTTGGTCTCCCAAAGTGCTGGGATTACAGGTGTGAGCCACCGCGCCTGGTCTGTTTCTTTCTTTCTTTCTTTTTTTTTTTTTTTTGTTTCTGAGATGGAGTCTCACTCTGTTGCCTAGGCTGGAGTGCAGTGGCCGGTACTCAGCTCACTGCAAGCTCCGCCTCCCGGGTTCCCGCCATTCTCCTGCCTCAGCCTCCCGAGTAGCTGGGACTACAGGCGCCCGCCACCTCGCCCAGCTAGTTTTTTGTATTTTTTAGTAGAGACGGGGTTTCACTGCGCTAGTCAGGATGGTCTCGATCTCCTGACCTCGCGATCCGCCCGTCTCGGCCTCCCAAAGTGCTGGGTGGTCTGTTTATTTCTAAACCTAAATTTAAGCTTTCATTCTCTCTCTCCATTTCAGTCTCTGCTCTCAGTGTGGGTCATGGTCATCTTAAGATTGAAAACCAGTGATCAAGTGGATGAGTCAAAAATGCTGGACTGATGTCTTGACTTGACTTCCCATTCTGCCACCAGTGGTAAGTCAGGTTTCTCATCTGAGTCTCCATTTGTTCACCATGTAAAGTGGGAAAATCCTATGACCTTATTTATGTAAAGATAAGTTAAGAAAATGAACTGTTATTAGTGGAGGGCTTTGTGACCAGGAGAACTGTAAAACCTGAAGAAAAGCAACCGAATAGTCCAGGTATTCGTGCATGGTAAACTCCTGGAGGCAAGTTCCTCTGTGACGGTGCTTGCGTGTGCACATGTACGAAGGTGACTGGCTCTCCCACGACTCTCAGAGGTGACCACAGCAGAAACACAACGCCAGCACAGCAGTTGTGATGGTACCTCCTCCTGGGTGTTAAGTGGAGACCAGAAGTGCAGAGGACCAACCTCCTAAAGGCAGAAGAAAATAGCAAGTGGCTACCATTGCATGTTCTGGGTTTACCACCTCTGTTTACCAGCCCAATGGCCCTGGACCTATCGCTTAATATTCCTGTGCCGCAGTTTCTTATCTTCAAAATCTGGATAATAACAGTAGCCACCTGCTCAGGATGTTTTCAGTTGCAAAGAACAGGAAACAACAAGAACCCAAATGGGCTTTTAAAATAAATGTCAAGATGACATTCATCTGGCAAACCGAATGGCTCAGGTGAAGTGTGACTCAGCTGTGCAATGATGTAACAGAATATCAACTTTTGTGTTTTGCTTTCCTTCTACTTTCCTTTCTACGGCATCAGATTCATCCTAAAGCTGGCTCCCTTTAGAGTCCAAAGAGGTCTGCCAGTGGCTCCTGGGCCTGCAGGCTTCCTCATTCACATCCTTTGAGAGAGACAGGATTTCTTTGTCTCATGCAAATATCACTACAGGTCCAAGTCATTCCTCAGAGGCTGGTATTACTCTTATCGGACCAATCTCAGTCCACCCCCAAATTGGAACCAATCACCAGGCCAGGGGATGGAATACGCTGATTGGTTCAGATCAGATCACAGGCTCCATCCCTGGGGCTGAGAGTAGAGCCAGTTTACTTGGACATCCAAACGGACATAGGGGACGGTTGGAAGGGAGAAGAATGCTAGGAGGTGACGATTATTTATTACAGTCTTCACAGCCCTTGGCTACCCAAGGTTCGTACAGATCCTTCCTCTTCCCGTGAACATTCGAAGTTGCCTACATCCATACAAACACAAGACAACCAAAATCTCTTCTAGCCTTCCAGGGACTGCCTTCATCTCCCGGTTCAAGATCTCATTCCAGGAATATTTACAGTCCTTCCATCAAGTCTGGATGGAAGTTATCATAGTACAGGGAAAGAATAATAAAGAGAAATTAACTCACAGGACTGAGATGTCCAGCAGGAGAGAGGCTCCTGGTGTGGTTTGGTTTAGAGATTCTCAATGGCCTTGGTGCTCCAGATCTTCCTCCATAATTCCCTCATATCAACCCTCCACCAAGCAGCAGCTTTTCCCCAGCAGTTTCCTTATAGCTGCCAACAGCTCCCAGAGTTACATGGACCCTTGTCCATGTATCATGGTAGCAAGAAGGCAATCAACAGTTTTAAGTCATTGTAAATGGGCCAGCATAGACTTTTGAGGTTGCAAGCAACAGAAATGCAACTCTAGCTTATAAGAAAAGGGAAGTTATTGGTGGTCCATGTGCCTGGGATGGGGAGAACACGGGATGTCCCATAGCAAGGGTGACAGGGCTCAGGCCAGTTCAGCCAGGTTCTAAGGGGCAGTTCCATTGTTGTGGGTGGGCAGCACCCTCTGCCTACCCCTGCCTTCTCTGAGCTCTGGCTCCTCAGCAAGAAGTTGGACACACAACCCCCTCAGGTCCTGGAATCGAGGGGACGCTGAAGGGCATCCACACACCCAAGTGTCATGGTACCATGGTGCAGCAGTACACGTGCCCCCATGAAGGGAGAGTCTAGACTCCCCAGCCTCCCGTCTAAGGCCAGCAGAAGCACTTTTGCCAACATACAGCAGGCTCCGCATATTACCTTTTCAACCCAATTAAAGGTGGCTCTAGAGAACAAGCTTGGAGCTGATAAACGTGCAGAAAGCAAACTGGATGGCAACCGGAAAGCAAAATCTTTCCCTTCACACAGACCCAATTAGCTGAGCCTGCGCTGTGGTGGTCACGTGGGGAGCTCACAGGCTGTGGGAATCCGGAGCTCGCGGGGAAGGGATGCTGTGGCCCCCAGGCATGACCACTTGCCCTGACTGGCCTGAGTCTCCTCCACAGAGGTTTGGGTTGTGATTTTAATATTAACGATTTGTCCTGGGCCCACATGATAATACTTGCCCTATTAAAATGCTTTTCGTCCCTGACACCTGGATGAGTCCGGAGCACAGGTGTGTGAGCAGGAAAAGTTGGGAAAGGAGCTGAGATTGAGCGAGGCCCTATTGTGCGCCAGGACTGCCATTCCCTGCCTCATCGCCATCGCCACAGTGCGGCCCTGTTATCCCCACATTTGTTTTCCTACATGTGTGTTGGGGAGGGAGTTGGACTCTAAATGCCCCCTCCCCAAAATCTGGAATTGAAATTGCAGACATGGGGCGGGAAGGCAGGGGCCCCATGAATAGCTGATGGATGAATCAATGCTATTTTGAAACCTGCATTTCATTTCAACTTGACAATATATTTGCATTGATCAGGTTGATTTCAATGATGCAGCAGGAACAAACTGTCGAAGTCCCAGTGGTTTCAGTCAAACATGTGTTTCTGCACAAGCAAAGTCCACCACAGGTGCAGGTGATTCCCCAGAGCCACAGTCTCCCAGGGATGGCTCAACTGCTCCAGCTGACCAGAGCACCAACATCCTGGAGCTGCAAGTCAGGAGTGCGGGGCCACCATGTCCATTACAGTGGAAAGGGAGAGGCAGAGTGGTCCTTAATGCTTCTCCCTGGAGGTGACTCATGGCTTCTGCAGTCAGAGCAGGTCATAGGCTCACCCCTGATTTTGAAGGAGTGTGCACCTGGAATGAGAAGAGAACCAGAAATCCTTGTTCTTTCTTCCCCAGTTCCGGTGGGCTCTCTTCTCCAGCATCACCTAAAACTTTGTTTGTCTTGGACTTAGCCTCTGTCCTAGAGCCTTCTGCTTCTCTGTCTGGTCTGTGTGGATGAGTGATTTCATAATATCTGATAAGCTCATATCTGAGCCCTGATGAGTCAGAATGGGGCAGACAAGGAACAGTAGTAGGTCCAGCTGTTCTGGGGCATAACAGTATTGACCATGGGCACTGCAGGGTGGACAGGGGCACCCTTCCTTCCATAGCCACTCTCTCTGTGAAATTCAACCAGTGGTGGGAAGGACCATATATCCTGTGCCAGAGAATGGTTCCAGGTGCAAGTGTGCAGCAGGGACCAGGGAGCTGCCCCCGACCCACCCTCTCAACTCATTCACCCGGCAAATCGTGCCTTCTCAACCCAATTAAAGGATGCTCCAGGGAAGGAGCTTGCAGCTGATAAAAGTGTAGAAAGCAAACCGGATAACAAAGAGAAAGCAAAATCTTTCCCATCACACACACCCACATTGTGGCTCCGCCCCCAAGACCTCTCTTGACCCGTTGTACAGCCCTCCGGAGAGGGCTCTCCATTTTTCTTGATGAGGAAACAAAGCTCAGAGGAAAGTCACTTACAAAGCCAGAAGGAGCAGAGCTAGGAGGCCGGATTACGCTGTTTGCATTGCCATAAAGGAATGTGAATACCCAAGACTGGGTGATTTCTGAAGAAAGGTTTATTGGGCTCACAGTCCTGCAGGCTGTACAAGCAGCATGGAGCCAGCATCTGCTTCTGGGGAGGCTTCAGGAAACTTACAATCATGGCCAAAGGCAAACGGGGAGCTGGCGAATCACACAGAGAGAGCGAGCAATAGAGGGGGAGGTCCCACTCATTTAAACAACCAGACCTGTGTGAACTCAGAGCAAGAACGCACTCATTACTTCGAGGAAGGCACCACGCCATCCATGAGAGGCCCACCCCTGTACACCACACACCTCCCACCAGGCCCCACCTCCAACACTGGGGATCACATTCCAACATGAGATTTGAAGGGGACACACATCCAAACCATATCAGAGGCCAACCCACCAGCTTGACTCTGGGTCCTGAGTGCCCCCCACTCGCCTTTGCTTGGCTTCTTGCTCGGTGGAATGGAAGAATTGTAAGAGTTAAAGAGGAGGCTGGGTGCGGTGGCTCACACCTGTAATCCCAGCACTTTGGGAGGCCAAGGTGGGCAGATGACGAGGTCAGGAGTTCGAGACCAGCCTGGCCAACATAGTGAAATGCTGTCTACTAAAAATACAAAAAATTAGCTGGGTGTGGTGGCAGGTGCCTGTAGTTCCAGCTACTCAGGAGGCTGAGGCAGAAGACTCGCTTGAACCTAGGAGGCGGAGGTTGCAATGAGCCTCGATTGTGCCACTGTACTCCAGCCTGGGTGACAGAGTGAGAAGCAAGCAAGCAGGAAAGAGGAAGGAAGGAAGTAAGGACAGAAGTAAGGAAGGAAGGAAAGAAGGAAGGAGAGAAGGAAGGAAGGAAGGAAGGAAAGAAGAAAGGAAAGAAGGAAGGAAGGAAGGAAAGAAAGGAAAGAAGGAAGGAAAGAAGGAAAGAAGAAAGGAAGAAAAGGAAGGAAGGAGAAGGGAAGGGAAGGGAAGGGATGTCATTTGTGGTTTATGGTCGTGCTGACCTTGGCCATTAGGCTGATGCCCTTTGGATTTAGGTGGTTTTTGATCAAGATGCTTGTCCAAAATGGCGATGCTCCTACTCTGTCAAGGATGACCTCCCCAGCCTGAATCTTGTGTGTGCCAGTTGTGAATCACCTATTGCTGTATAACAAATCACTCCCAAGCTTAAATCAATAGCATCCATGGTCTCGCTGTTTCTGCGGTCAGGCATCTGACTCTGCAGTTGGCCCGGCTGAGGGTGACACCGAGCCCCAGTGTGCCAAGGCTATGAATGCCCAGCCTTGCTTGCATTCTGGGTTTGGGATGTAAAGGTCTCCCAATCCCCTAAAGCCACACCCTCCACAGCCACTCCAAAGCTGAGCCTTTGCTTTCAGAATTCCCGTAATCCTCATGCAGCGTGGGCAGCACGGGGACTGTGCATGCTCAGGGAGGAGGGATGGCCCCACAGCTCTTGGGGCTTCTTCCAGACTCAACAATGGACTGACCCCACACAATGCCCTAAAAGGCAGGGTTATTGGTGGCAAGAACCTGACATTTCCTGGGTGCCTTCTCCAAGCCAGGCTCTGGGCCAGGCACTGGGCAGGGAAGCGGGCCCATCCAGCTCTGCCCTGAGCACGGCCTGATCCCTCAGGGGAGACAGACATGCGGAGAAAACCCCTCCACGGTGGGGGGCTACATGGGTGGTCTGTTCCTGCAGGGGACCCTGGGGTTTCAAAGGAAGCAAGATTGATTCAGATCATCCTCCAGGAACCCTGAAAGTGGGGAGGCCTTTTCTGTGTTTAATAGACAAAGATTCCAAAGCTCAGAGAATGAATCAGCAATTCAGAGAATGAGTCAGGAATTTCCAAACTAAGCCAATTTCACAGACACCCCAGCCCCGGGCAGCACACACAGTAGGGATGTGACTTCCCCTTTCCCGGGTCTTCAGGTTGACTGCGGTTCCGTTGATCCCAACTGGCTTTGCCTGGGCGACTCAACCTCAGGCTGCCTGCGGTCGACGGGGACGGGTCTGGGTCAGCTCCTGGCCCAGGCTGCTCCAGCCCATCTTCTCAGGGCCGATCACCAGAGTGCAAACCTCAAGGGCTCAAGGGCACTCTCAAGGTCTTTAGTCACATGGGGTTCACTTGATTCCATTGGCCAAAGCAAGTGACCTACCAGGATGGACAGGGTGGGGAGTGCCTTCCAACCACGCGGGAAGGAGGCCTGTACTTCATCACCCAGTGGTGGAGCAGGAATTTGAACCCAAGCCTGACTCAGAAGGCCTTGGCACCATCGGCCTCTCATTTGAGGTCATGTGCGAGGGCCCTGGCTCGGGGATCCATGGATGACTGCCCTTCTGCCCATGTCTCTCAGAGGCATTGCTGACAGCTCAGGGGACTGGAGCAACAGAAAGCACGAGGCTGCCCCTTAAACACAGTCGGCACTATGGGTCCCTGCAAGGCTCTGGCCTGACTCTGTATAGAGGCTGCCCCACGCCCCTGTGTGGCCTGGGTTCCTGACCTCTTTGAACCTCAGTCTACACCTCCTTAGCATGGGGATCACAGTCCTACTTAGGTTATTGGGCCGTGCTGAGAATTAAATGGGATAACACGTGGCAGCCTTTTTGAAACAGCTTTTGCCATCCTGCAGGGCCTCATAACTCCCCAGCTGAGTCCAGCATTGACATTTACACAGAACTGTCTTATCCATAAAATTGCACCTGGTTCCCACAACAGCCCTCTGGGGAGGAATTCCTTTCTCCATTATGCAAATAATGAGATTTCGGCTCAGAGTATGAATCATTAGCCAAAGACGTGGCTCCGGCAGGAACAGCCCCCAGGCCCGTCTTACCCCGAGAGGGGACGTCCCATCTCCAACCCAGCCGACAGAACTGGGGGGCGGGCAGGGCACAGGCGTGCAGAGGAGGGGCAGCAGTGCTCTCTTCTTCAGGGAGGCCAGCTCAGTCTGCAGGGCCACACATCCACACGACTTGGACACCCTCCATGTCCTGGGGAACGTGTGAGTCAGAATGCCTGGGAGACGGGAATGCAGGCCAGGGCTCCCTGGGAGTCCGGACGGCAGGGCTGTCTGCATGGGTGGTGAAGTAAGGTGACTGCAGTCACTTTGTTCATTCATGTTTTTCATTCATTCAAATGTCCACAGAGCATGACCCCTGTGCCTGGTCCAAAGCCGGGGTCTCAGGAGAGATCTCAGACAGGGGCCCGGCACTGGGGCAGCTACCGGAACCTTAGTGCAAATGAGGCCTCAGAGCACAGCGTCTTCACAAGAAGTCATTAGTCTCAACTCACCTTCCCACTAGTGATGGGGGGCTCACTCCCTTGCAAACCAACCCCTCCCAGGACTAGACACCTCTGCTGTGAAAACCTTCTTTTCTTTCTTTCTTTCTGTTTTTTAAGTTTCATTGTGTTTGTTTTACTGTTACAAACAGTGCTCCTAGAAACATCTGGCATGTGTCTCCTGGTGTACATGGGCAGGAGATTCTCCAAAAAATGTTGAAGGGAACTAACTGGGAGTGCCCATCTTCACATTTACTAGAAAATGCCAAATTGTTTTCAAAGTAATTGTGCCAATTTACACAATGACTATTTTACTAATTTCTACAAATTCCATTTGACTCTATTTCAAATCTGCTTGGTTATTTTATTTTATTTTATTTATTTTTTAGAAACACAGTCTTTCTCCGTTGTCCAGGCTGGAGTATGTGGTGTGATCACGGCTCACTGCAGCCTTGAATTCCTGGGCTCAAGTGATCTTCCCACCTCAGCCTCTCAAGCAGCTGGGACTGCAGGCAAGTGCCACAATGTCCTACTAATTTTGAAATTTTTTATGGAGATGAGGTCTTGACATGTTGCCCAGGCTGGTCTTGAACTCTTAGCCTCAAGTGATGCTCCTGCCTCAGCTTTCCAAAGTGTTGGGATTATAGGCATGAGCCACTGTGCCCTGTCTATTTTTAGAATCTCTTGTTCCCAACTCATATTTCCAATTCTCCTCTTTTTTTTGTGTCTTTAATTATATTAAAGAGGCTTATATTATATTCCTTGTCTGATAATTCTGCTATCTGGAGACTCTGTGGGTCTGATTCAGCTAGGTGAGGTTTGTGCTGGTTCTTACTCATGGTGCCCTGTTTCCTCGTGTGTTTAGTGACTCTCAGCTGTAAGATGCTCCTTTGGTGGAATGTCACCTTAACTATTCCAGAGGACATTTGCATTCGTTTGTGAGAAGTCTAGAGAAAACCATTTTCATCTAAATTCTCAGCCTGAGATTCTTGCAGACAGAACTGGAAGCGTGAATTGGCCCTATGAACTTGTATGAGGGCTGGCTTGTGGTCATAAACTTCAGGGGTAATTTTCCCATGCCATTTATGAAAGTCTTGGTAATACACCAGGGCACAAACTAGACCCATTTCTTGTCATCCTAGGTTTCCAAGGCTCATTTCAGGTCACCATGGTTAGTTGGTGACCGACACAGAGGCTTTCATGAGGATATGAACGATGCCAATACTGCTCACCATTTATTGTATCTGAACCTTAGTGGGTGCTGTGCATATGATACTCACTTATTTGTTAGCACGATAATCCTATGAAGTAGGTATAAGCATTATCCTGTCCGTTTTACAGATGAAGAAACTGAGATTAAAGGGATATCTTTATCCTCAAGGATATCTTGTCCAAGATTCCCCAGCTGGCCGGCCTGTGTACATGGGCGCTCTTGGACTGTCAGACTTCTGCACTGAGCTTTTGTGGGTTTGGTGTTTGTTTCTGTTATTGTTATATTTTTCTGGCACCAGAGACATCAGGGGCTTGAGTCCCCGCTGCGCAATCATTAGCTGCAGTCCCCGGCTCAGACTGCAACAAAGCCCCTCCCTGGCGGAGCAGGCTTGTCCCTCACCGTGGCAATGAGTCATGACTCATGCTACCTTTGCTCTGAATTTAGAGGCAGGGAAAGGTGAGGGAGGAGGAACACCTCGAGCAAAATGCCATTTCATGTTGGCAGCCAGGCAGGGCAGCCTCTGCCCAACTGATAGACAGCAGTGGAGTTCTGGGTACAAGCTAAGGACAAAGTTAACATGGGCGGGGGCAATGCCCTCTTCCAGAACAGACAGCTGGGTCCCAGCAATTCATTCTCCCTGGCTCCCTCCACTGCATGCCATTTGCAAGTCCTGGCTGGAGAGATGCTTACTCCAGCCTCTCCTGGGGTCCAAGAGGGGTCACCTGCCTGGCATGCTGCCTGGCACAGAGCAACGTCAGAGGCTAATCAGGGGCCGGCAGGTCATTGGCCTAAAATTCTCCTGAGCAGCAGGGCTCCTGAGTGTCTCACCCTGTGCATCTGGAGCCAGTGTGACAAATGGGCCCCTCGGCTATGCTGCCCTCCAGCCTCAGCCCACACAGCCTGCCGTCCCTCAGCCTCTGTGATTCCCGGGCCCAGGGCTGGGTGGTGCTGGGGACACAGAGGAGCCAGCCTCCCGTGCTGCCTTGTGGGAGTTCCACAGTCTGATGGGGGCTCAGGCACAGACAGAAATAGTGCAGCTGTAGTGTGGGAGCTCCGACTGGGAGAGAGCAAGGAGGGCTTCCTGGAGGGGGTGTCAAAGAATGGGTAGTATGAGTAGGAGGAGTAGATTCTCTGTCTGTCTGAACCTAGTTAATTGCTGCCTGACCTTCAGATCCTGGCTCAAGCATCACTTCCTCCAGGAAGCCTTCCCTGATCTCACCCACCTGTAATTCACTATAACAGGTGGAAGTGCCCTATCCCTCTCCTTCAGGGCCCCACTAACCTGAGCTCCAGGAGGCAGGGACCACATGAGCCTCAGCCCCTGGACACCCCCTTGGATTCCAGCAGGAGGTAGCATACCCACTACAGGTGCAGGCTCCATCACTGCCTAACAGCATGGCAAGGAGCTTAGCCTCTCTGGGCATCTCTTTCCTCTCCTATAAGAGGGGGTCACAAGAGGGCCACCTCCTAGGCCTGTTGTGAGACTTCAGGGGTAACAGAGGTTGAGGCCGGGCATAAGGCAAGTGTCTGAAACATGTTAGCAGTGTGTATTTACTAGATCAGTGCCTGGCTCAGAGCATGCGCTCTGCAGACCCGGGTGGGATGCATGCATGGTGTCTCGCTCACTCGTTCATTTACGATCTTCCTCCCTCCCTGGTCTGTGGGCCCTGTGAGAGCAGGCCCGGTGCATTCTTGGTGCCCAGCACAGCTGGCCTGTCATCAGTGCTGCGGGAGGGACAGGAGGGGTACCTGCAGCGAGGCACAGGCCACGTCCCCTACACGCCGACTGGGTTAATCCTCCACGGCTCAGGGTCCTGCGGGTGACCAAGGTGGAGCTGGGATTTGAAGCCGAGCCTCTGACTCCCAAAGCCAGACGGGTCTGGGTTGTTCTGCTCATCCCAAGCCGGGCCACCGCCTGTACCAGGTTCTCCTGCAGTGTTGACGTCAGAAGCCTCTTCATTTGCTTGGGGGCCATTGCATTAGTAGTGAGGATAACATTGCTAAGGTGCACCAATGGCCGGCCATGTGCCCTCAGCCTGGCTTTATTCAAGCCTCCCAGTAATCTGGGGAGGAAAGGTAGGAGAAGGACCGGAATCTTCCATGCAGTGGGCACCCGCCGCCCACCAGTGTCCATGAAAATGCCCCACCCCCAGGATCTCACTGGAGGCTCACAAAGCGGTTTGACTATTACTGGAAGCCTAGAAGCACTCACAATACTAAGGCTTGGAAACCGACAGAATCACGCATGTGCGTGTGTGTGCATGTGTCTGTGCATGTGTGTGCAGACACCATCAGCCTCCCTTTGCAGGGGTGCGGTACTGGAGGACCCAGAGGGGCCACTCATGCGCGTGGCTGGTGGGCGAGGGCCTGAGCTGGTGATTCCATGACTTTCTCCTTCTGGCGACTGTTCCCTGCCCCAGGACAGGAGTCTGGGCTCCAGGCACAACTACGCCCACCTTGCGTCTTATTGGCGACTGGGACTAGTCAGCCTTGGGGTAACTTGACAGGCTCCAGGGTTCCGCTTCCTTGCCATCCTGGCCCCCTAGAGAGACTTCAACTCCAGGAGGATTCTGGACTTTTCTGACAGCCCCAGAGACAGCACCTTCCTTCCACAGCCCCAAGAACAGAAAAACAAAACAACAAAAAAATAGTGCAGAGAGCCAGTTTCCCCGGCAGGATTCTAAAGGAGAAGTTTCATGGCCATCACCGGGGAAGGAAGTTCCTTCCTCCAGGACTGCCCTGAGGCCCTTTCCCCTGCCCTCCCTGCTCCCCCCACCTCCCCCCACCCAACTCTTACCCACCTCTGCCTCCTGCATCTCCTCAGCTACCCCTGTGCTTCCTGCCCGCCCTTCCCCAGGAGTGGGTGACAGTCCTGGCGCCTGCGTCCTCCGGGGCTTGCTGGGCCCACCTTCTCCTTGTGGTCCTGGTTCTGACCCTGCAGCCGTCCAGGCAGAGGAGGCCGCCTCACCCTGTCTGCCATCTAAGGGCCCTCCGCGTGGTCACGTCACCCTGTCACCTGCCTCCAGACCGAGACCACACAGTGCAGGGTCACGTTTCAGTTCTCGTCTCCCAGTGAAATTACCTCAATTTCTTGGAGCCTGCTCCAGAATTGCTTTTCCCTAAACCCTCATTACCGAGAACACAGTCTTAGATGCTACGTGCTTCTCAGGCGTCCTCAGAGAAGCCCCTGAATTACAGGCAAGCTGCCCCTGGCAGGTCCCCACTCAGGGCAGCCACTTTGCTGTCAACAGCAGAGCTGGCGAGAGGAGGTGCCTGGTGGCTCGGGGACCAGAACGTGCCGTTCTCAGATAAATCAGGTTTTGAAGCTTAACTGTCTAATTCCTCAAGGAAATTGTCAAACCATGTCCAGGGAAGTCCCGGTAAATCTTAGAAGTAGCTGCTGGAGGCTAAAATTCAGAGACACCAAAGGTTATTAGGAAAATTACTCCTCCTGGCATTGGGGGTGTTGGGGAGGTTGCAGTGAGCTGAGATCGCACCACTGCACTCCAGTCTGGGTGACAGAGCAAGACTCCATCTCACAAAAAAAAAAAAAAAAAAAAAAAAAAAAAAAAAAAAAAAAGCAAAAATATCGAGTGACTTCTCTCTTAAACTCCAGTAGCAATTTAGTGGAGGAGTCAGAGAATGCAAGGTGGGCTATTTAAAAAACGATGATGACATTCAAAGACTTACCCCTGGGAATCCAGATGACCTTGATTCTCTTCATCCAAAGCAAAAAACAACAAGAAATGGGATGCCGAGGCTACATACAACCACAGCCAGTCCCAGGCACCAGGCTTTATGCTCCAATGCTTCCCTAAAAACCTCAGCATCCTCACCAAATACTGATTCTAAGAGAATGTTATCAATTTGAAATTTTAAAATGAATTTACGCAAAGAAAATATTGCTTTTACCAGTTTTTATTAAAGCACTGTGTGTGATTACATTTGAAATGGAGCCTCTATCATGGGGAAGAAAAATAACCAAACAAACCTTGACCAGGTCTGGTTTAGTCCAACCCAGACAGGAGACCATGGCCTTGGTGGGGACAAGACTCACCTGGGATCCCTCAGAAGTTAGGACAAGACCTGCCACCGTGTCTCCCATTAGGATGGAGTCTAGATGACCCCATCTTTCTCTGCGGAACGTATTATTATACACTCATCTGGGAATTTTCTAGATCTTTCACGAATCTGGTTGTATTTTAAGCCCATCCCATTTCTGGGAAAGATGAGTCCTTTATGCTGACTTCCTGCTGAGCTAAGAAATGCATCCTTATTTTCTGTTTCTAATTATCTGAGAGATATTGGGGGAAAACAAACAAAGGTGTTTTTTCTTATTCTCTCACTCAACAATCAACACAGAAGACTTCTATGACCTCAGATGTGTGGGAGATTTTTCCCACACACCAACCAAACAAGTCTGCTCCAGTGGCCACCAGCTGAGTGTCCCCTGCTTTAATTCAATTCGAACACTATCTACCTGGAGATAGTGTGAGATCCCACAGGTTGAGGGCTCAGTCCCACAAGACTGCCTGCCACTTCTGACACCAATCAAACCCCAGGTTGTGACCTGTGTTTCTGACTGACCAGCTATCAATTGGGGTTTCCACAACTCCCTCTTTGGATTCAACTACTTTGCTAGAGCTGCCCACAGAACTCAAGAAAACAATGTACTTATGTCTACCCATTTATCATAAAGGATATTACAATGGATACAGATGAACAGCCAGATGAAAGAAAGAAATAGGGTGAGGTATGAGAAGGGGTGCAGAGTTTCTAGGCATGCCACCCTCCAGGAACCTCCTTGTGTTCAGCTATCTGGAAGCCCCCCAAACACAGTCCTGTTACTTTTTCATTACACAGGCATGACTGATCACATCTGGAAGCCTCTTAAACCCAGTGCTGTTAGGTTTTCATTACATAGGCATGACTGATCACATCGTTGGCTGTTGGTGATCAACTCAACCTTTAGTCCCTCTCCCCTGTGGAAGTAGCTTGGGGGAGCACTGAATGTCCCAGCTCTCAGATCTTGCCTTGGTCTTTCTGATGACCTACCCCCATTCTAGGGGCCCCCAACCATCAGTCACTCATTAGCATACTAAAGACGCTCTTAACCACTCTGACGATTCCAAGAGTTTAGGGGCTATATGTCAGGAAACAGGGATGAAGACCAAATGTCTATTTCTCAATATCACAAGGAGACTCCTTCTCACTGCTCTCCCCATCATCCAAGAACCAGATGACAAGGACAGGAAAATAAAGAAAGCTCCACAGCCACAAAAGCAAGGGCGTGTCCTGCTTCTGCCTAGTGGGCAGGTTATAGGTAGAGGGGAGGGGACCCACCTATTTCCTGAAGCTGTCAGGGGCCAAAAGCATGGCCTCATAGCTGGGCCTGTCATTCCAACCATCCTTAGAAGAGGAATGGAAGAGGCAGGAGGCAGGAGAAGGAGAAGGCCACATTCACAGAAGCAGAGACCGGAATGATGAGCTTTGAAGATGGAGGAAGGGGCTATGGGCCGAGTGTAGTGGTTTTGTGGGACTCCTATAATGAAGTGCTGCCAACTGGGGAACTTAAAACCACAACATCACAACGTTCATTATCTCGCCTATCTGAAGCCAGAAGTCCAAAATCAAGGCGTTACAAGGCTATGTCCCTTCTCAAAGCTCTAGGGAAGATCCTTCCCTGCCTCTTCCAGTTTCCGATGGCCAAAGGCATTCCTTGGATTGTGGTCACATCACTCTGGTTTCTACTCTGCCCTCACGCGGTCTTCCTCCTTCTTGTGTCTCTCTCTAAGTTTCCCTTTTCTTATGAGGTCGCCAGTCTTTGGATTAGAGGCCACCCTATGTCAATATGACCTCATTTTGACTCGGCCACTTGATTAACTTGCAAAGACCCTATTTCCAAATAATGTCACATTTTCAGGTTCCTGGCTGTTCATAAAATTCACGGGAGGCTACAGCCTGGCGTAGTGGATCACGCCTGTAATCCTAGCACTTTGGAAGGTCGAGGTGGGTGGATCACTTGAGGCTAGGAGTTCCAGACTAGCCTGGCCAACATGGCAAAACCCCCATCTCCACTAAAACTACAAAAATTAGCCGGGCGTGGTGGCGGACACCTGTAATCTCAGCTACTTGGGAGGCTGAGGCAGGAGAATTGCTTGGACCCAGGAGGCGGAGGTTGCAGTGAGCTGAGATTGCACCATTGCTCTCCAGCCTGGGTGACAGAGTGAGACTCTGTCTCAAAAAAAAATTGTGGGAGGCTATTGTTTCACACTCAGCTGCGCTAGGCCCCAGCAGATCAGAATGGAGTCACTCGTGCTAAGTGCTACATAGTCAAACGAAACTTTGAAATGCACCTGTTTTCCAAGAAAACAAAAGATTTACTGTAACAAACCAGAAGACACTTACCTGAGACTGCATGATGAGAAAGTTCCTTCTGTGTCAGCCCTGTATAGTAACTTTGAAACGACCAGTCTGCTTTTCATTCCTTGGCTTTGCTTTCTTCAGCCCTTTTCTGCCTGTAAAGCCCACCCCATCTGCTCAGCTCTGTACAACACCCACTCTGTTTTATAGAATAAGATGTAGCCTGATTGTAGAATTGCAAATAAAAGCCAATTAGATCTTTAAACTGATTCTAGAATTGCAAATAAAAGCCAATTAGATCTTTAAACTACATTTGCTGCGACTCTTTTTTTCTTTTTAACAAGGTAGACCTGAATTGAGAAAGGGGTGCTATTCAAACCCAGTACACCAAGGAATGCGGGCGGCTTTAAGGTGAAAAAGGCGACATAAACAGAATACATGTGGAAAAAATGAAAGAAAAAAAAATAATGAAAGTTGAAAAAGGCAAGGAAATGAATTTTCTCCTGGAGCCTCCAGAAGGAAGCAGTCCTGCTAACACCACCTTGACATTAGCCCTGTGAAACTAATTTTGGACTTTAACCTCCAGAACAGGAAGAGAATACATTCCGGTTACTTTAAGCTGCTCAGTTCGTGATAGTATCAGTTTGTGATAAAAAAACAGCAGGGATAGGAAACTGACACCAGGTGTGAAGATTTTTTTTTCTTTTTCTTTTTCTTCCTTTTTTTTTTTTTTTTTTTGAGACAGAGTCTTGCTCTGTCGCCAAGCTGGAATGCAGGGGTGCGATCTCGGCTCACTGCAACCTCCGCCTCCCGGGTTCAAGCAATTCTCCTGCCTCAGCCTCCAGAGTAGCTGGGACTACAGGTGTGCACCACCATGCCCGGCTAATTTTTTGTATTTTTAGTAGAGACGGGGTTTCACCATGTTAGCCAGGATGGTCTCGATCTCCTGACCTCGTGATCTGCCCGCCCCGGCCTCCCAAAGTGCTGGGATTACAGGTGTGAGCCACTGTGCCCGGCCAAATGTGAATATTGTAATGCTCCTGAAACCCGTGTTGAGTCGTGCTCTGAAAGACGGTGCCATCTGCACCCTCTCCTGCCACCGTCAACCTGGTTAATTGCACTGCCTGTTTGTGAGCCCTGCCTACCGTCCTCTTAGAAAAAGCTTTTCTCATCCTAGAGGCACAAGTGGCCTCTGGTTGTCATTTTCATTTTGCTGATGAGGAAAGAGGATGCATTTTTGTATTTCTTCTGCTGGTCACACCCTATTTCCCAAACTCAGTTCATGCAACCCCTGCGGCCCAGAACCCTCTCTTTCCCCTTTTACTGCACACAGGGAGTCTGGCTCCTTGCATGGGAAGAGGGCTGTGCAGGCGCTGGGTGAGAGCAGGATTGGCCTCTGCTTGGGAAACAAAGTCCCCACCTCCTCCCAACTCTTTACCTGGTGTCAGCTAAGTCGGCTAAGTCGCTTCCTCAGGTGTTTTTATTTTTTTCTTTTTTGAGATGGAGTCTTGCTCTTTCACCCAGGGTGGAGGGAAGTGGCGCCATCTCAGCTCACCGCAACCTTGGCCCCCCTGGTTCAAGTGACTCTCCTGCCTCAGCCTTCCAAGTAGCCGGGATGACAGGTGCCCTCAAAAATACAGATTTTTGTAATTTTGTTTGTTTGTTTGTTTAGTAGAGACTAGGTTTTGCCATATTGGGCAGGCTGATCTCAAACTCCTGACCTCAGGTGATTCACCTGCCTCAGCCTCCCAAAGTGCTAGAATTACGGGTGTGAGCCACCGCGCTGGGGGCCTTTTCTAATGCACACCCTCATCTGCAGAGGCCACGCCCCCACTCCCAAGCTCCATCACATGTGGCTTCCCTGCAGCTCCACTGGGGAGAGGAGTGTATTTGTCAGGCTCCCGTCTCACCCCGTGGTCCTCTGTGGAAGTTCCATGAGCCCCCAGCGGGAGCCACGGTGGGAAGACAGGATCCTGTCCCTCACCAACCCTGCCACTCACCAACCCAACCGCTCCCTCCAACCAGGCTCACACCAGCGTCATGCAGCCTTGAACCCAAGCTTGAAGATTTTCAAATGAGGAAAGTATTTATTCAAATTTCCTACTTGTGAGTATACTGTGGTCTGCACAGATAGAGTCTGCTGAAGAGATTTGAAACCTTGGTTTTCATGTTTCCCTGGTTCTGGGGTGGCAGGATAGAATTCTTAGATATTTCCCTGATTCAACAGGGAGCCTTCTCCCGCAATGAGCAATTCTGCTTCCTGCTCTAGGAGCCAGCAGAAGCCTAGGAGCTCCTGGACCAGCCCCCAGGAGGCCACAGGGACAGTGGGCGGACAAGGCCACCTCCTGGGCCACTAGGATGTGGCAGGCAGCCTGGGACCTGGGGCAGGTGGCTCCTCATTTGCTGTGGGTGGCATAGCCAGTTCCGCATGCACCACAGGCCTTTCACTTGCTACATTTCACCCGAAAGTCGAATGGTCCCAGGCAAGGAACTTGGGACCCGACTTTGAACAGTCTGTGAATAAGAAGATGTAGATACTCAGGGTGGCAGAGGACACGTGGTATCAGCGGTCTGGCACAAGTAGGCTGAGGATGGAGAATCCCCGGCCCGGAGAGGATTTTAACCCTCCTGGTGGGCTGGTGGGGGCACATCTGGCTTTCTCCCCGTATGAATGTCGGAGTTGGACACTATCACTGGCCTCTTAGATCAGCCCTTCTCTGAGGGGCATGGTTCAAGCCGTTTGGCTGTTTTTCACCAGCTGTTTCTCTTTTTCTCATGGACTCAATCAATACATCTTTTTGAGCGGCCACTCCCTGGCATGGAGCCGGCCTTCGCGAAGCCAGCAGTCTTCTGAGGAGGACACTTTCGTCCTCCATGGGCAGCGGGACCCTGGCTCAGGGCTCAGGAGTGGAGGCCAGGTGGCTGAAGCTTGGCTGGCTGCAAGGGGCGGGAGAGGGTGTTGCAAAGGCCATTGCGGTCCAAGCAAGCAAGGGCCTGTGAGCCCCGGGCAGGGAGTGGGACTCACCCCAACCCCCGCCCCCTGCTCGCCGCCAACCCAGTCGTGAATGTGTTGGAGAGGGAAGGAGCCATCCAAGACGATGCTGTGACTTCCGCTACAAAAATCAGGTGGGCGTGGTGGCACACCCCTGTAGTCCCAGCTACTTAGGAGGCTGAAGCACGAGAATCACTTGAACCCTGGTGGCAGAGGTTGCAGTGAGCTGAGATCGCACCATTGCTCTCGAGCCTGGGCGACAGCAAGACTCCATCTCAATAATAAAACACAAAACAAAACAGAATAACGCTATAAACCAAGTGCACATTTATCTTTGTGTGCCTGTTGAGTAACTCGCGGAAGAGTCTCTAACAACGGCCCTTCTCATTTGAACGGGTGTGTGCATTTACCCTCTTGATAGTGCTGGCCCTCCGCAAGGCAGAACCCATTTATCCACCATCTGAGTAACACCGGCAGCACCAGATCCCCCGACAGCAAACACCATCACTTGAACTGCAGGCACTCTGATGGCTGAGAAGTAATGTGTTTCCTTAATTTACGGTTCTCTGAATGCTGGTGAAGTTGAACATGTTTTCTTTATTTTTTCTCCTTCAATATTTTACCCATTTTTCTACTGTGGTGTTTGTGTTTTTCTTACTGTCTTCTAGCACACGCTCCACAAAAGGAGGCTATTAAGCCTTTGTTATGCGTATGGAAAATGCTTTCTCCTCCTCTGACATATGTCTTTTTGCTTTGTTTTCATTCCTTTGCCATATAGGAGTTTTCCACTTTTATGCGGACGATGTTGTCTGCTTCTCTATCATGCAAACTCGAATGGCTCCCCGATGCCCCCCTGGGCACCCACAATGACACCCACCATGACACAGGGAGCTGCCTCTCAAGGTCTCACTCCTCCCAGCAAGCCACCCAGTGACTGACCTTCGACCGCTGATGCGGAGGGACAAAGGCCCAGCCCCCGGCTTCTGTTTGGGATGCCTCTGCAGCCCCAGAACTCCTGCAGGATCTGTCGAGGCCACCTTTTCCCTCCATCCAATCCCCCTCCTCCTCATTCTCCTGCAGAGGCATGGTGTCAGCTTCCAGGGCCTGCTGTCACAAAATATCACAAACTCGGTGGCATAAACAACAGACTTTATTCTCTCCCAGTTCTGGAGGCCAAAGTCTGAAATCGAGGTGTCAGCAGGGACTTGCTGCTGCCCAAGGCTCTAGGGGAGGATCCTTCCTGCCTCTTCCAGCTGCTGGTGGCTCCTTGGCTTGTGGGCACATCCCTCCAGTCTCTGTCATTGTCACGTGGGCGTCTGCTCTCTGTCTTCCCCTTTCTGACCCTTATAAGGACACTTAAGAATCTTACTTCAATTACATCTGCAAAGACCCCTTTTCCCATTCACCAGTTCCACGGGTTAGAATATGGATAGATTTATTTATTTTTTTTGGAGACGGAGTTTCACTCTTGTTGCCCAGGCTGGAGTGCAATGGTGCGATCTCGGCTCACTGCAATTTCCACCTTCCGGGTTCAAGCGATTCTCCTGCCTCAGTCTCCTGAGTAGCTGGGATTGCAGGCATGTGCCACTATGCCCGGCTAATTTTTATATTTTTAGTAGAGACGGGGTTTTGCCATGTTGACCAGGCTGGTCTTGAACTCCTGACCTCAGGCAATCCACCCACCTCGGCCTCCCAAAGTGTTGGGATTACAGGCGTGAGCCACTGCGCCGGCCTGGATAGATCTTTCTGGGGCTCACCACTCAACCTACAACAGACTCCAAGAGCCCCCTCCTTACCATGGCCTCCTGCTCCAAATCCCCGTCTCGGTTCCTGGGGAACCTGACCTGACGTGCTGTCCCTCCTCCATACCTCAGGGATTAAGGGACAGTTGGTGAAGGGGGCAGAGCCTAGCCCCTGAGAGGAGGGTCCCAGCCCCAGGCCCTCACCTGCCTTGCTGTGTGAACTCAGGCAGGTGCCTCCTCTTTTGAGGCCTCCTAGGTTCCCGGTTCTAGTGGAAGGATTTCTGGATGCCCCTTAGGGCTTTTCTGGCCTCCTGGGATCCAGTGAGGCCCGCACACACTGGGATCATTCGGCCCTTGGGTCCTGAGCGGCGCGTGGAGCAGGACCGTCTTCCCTGTGGGGGTAGGACTGGGGAGAGAAGTGAACCCAGGCCGGGCACCCAGAGAGCCAGTGCCTGCTTGGAGAGCCGAGACCAGTCCCCTCCTCTCCCGGCCCAGTGCTCCAGCACAGCTCTAATGTCATTCATAATTGCCACTTTCTCCCACAATGAAGCCACCAAGCGAGAAACCAGGATTTCTTTTCTAAAATTGCTTTTCTGCGTTCTTTGACAGAGGCTGCGGTGCCTGTGCATAATGAATTCACAGCCTGCTGACCGGCGGGTCAGCTACTCCGGCTGGGAGAGAAAACTCTGGAGAAAATTGGAGGCACAGTTAGGGCTGCAAAGGTGATTCCCTAGACGCAGACGCCCAGACTGGCCATTGCTAACGGACCAGAATAAATACATACAAATCCAGCGTAGGGGAAACCGGCTTTGCCGGCAGCAGAAGGGGAAGCTCCCAAGGCTCCATCCTTCTTACGGTGCGTCAGTGCAGAGCCCCAGAAAAGCCAGGCCAAAGGGAACTTTTCAGGTTTCACCAAGGTTTCTCAGGCCTCTGGGAGACCTGGAGCCAGGTGGGTGCAAGCCAAAGCCACGGAGGCTAAGAGTCATTTCCAGGTGGTGGAATAGAAGTAGCTTAGCTGAGCTTCTAGTCAGTGGGGATAATGATTCCTAGATTGTAAATCAATAATGAGGACCAAAGATAGGCTTTGGTCCTCATCATTGATAGAAAATCCATGGTTTCTCTCTGGTGATTCCCCTTCAGGGTTTTATCCTGAAGAATCACGGGCGATGGGTGCAGAGCCATAGGGACCAGGTACTTCTGTATGATACCTCAACCTCAACCACTAGCTATGGGTGCCTGTTAAGAAAAGCATAGACCGTTTATGTGACAGGATATTGTGCCAACAATAAAAATCACCTTGCACAAAAATGTTATTGTTATAAGAGAAATGATGAGAACATTGAGCATGGTCCCATGTCAGGAAGCACCATAGGTGTATTGTGGGGGAAGGTGGAGAGACGGACACAGAACTGACCAGGGCGGCCGGGGGTGGCAGGGCTTGGGGAGCACCATGGCCGGAGGACCGTCACCACCTGCCGGAACTCTAATCCCCGTGCTCTCCCCTTGAGCACACTCTTGCAATGCCCCAGAACAGGGGCTTCTGATTTCAGTGATTTATTTTTATTTTTTGAGACAGAGTTTAGCTCTTGTCGCCCAGGCTGCAGTGCAGTGGCAAGATCTCGGCTCACTGCAACCTCCGCCTCCCGGGTTCAAGCTGTCCTCCTGCTTCAGCCTCCCGAGTAGCTGGGACTACAAGCACGTGCCACCATGCCCGGCTAATTTTTTTATTTTTATTTTTAGTAGAGACGGTATTTCACCACGTTGGTCAGGCTGGTTTTGAACACCTGACCTCAGGTAATCCACCCGCCTTGGCCTCCCAAAGTGCTGGGATTACAGGCGCAAGCCACCACTCCTGGCCTGTTTTCAGTGATCCTTATTTGCATCATTGGCCTGGGGTGGGGTTGGGGAGCAACAGAACAAGATCTGGATGATAGAAATCTGAACCACTAGCACTATTGGTGCTTACCACGTGCCAGGCCTGGCTCTAAGGCTTTACATGCTGTATCTCAACCCACTGGCGGTGCCACCAATGGGGAGATGCTTGTATTTTTGCACAGCACCAAGAGAGAACAACAAATGCTCCCAATTAAACTGCAACATGCCATTGATTGTCAGACGCTCTCTGGCTTCAGAATTGTTAAAAGATGAGTCCTGGCCAGGCGCGGGGGCTCATGCCTGTAATCCCAGTACTTTGGGAGGCCGAGGCAGGTGGATCACGAGGTCAGGAGATCGAAACCATCCTGGCCAACATGGGGAAACCCGTCTCTATTAAAAATACAATAATTAGCTGGGCGTGATGGCTCGTGCCTGTAGTCCAAGCTACTCACTTGGGAGGCTGAGGCAGGAAAATCCCTTGAACCTGGGAGGCGGAGGTTGCAGTGAGAAGAGATCACGTCACTGCACTCCAGCCTGGTGACAGAACAAGACTGTCTCAAAATAAATAAATAAAGATTCCTATAACCCATTCAATAGCATCTTAGTAAATTTATGCTTCACAATGGTCCTTGGAGGCAGGAAATGTTATTCCCATTGTACAGATTAGAAAACTAAGGCACAGAGGCAGAGAAGCTAAACAAGAAGCTAAGCCCAGCAGCTCAGGTGGCAGAGCTGGGACTGACGTAGGCCTTCGGCCTCTGCTGTGCCTCCTCCCTCAAAGGGTCCCACAACTCTGCGGCAGGGAAGTGGGGGATTGAAGAAAGCGGGGGGGGGCAGAGAGGTGAGTTAGGAGCCCAGGCAGCCCGCTGGTGTCTCGGGGAAGAAAATGCTATTGCCCTTCCTCCTCACCACTCCCTTCTGCCTCCACTCCAGCTCCAGCCTTCTCCGAAGGAGAGTCTCCTCCATCCTTCGCCAGGGGATCCCCTGTGGACAGCTACAGGCTGCTTCACACCGTGAGTAACATTTCCCTGGGATGCTTTCAGAGTCGTGAGGTTTAAGGCAGAACTGGCAAATGGCTTCCATTTCAAACACCAGCCTTCATTCATCGACAGAGGCTGCCTGGGGCTGTGTTGAGAAGGATTCCGAGGCTCAGCTGGGACCCAGTGGGAAAGCTTCTGACAGTGTCCCTGGTGACATTCGCCAGGAGAGGAGCGAGGACGGCAGGGCTTTCTGGGCTAGGCTAGGGAAGAGCTAGGCCCTCTTAAAAAAGGGTAACCCAAGATCCCCACAACAAACCCAAGGGAGGGCAAGCAGCCTCCAGAGAATCCAGCCCATGCTCTTGGCCTCTGTGAAGCCCAGTCTTCCACACTGAGAGGAGGTGAGGAGGACGGGCCGTCCAAAGTGCCTGGAGCCCTCCCAGGGATGATGGCAGCTGGAGCTCCTGGAACCCTTGGGGAGGAGAGACACTTGGCAGGTGCCTGCGCATTTCCCACAGCCTACACTGTGCGTAACAGGCCAGCCGGTCATTGTCTCACTTCCATAATTAGCCCAAAGTTCCTGCCTACAAATAAGGAGAATGGTGTGGGTGTGAGGGTGCGGCAGCGTGGTGGGGAGCTTGACTCATACCCAGCAATGTCTCCCCCCGGGGAGTGGGACCCCCTCCTCATCCCTGGGTGAGCAGTCTGCTCAGCTACGATGGCTGGCCAGCTCCAAGTCGCCTGTAAGTGGCCATTGCAATTGTCCTGGTCACCGTGGCCATCAGCATTTGTTCAGCTGTGTGGGAAGCACTTGGGTACCCCTTTTCTCCTGTAATCCTTCTCTGCCCCAAGAGATGGGGATCACTGTTATCATCACACCATCACCATCACCACCCAACACGAGAAATGAGGCTTGGAGAGCAATGTAACCTCCTGAAACAGAGGCGGCATTTGAACCCAGAACCGACTGACATCCACTGCTCCCGTGCCGTCTGTGCCATCATCAACTCACACTCCTCCCAGACAACGGCCCTGGGGGTGGTCATTGCAGAAGCAACCAGCTCTCTAGAACATTCTAGAGATTGGCTTTTGGGACACATATTTTCATCTTAAGGAAGAGCTGGTATATTTTTAGGATGGGCAGACTTCCCAGGGTTCCGTCAGCCAGTCCAGGCTACCTGAGTCCACAGAGCTTCCCTCCCTCTCTTGGAAGGAGCACGGCAGAGCAGAAAGGATGGGGAGAGGCCCCGCCCATGTCCCCGGGGTCTTCCCCTGGATCTGAAGGGTCTTAGACTAAGGTCAAGCTTAATAGCGAGTGAGATTTCTATTTCCTGCCTCTGGGAAGAGAGGAAAACCAGTATCAATTACAGGCAGAATTGTCAGTCAGAAGAAAGCCGTTTCTCTTGCTTTGGAGTTTACAGTTAACGAAGCCTGCAAAGAGGAACAGGTCCACCAGCCACAAATCATGCCATCTCTGGGACCCAGGCACCTGCCAGCCCAGGGGAGAGGGTCCCAGGGTGGAGAGCAGAGGAGGCTGCAAGTGCTCCTGTTAAAGCTTCTGGGCAGGTTTGCAACCCTGGGAGCACCTGAGAATCACCCGGGCTGCTCTTCAAATTACGGCTGCCAGGCCGCTCCAGCGATATTCGTGTACTTGGTCAGGGGTGGGGACAGACACCGGCACCCGCGTTTTTTAAATCTCCCCAGTGATTTCTTCATGCAGCCAAGGTCAGCAAGCGCGGATGGGTACTGGATGCATGAGGGGCTGCCCCTGCCCACTGGTGCCAGCCCTGCCTGCTCCCCACCCACGCCCGGACTCTCTTGTTACCAGGGGGCCCACTTGAATCCCCTCAACAAACCCAAGGGAAGATGAGCGGCCTGCAGAGAATCCAGCCCATGCCCTTGGCGTCTGTGAAGCCCAGTCTTCCAGCTGAGCCCAGACACCCAGAGTAGGTGAGAAGGGCCGGCCATCCAAAGTGCCTGAGGCCCTCCTTAGTGCCTGCGTTGGCTTCAACCTCACGGCCTTGTTCCCATCGGTTGTCCACACCCCTCCCTGTTCCACACCCCTCCCTGGCCCCTGCTTCCTGCTCTCGGTCTTCCCAGCTTTCAGGCCTGACTGCTGAGCCTCCTGCTGTGTTTCCTCCGTTCTGGGCCCGCGGGTGGGAGCAGGAGTAAACCTTCTGATAGACACAGCCCAGTCAGGAAAGTGTTGTTTAGCTCCATCTGGAGGGACAAAAGGCAAGAACGTGAAGGGAGGGGAAGGCTGAGGGAAGGGGGCCGCACAACAGGTAGCCGAGGGGTGCAGGAGGGAACCCCACCTGCCCATTCAAGGAAGGTGACTCTCCAGGAAGGAGATGGTGACCAAGTACCTCCAGGTGCCCAGCAGAGTGCAAGGGGGTAGGAGGGGCCACGTGGAGGCCAGTGTGTGCCAGGTCCTGCAGCAGGCCTGGGAACGCTGCAGGGGAGAAGAGAGGCCTGCCTCTGCCTCACAGGAAGCACATTCTGTTCGGGGAGACTAAGAGGAAACAAATCAACCTGTTTACAGGCAAGGTCACATGAGAGAGCCACAAGCATTGGAAAGAAAACTGGTGATGGGAGAGCCGGTGAGGACCGTGGGCTCGGTTATGAGGCTGTCGGAGAGACACTCTCTGAGAAGCGGGGGATGTGGAGCGGAGACCCCAGTAGCTGGCAGGAAACAGCCAGGCAGAGACCTGGGGGCGGAACGTTCTGCCAGAGGGAAAAAGTGCCAAGTCCCAGAGGCGGGAAAGAGCTTAATGCACGCGAGAGAAAAAAGCCACTTTGTGGCTGGAAGTGAATGAAAGTGGGGAGTGAAAGGCAAAGTCTGAGAGATAAGCAGGGGCTGGATTATGCAGAGCCTTGAAGACTGAAGGAGGAATGTGAGCGTTCCTGCACATTCCAGAGGGCAGAGAATGGTTCAGAGTGAGAAATGAAGCCACTTGGGACGTCCACATGTGGCCAAGGCAGAGTAACTGGCCCTTCTGTAAGTCAAAAACTATGCAATTAAGGCTGGGTGCAGTGGCTCATGCCTATAATCCAAGCACTTTGGGAGGCCGAGGCGGGTGGATCACCTCAGGTCAGGAGTTCTAGACCAGCCTGGCAACATGGCGAAACCCCATCTCTACTTTAAAAAATGCAAAAACTAGCTGGGCATGGTGGTGCACATTTGTGGTCCCAGTTATTGGAGAGGCTGAGGCAGGAGAGTCGCTTAAACCTGGGAGGCAGAGGTTGCAGTGAGCTGAGATTGTGCAAGCCTGGAGGACAGAGTGAGACTCTGTCTCAGAAACAAAACAAAACAAAACAAAACAAAAACTATGCAATTAAATTAAGTGCATGAGGCAGCTCCTTGGAAGAAGTGGGCAGCAGGCAGTGCAAGACTGCGATCCCTCAGAGAAGGAAAGCCTGCAGAGGCGCCTGCAATCAATGACCAGCTCCTGTCCAAGGCAGAATTTTCTGACCAAAGCACAGAGATCTGGCGTCCAAACAGAGCTCAGTGGCCATGGTGAGCTGACAAGACAACCATTGGGGATGACTGGGATCAGTAGAGTCAGGCAATCAGATAGGTAGAAACTGTGTTGACAGGGAACCCTAGGAGTCAGTGTGGGGGTCTGCTGTTGAGTTCATCGCTGGGGAGCTGTACATGCTCGGTGACTAAGAAGACCAAGACTTTCAGAGAGCAGACACTATGGGATTGAAAGCAAAACGGAACTGCCAGAGGTTCGAGCTGAGCTAGGGGGAGAATGCTCCTGGTGAATATTGAAATTCTAGCCTTGCCAGGGTAGAGAAATCTTAACACTTTGATAACACTCCTGGCGTCCACTGAGATCCTTAAAAGGTTATGCCTAAGAATGACACGGTGGACTTTGGGGACTCAGTGGGGAAAGGATAGGATGGGGGTGAGGGATAAAAGACTACAAATTGGGTGCAGTGTATACAGCTCAGGTGATGCAAAATCTCACAAATCCCCACTAAAGAACTTACTCATGTCACCAAACACCACCTGTTCCCCAATAACCTATGGAAATAAAAAAGAATCATAAATAGTATAGCAAACCAGCATCATAATAAATGGTATCCTAATGTTAGAAAAATAGGCTATGCCTTAGGAGTAGGGACAACACCCTAGTATACTTATTTATACTAAACCTCCCCCTAAAAAGCCTAAAACCAAGCCCTGAAAAGATCTGCAGGGAAAACAGTTCAGAGAGAATTCCTGCCAAATCAAAGGGGCCAAGGGAGCACATAGTCTTTCTACCATCCACACAAAGTGTGAAACCAAACCTATGTAAGTTCAAAGTGGTCAGCTAGTAACTTAACTCTCTGATAAAATGAGATACACTTTTTAGAGGAAGGTAGCAAAATCCAGGATCTCTACAATAGATTATACACAATGCCAACCATTCAATAAAAAAAAAATCACTTGGAACAAAAAGAAACAGAAACGTGATTGACAGTCAAGGAAAAAAGCAGTCAATAGAAACTAAACTTGAGATGGCTCTGATATTGTGCTTAGTAGACAAAGACTCTAAAATAAGCATTATAAATATGTCCAAAGAATTAAAGAAAAAAGTCTTTGAGAAACTAAAGGATATTGTATTAATGAATGAACAAGTAGGAAATCTCAACAGAAGAATAAAAACTATTAAAAATGCAAATTCTAGAACTAAAAAATACAATAATTTTGATGAAAAATTCACTCGATGGGCTTCACAATATATTAGAGATGACAGAAACAAAAAAGATAGGGACCATGAGAAAAGATCAATAAAAATTATTGAAACTTCAGAACAGAGATGAAAAAAAAAACATGAAGAAAAATGAACAGGGTAGATAAAGGGCAGTCTTTTCAACAACAGCATGAGAATAATACACACCATATGCATATTGCATGTGTAATATGCCCATGTTAAAAAAAGAACTTAGACACAGACCTTAGACCTTGTATAATAATTAACTCAAAATATATCATAGATCTACTTGGAAAACAGAAAACTACAAAACTTCTTGAAGAAAACATAGAATAAAATCTACATAATCTTGGGGTTGGTGATGAAGTTTTAAATACAACACCTTGCTCTGGCAAGAATGCAGAGCAACAGGTGTTCTCATTCATTGCTGGTGAATGTGGGATTTGCATTCATTGCTGGGAATGCAAAATGGTACAGCCATTTTGCAAGATAATTTGACAGTTTATTACAAAGCCAAACACAAGCTTACCATACTATTAAGCAATTGCCTTTCTAGGTACACTCAAGGGACTTGAAAACTTATGCCAATGCAAAAACCTGCAAGCAACTATTTATAGCAGGATTATTCATAATTGTCAAAAAAATGAAACAATTGGTGAATGACTAAACTGTGGCACATCCTTGCAATGGAATATTATTCAGCAATAAAAAGAAATGAGTTATCAAGTTATAAAAAGACATGAGACATGAATGAATCTTAAATGCATATTGCTGAGTAAAAGAAGCAAGTCTGAAAAGGTTTTCCTATTATATAATTCCGATTATATGACAAAAAAAGGTAAAACTATAGAAATCTTAACTAGATCAGCAGTTGCCGGGGGTTTGAGATGTAGATGAGGGGGTTGAATAGGTGAAGAAAAGGGTAATTCTTTAGATGGTAAAACTATTCTGTATGAGATCTTCATGGTGAACATAAGATACTAAGAATTTGTCAGAATGCATCAAACTTTACACACAAAGAGTAAACCTTAGTGTATGCAAATGTTAAAAATATACATAAGAGGTGGTGGAATCCCGGAATGGAATACAGAATGTGCCAAAAGAATCTACCTGCACTGCAAATGTATGAAGTGACCTCACTGAAGGGGACTGGGAGAAGGTGCAGATGTAAGTAACTTTGGAGATGAGTGGAGTGTATAAGACTAAAGGCACAAGAAACTGTACATAAGCACTGTGCTCTAGTTGATAAAGTCATTCTCACAGGAACGTGAGTAAGAATTCTGAAACCATGATGCAAGTAAACTGGAACCAAACAATGTGGTGGATGGATGGTGGGTAGTGGGAGCCCAGTTTCTTACTGTCAGGGTGTCAGATTACAGGCAAGGAAAGGGAGGGAGCTACAGTGATTCATGTGGAAATGAATGAGAGTTGTAGACATCAGCGTGAACTCACGTTTAGGTTAAAATAAATACAGATGCTGCCTATAGCTATATGTATATAGATAGGTCAGTACATACAAATATATCTCTTTGCTCTGTTCATGTCAAAGACATTCACCCATGTCTTTTTATAACTTGATAATTCATTTCTTTCTATTGCTGAATAATATTCAATTGTAAGGATGTGCTGCAGTTTAGCCATTTGCCTATTATTTCATGTTTTTGACAATTATCAATAATGCTGCTATAAACTGTTGCATGCAGGTTTTTGCTTTGGCATTTCAAATCCCTTGAGTGTACCCAGGAGGGCAACTGCTGGATGGTATGGTAAGCTTGTGTTTGGCTTAGTAAGAAACTGCCAAGCTGTCTTCCCAAGTGGCCGTGCCATTTTGCATTCCCACCGGCAGGGAATGTGAACACCTGTTGCTCTGTATTCTTACCAGAGCAAGGTGTTGTATTTAAAAATTCATCACCAACCCCTGTCAGCTGAGAGGGCCTGGAGATGATAATACCCCAGTAGAAATGGGCACACTGAATACATAAGTCTGAGTTCCTAATATCCTTCTCAAATAAAGAAACCAGGACTCCTTGGAGAAACGCTGATTCTAGGACTGGGGTAGGGAATACACAAAATAAGCCAGGAGCATCTCCTAGTTCCAGAAAGTAAGAAAATGCTAAAGAGACACAGAGGCCCACTGGAGGAGTTAGCAAAGATGGAATAATTTGGGCACCAAAATAAATGAAGCTGCACTGGCTATGTAATTATAAGCAAGTATAAAATAAATATACCTGAGTCCATAATGATATAAATACTAATACTTACATTTGGTTGGTGCAAAAGTAATACTACCTAATATTAATAAACGATTGAATATGTAAAAAAATGGAGAGAAAACTTAAGTCTCCCATGCAGAAGATTTTCAAGTACTTTATGTAGATACTCCATACTTAAGGAAGTGGGACGTAACTCCCTACTCTTGAAGTGCGGAGGTACATAGCAGCTTTCTTCCAGAGTATGGTATGGAAACGAGGGGAAAGAGTAAGTTTACAGGGAGAAACCTGACCATCACCACCTTGGTCAGGGATCATCTCAGCCTCAACAGTGATATGCCATGTCGGGAGAATGTCCCCTTGATATGATATTATGAGAACAGCATTTCACCTTTGTGGCCTTCTTCCTTAAAACCCTAAACTCCACTCTAATCCTGAGAAAAACCCTTTTGAAAATCCCAATTAAAGAATACAAAATACCTGAGCAGCGACCCTTAAAATCGGCAAGTGGCTGGGCACGGTGGCTCACGCCTATAATTCTAGCACTTTGAGAGGCCGAGGCGGGCGGATCACGAGGTCAGGAGTTCGAGACCAGCCTGTCCAACATGGCGAAACCCTGTCTTTACTAAAAATACAAAAAAATTAAGCTGGGCATGGTGGTGCATGCCTGTAGCCCAGCGACTCGGGAGGCTGAGGCACGACAATCACTTGAACCTGGGAGGTGGAGGTTGCAGTGAGCCGAGATTGCACCAGTACACTCCAGCCTGGGTGACAGAGTGAGACTCTGTCTCAAAACAAACAAACAAACAAAAAACCAAAAAAAAAAAAAAAAAAAAAAAAAAAAAAAAAAAAAAAAAAAAAAAACAAAAAAAAAAAAAAAAAAAAAAAAAAAAAAAAAAAAAAAAAAAAAAAACTCAAAAAACCAAAAAACCCGGCAAGTCATCAAATACAAGGTAACTCTGAGAAACTGTCATGACCAAGAGGAGCCTAAGGAGATATGGCTGCTAATTATAACATGGTGTCTTGGATGCCATCCTGGAAGAGAAAAATGACTTCAGGATATCTGAATGAAGTATGAACTTTAGTTAATAATAATGCACCAGTGTTCATTAATTATGACAAATGTCCCATACTAAGATATTAATAACAGGGGAAAGTGGATATGAGCATGACGGGAACTCTCTGTACTCTCTTTGGAATAATTCTATAAATCTAAAACTGTCTAAAATTTATTTCAAAAAATTAACAGAGACTTAAGGGACAATACCAAACAATCTGATAAATTAGTCATGAGAGTCATGAAGACTTAGATTAGGGAAGAGAAATCTTTGAAGAAGTAACGGGTGAAAGTTTGTCAACACTGATGAAAAACACTCATGAAACTGTAAAATCAAGTAGAATGCATAGAAGGAAAAAACACGCTTTTTCACATCGTATTCAAGCTTCTAAAAACCAAATAAAAAGATAAAATTTCAAAAGCAGCCAGAAAATAAGTCACATCACATACAGGAAAACACAATAAGAATATTTATGATGAACTTTTTTGTTTGTTTGTTTTTGAGAGGGAGTCTTGCTCTATTGCCCAGGCTGGAGTGCAATGGTGCGATTTCAGCTCACTGCAAACTCTGCCCCCCGGGTTCAAGTGATTCTCCTGTTTCAGCCTCCGGAGTAGCTGGGATTACAGGCTCCTGCCACCACGCCCAGCTAATTTTTGTATTTTTAGTAGAGATGGGGTGTCCCCATGTTGGCCAGACTGGTCTCCAACTTTTGATCTCAGGTGATCCATCCACCTCGGCCTCCCAAAGTGCTGGGATTACAGGTGTGAGCACTGGGCCCGGCCACAATGGGCTTCTTAAGCAGAAACAATGAAAAACAAAAAGAAAGGGATGATATTTTTAAAGTTCTGAAATAAAAAAAACTGTCAATCTAGATTTCTATAATCAGTAAAAGCATTCTTCAAAAATGAGAGTTAAATAAAGAAATCTTTAAATAAATGGAAGTGAAGAGAATTACAGCAAAACTACAGTTAAAAAAAATGCTGCAGGATGTCTTTTGGGTCAAAACTGAGAGACAGAGGAATGAATGAAGAGTACCAGAAATGGCAAATTAAATGGGTAAATGTAAGGGGCTCTCTCTTCTTTCTTATCTTTACTTAAAAGACATCTTACTCTATGTATTAGTCCATCTTTATGCTGCTGATACAGACATACCCAAGAACGGGTAATTTGTAAAGGAAAAGAGGATTAATGGGCTCACAGTTCCACGTGGCTGGGGAGGCCTCACAGTCATGGTGGGAGAGGAAAGGCATGTCTTACATGGCGGCAGACAAGAGAGAATGAGAACCAAGTGAAAGGATTTCCCCTTATGAGACCATCAGATCTCATGAGACTTATTCACGACCCTGAGAACAGTATGGGGGAAACTGCCTCCGTGATTCAATGATCTCCCACCAGGTCCCTCCCAAACACATGGGAATTATGGGAGCTACAATTCAAGATGAGATTTGGGTGGGGACACAGCCAAACCAGATCACTATACGATCAAAATGAAGTGTAAGGTAGGGCTTATAACATACGTAAAAATAAATGATATGAAAACAATTGCTCAGGGTCAGGTAAGTGAAATTACACCACTGTATTTGCAAAGTGAGAAGTGTAAAGTAAAAAGAGGAAGCAGAAATCGTGGAATTCAGGTGTGAAGCATGAAGAGGGACTCTAAATAAACTTTGATAAGTTAAGGATGCATATTGTTACCTCCAGAAAAACCACTTAAAAATAAAATCAGTACAGGAATTGCTAAGAAGCCAATAGCAGAAATAAAATGGAGCACTAAAAAATATCTAATCAACCTAAAAGTAAGCAAAAAGGAGCAACAGGGGAACAGAAAGCAGAGGAACAAATAACAAGGTGGTAGACTTAAACCCAATCATATTACTATTACATGAAAAATACATGGATCAAATGCCTCAATTAAACAGCGGAGATTGTTGAAGTGGATAAAAAAAGCATGACCCAATTATATACTGCTTACAAGAGATTCATTTTAAATAAAAAGGTTGAAAGTAAAGGCCAGGAAAAGATAAAACATGTACATAATATTTTAAAAAAATCTGGTGTGGCTATATTAAGAACACAGTAGACTTTAAAGCAAAAAGTATTACCAGAGATAAAGAAGGACACTTCATAATGGCGTGAGCCCGGGAGGCGGAGCTTGCAGTGAGCCTAGATCGCGCCTCTGCACTCCAGCCAGGGTGACAGAGCGAGACTCTGTCTCAAAAAAAAAAAAAAAAAAAAAAGAAGGACACTTCATAACGATAAAAGAATTCATTTAACAAGTAAATATACCTAAATATGTATGCATTATTTAACAGAGCATCAAAATACACTAAGCAAAAACTGATAAAAGGGGAGAAACAGATACATCCACAATCATAGTTAGAAATTTTAATACTCCTGTCAGCAATTGATAGTACAATAAACAGAATATTCATAAGGTTATAGATATTGGAACAGCACATTCAAACAACTTGATTTAATTGGTATTTATATAACACCCCATCCAACAATTGCAAAGAACACATTTTTTAAGTGCACTTGGAACATTCACCATGATGGGCCATATTCCGAGCCATAAAACAAATCTCAATAAATTCCAAAGGATTGAAATAATAATGAGTATGCTTTCTGACCATAACAGAATTAAGTTAGAAATCAATAACAAAAATGATATCTAGAAAGTTGCCATGTGTTTGGAAATTGATAAATACACTTCTAAATAACCTAAGAGTCAAAGAAGAAATGACAAAGGAAACTAAAATATATTTCTAACTGAATAAAAAAACTACCACCTATCAAAATGTGGGGGATGCTGCAGTACTTAGAATAAAATTTCTTTCGTACATGCCTATATTTAAAAAGAAGACAGGTTTAAAATTGGTCATCAAAATTTCCACCATAAGAAGCTAGGAAAAAGAAGTGCAAACAAAATCCAAAATAAGTAGAAGAGGAAAGACGTAAGTACACATTGAGAATGGCCTTGTTCTCGTGTTGACGTTGCCCTACTCTGCCATCCTCCACCATCTCCTTAAGACCAAACATCGTGCCTTCAGGAAAGTCGCAGAGTTCTGGTGGAGAGATACTTGAAGTTGATGTAGAAATTGTCAAGTAATCTGTGACTATCAAGACCATATTGTAGGCCAAGTGCGGTGCCTCACGCCTGCAATCCCAGCAATTTGGGGCCGAGGCGGGCAGATCGCCTGAGGTCAGGAGTTCAAGACCAGCCTGGCCAACATGGTGAAACCCGGTCTTTATTAAAAATACAAAAATTAGCCGGGGATGGGGGCAGGTGCCTGTAATTCCGGCTACTCGGGAGGCTGAGGCAGGAGTATCACTTGAACTCAGGAGGTGGAGCTTGCAGTGAGCCAAGATAATGCCACTGCACTCCAGCCTGGGTGACAGAATGAGACTCCATCTCAAAAAAAAAAAAAAAAAAAAGGCCAGATACGGTGGCTCACGCCCGTAAACTGGAAAACACTCATGAAACTGTAAAATCAAGTAGAATGCGTAGAAGGAAAAAACACGCTTTGTTACATCATATTCAAGCTTCTAAAAACCAAATAAAGAGACAAAATTTTAGAAGCAGCCAGAAAATAAGTCACATCACATATAGGAAAACACAATAAGAATATTCATGATGGACTTTTTTTTTTTTTTTTTTTTAGAGGGAATCTCAAAAAAATTCCCAGCACTTTGGGAGGCCGAGGTGGGCGGATCATGAGGTCAGGAGATCGAGACCACCCTGGCTAACATGGTGAAACCCCATCTCCACTAAAAATACAAAAAATTAGCCGGGCCTGGTGGCGGGCACCTGTAGTCCCAGCTAATCAGAAGGCTGAGGCAGGAGAATGGCGTGAACCCAGGAGGCGGAGCTTGCAGTGAGCCGAGATTGCGCCACTGTACTCCAGCCTGGGCGACAATGCGAAACTCCGTCTCAAAAAACAAACAAACAAACAAACAAACAAACAAAAAACTACTTTGGAAGATTTGGGAAGAAATGAGGAGGGAGACGATGGCTCAGTTCCTCTCCTAAATGTTAATGCAGCAATATTTTAAAAGGTCACTCGGGTGCACCCACGCCAAGGAATTACCCTCCTCCTCCTCCTGAGGGTGATAAGAACCAAGAAGAGTGAACAGATCATTTCTGTTGGGACCCAGAATCCCTGAAAGTTGACCAAAGAAATGCTTTGTGAACTTATTCTGGCTGTAAACTACTTAGACTCAAAAGTTTGCTTGATGTTACATGTGACCATCGCCCACATGATCGAGGGGAAAACTGGGGATTCACAAGACCTTCCGTATCAAAAACAAAGAGGAAGAAGCCCAAGTGTGCAAAGAGAACAGCGGTCTGGAGAGCAGTGAAATGCATCTGACATGAACACTGTGAGGATGGTCCCGAATACCAGCCGTACTGCTCTGTCACTGCGAATGTCAGACACACCACAGGCAGGTGCAGCAGCAGGACACTGTCCTCGTTGGGTGTGTAGTTTTGAGTACAGATTCCAAACCTATGTCTGAGTTTCCTCTAGTGTAATCAAAAGTTTCTTTTTTCTTTGCTCTAAATAAAACCAAACGATGGCTTCTTTACAGAAAGGGGCACCCTGGGTTTTCCCTCTTTTTGTAAAGCGGTTTCTGCCTAGTATCTTGTACAGATCACTTGAACGACCTTTTAAAAGTTGGCATTGTAAATAAAACAACTTGTAAAAACTTGGGATTACAGGCGTCCAACACCACGCCTGGCTAATTTTTGTATTTTTAGGAGAGACAGGGTTTCGTCCTGTGGGCCACGCTGGTCTCAAACTCCTGACCTCAGGTGATCCACCAGCTTTGGCCTCCTAAAGTGCTGGGATTACAGGCGTGAACCACCATGCCTAGTCTAATGTAGATCTTAAACAACGCTGAGACCACCCTACATGGACAGTTTGTAATCTACTCTATTCATTTGGCGTCAAGGTGTAACATTTTCCCCTGATGTTAAACATCACTGAGAAATCAGTTTGTGATGGCTGCACGGCACGGCATCCTGCGGCGGCCATGATTCGCTTAACCTTCCTTTAGGAGATTCATTCCTGTGACCAGGAAGCAGGAACAGAGGGCGCTGGGAGTCCGGAGTGAGCAGTGGGCCTGCTCGGGGAGTGTCCACCGCGATGGGAGAGACCAGGTCAAGCAAGTCGGGGACACGGGAGCACCTCAGTTCTCCTGGACAGGTGCTCGGGAATCAGGGACTGTGAGAGATAACCGGAGAGGGGTGACCTGCTTAGACAGCGCATGGGGCGGTGCTGGGTGCTCTGGAGGGATGTGGTCCCCCCTGCCTCTCCAGCTATTCCTGCAGGACAGGTCCTAGCAGGGACCACTGGCTGGGCCGGGTCAGCTGCCCAGGGATGGACAGTTCTGGGTGAGGAGTGAGAGCCCACGCTGCCCTGCTTCCAAGTAGCTCCGAAGGCTGGGGAGGCCCTGCGGAGGTTCACATCCGACTCCATGCGGGGACAGACCTCTGAGCTTTGTCCCTGCTGTCCCAGCATCCAGGCAGCCGGCCTCCTATTCTCCGAGAGAGGAGCAAGGGGGGCATTCCCAGTTCCCAGCCCTGCTGGGGCCCTGAGAGACCAGCCCAGAGCTCAGAGGAGGCGGGTCTGGGCTTGGGAGGCCCTGAGGGATCTCGGCAGGAAAAGAAGTGGGAGGAAGGTGGTTTCCCAGGCGCGGGGGGAGCACCGGCCAAGGGGGTAGTGGGGAGGCCCAGAGTCCAGCAGCTGCACCCAGGCTTGCATATCTGGGGAGGACAGCCCCGCCCATGCTCTTCCTGCACTGAAGCTGGAGCCCACCAGGACCGGGCTGCTCCGTTAACTCCAGCACACCGAGCAAACTCACAAAGATTAGCGAACTTTCACGTGAGCTGAGTGGAAGCAGATGAGCAAACATGGGCGCCTGTGAGTCTGGCGCCTTCACCTGTGAGAAGGCAGACAAGCCCCTCACTCGCCCCGGAGGAGGAATCACTGGTTTGAGAGGCGAGAGTGAGGCCCAGTGGGGCCAGGAGATGCACCCGGGCTCCCCAGGCACGGGGGAAATGCCCAGGAGAAACAGCCAGAATCAGGGAGGAGCCCTCGCGGCACACCAGAGCACTTCCTCGGGAAGGCAGATGCGTTCACAAAGGACCTGGGCCCCGGAGGTTGGCCGGCAGGAGCGAGGAGCAGAGATCGCAGTAGCCACGGTGGTGGGGGAGCCCTGAACTATGCATCAGGTTCAGAAGACGGCAGCGTTGAAGGGGACACTCATCTGACCATGAGGCGTGGTGAGGGCGTGGTGAGGGAATTTGGAAACAGAATGACCCATGGGAAGGGTGGTGCTACCGCCTTTTGTTGGGGCGCCCTGGAAAGGCCACCTCACCCTTCTAGACCTCGGGCTTCCCGTCTGCCAAGTGGGCGTATTCCAGGACCCTCGCAGGTTATCAGGAGCCTGAAGGAAGCCTGTATGTGGGGATGTGTCTGCTCCCTTATTCACTCATTCTCAAGCATCTGCTGTGTGCATCTCCTACGGAGTAGCCCCTGGGGGTGACAGTGGTACCCTCGCGAAGACTCAGCCCAGCTGGGGAGAAGCACAGAGTGGACGGTGGTGGCCATTGCTCTTTCCAGTCCATTCCTTGATCCCAGCCCTGCTCTGGACAGGCAGACCCTCTGTCTTCTTTCATCTTCCAGAAAAGGAAACTGAGGCAGCCTAGGGCGGGGAAGCGCCTTGCCCAAGCTGACTCGCAGGCCAGGTTCCTGGGTCAGGCACTGCCCACAGCAAGAGGGCCTGGGAGACCCCCGGTCCAGGCCTGCGCTTCTCAGGGGAGAAGGCTGAGGACCACATCGCTTAAGTGCCTTGGTCGTTCTCCTCCGGAACAGTCACAGTGAGCAACAACTCAGGGCAGGTACGGGCGAGTTTGAGCGCTGGAAATCTCAGCTGGGATGCTGGCATCTGGGGAAGGCCGGGCTCTATAAATAAACCACTCGCCTAAGCCCGGGAGCAGGCAGGAGCCTGGAGAGCCAGAACTGCCGCCTGCCACTCCCCACAGATGACGGCGGCGCAGCCGGAGGGCCCCCCTCTCAGGCAGCTGGCCCCTGGGATGGGCTGGCAGCAGGTGGCAGCCAAGAATATTTGACCCCCTGCTCCTGAGGGCACCCCACCTCCACAGACACATGCACATCTATGCCCTGAGCTGGGACGAGCTGCACAGAGCGGGCTGGGGGCTGCTCCCTGGAAAAGAGGCAGCAGGTCCCTGGGACGCCTGAAGCCGCTTCTCCCGGTGCCAGCCTTGCCCTCTGCATACTGGACAGCAACAAGCCCAGGCACAGGTAAGCGATGACTCCTTGTGCCCCTGAAGGGCCTGCTCTCTTGGAGAAGGAGATGCGGGCCGGGAGGTGGGAAAGAGGCTCTGGGACGAGGCAGGAGCCACAGCTCCCTTGGTTACTTGCATCTTCCCTCAGCTCTAAGAATCCTGGCACAGGCATTGAGCTCTCCTCGCTCTTTGGCTCCCTCTCCGTGCCCCCAGCCTGGCGGGGAACAGCCTCGCCTTTTCATTCTGGAATATTCTCTTCCTCCATCGAAACACTGGAGTCCTGTTGACTTAATGAGACACTGGCCCCAGGGTAATGGGTTCGCAGGAACCAGGTGGAAAAGCTTTGCTGCCCTGGGTTGCGAGGAGCCGGTGCCTTTGGAGGAGAAAGGCCTTCACTTCCTGCTCCGGGGTCTGGGTGGGGCAAGGCCAGAAGGCACCCGGCTTCTGCCCGTCTGGAGGGTGGACAGCAGTTCTTCTCGGGGACACTGGCTGGGGAAGATTCTCTTTGGAAGATGGGGAGAAATCCAAGGAGACAGTCCCCTAGGCGGGTCTCCAGCTCCCCAGTTCTGTGTCACACTTCCAGGCTTACACAAAGAAACTCGTTTTGGTGAGCGCTGCTTTGGGAGTCGAGCCAGGCCTGACGGACTCGAGGTAGAATGAGCAGAGTTGCCTTGGGAGCTCAGTGCATTTGTCCTCGTGCTCAGAGGGGCTGTCAGGCCTGGCTTTCTGCCTAAACAGCTTTCTGCGTCTGATCCCAGGAAAGGGTATTCACCTGTAGGAGAAGCAGTTAGAGCAAACGTGCAGGACACCGGGGAGATGGCCTCCGTGGAGGGGCCTGCTGGCAGCCTTCTCCCGCCCCAGTTCTCGGAGGAAGGCAGGTGCTGGGGGGAGGCCAGAGAGGATTTGGGGCCAACCTTTCCAGGGCACACAGCTCAGGAATCACTGGGGGAGTGGGATTAGCCGTGATGGATTTTTCTCAGCCCGAGGGTGAGCTGGCATCTGCCGTAGCCAACTCCTGCAGCAGGCGGGCTTGGCTGAGCACAGGTGTGAGGGCTGCTCGGCTCGGCAGGGCCAGGCTTCGTCTGGGCTGCTTTCCACTGTGGCGGGTCAGGAAACACCAGGCGGCCAGTGCTGGGTCTGGAACGGAGCACACAGCTCCTGCAAATGCTACCCAGGACCCTGAGGCTGCCCAGGGCCAGGTGTCCACCCCAACCCCCTCGCCGTCCACTCTGCCTCCGTCGCCGTCTACTCTGGTTGTGTCCCAGGATCTGGTTTCCTTGACCTTCTCTCCCCTGTGTCTTCAAGGAACCCTGCTCAGGAGCCACCTCGTGAACCTGCCCCAGGAAACCCACCCCACTCCCAGCTTTGGTTTAACATCCAATCCTTACATGTGGCCTGTGTCACTAGGACCAGAAATTGGATCACTGCTGTCATTGGGGTTGAAATTCCTACCCTGGCTCCTGCTGTGCGCTCCCCAGCCACATGAATCTTGGCAAAATGCTGGGCTCCTCTAACTTCAGTCTGCTTGTGGATACAATGGCCGCGATGCTTCCTTCCTTACTGGGCTGTGGGAGGATGGACAGATCACACGTGGGAAGCGGGACAGGGATGAGGGATGTGGCCGCCCTCGCGCTGTATATATCATGATAATGTCGTCTTCTGATTAGCCTGTGCATCTCCAAGGCCAGTACTTCCCAGCATGGGACCTGGCACACAGTAGGTGTGCAACAGTGCTTGTTGAATTCATACATGTGCATGCACACATACACACACACACAGTCAGGTGACCTGCAAGGGTTATGTGGGCACCTCTGCCCTAGCTCCAACTCATCCCACTCACCCCTAGGCACTGTCTGCCTAGGACAGTGGCCGTGATGCCCACAGAAGCAGCCTCCGCACCCCCGTTTCTGGTGCTGCCTCTGCCCCACGCAGTCCTGGCCGACACCGCAGGCAGATGGATATTGATCCATGGTGCTTGATCACTTCCGTACAATAGGTAGAGCCTCCTGAGGGCAGAGCCAAGGCAAGCTTGGCTGTAAATCACCATAACCACCGCCTTCAGGCGCTGGTCTTGGTCTTGGGAGTGTCTGCTCTGTTGTGGCTGATTGGCTTCCTGTTTATGAATGCATGTGCACACCCAGCCTCTTCCCCCAGACGCCTCTGAGGTGGGCCTATTCCCGAGAGCTGTCCATAGACTCACGAGGCTAGAAGGAGAGCTCCATCCGACTGGGTGCAGCCTCTGCGAGTGCCCGGGAAGGCTGAGAGAGTCAGAGGTGGTGGTGGTCATTTTCCCACCTCCACAACCAGGACGCCAGGACCCGGGACAGGGTCCTGCAAGTGTTGTGACAAAGGCCTGAAAACCAAGGCACGTTCCTGCAGTCACAACAGTGGCCCCATTTATCAGACACTTGACAGAAAGCCAGGCTTGGTGCGCCATGCTTGCAAACACTGTCTTACGCATTTAACTGGTCAGCGCTATGGAAAGGAACAACGCTCCGTAAAAATACACCAATTGGCAAAATGATGCAGCGTTCTATATGTTAGTGCAAACAAGTAAAAACCCCATGGTGTCTGCCGGCCACTCCAACAAACATGCCCAGCCTGTAGTGCCAAGCCCCTGCTGTGCATGCTGCCTTGAGCATTCCTCTGGATACCCCCAGCTCCCCGCCTCTGGGTTCGGTACCATGCACTGCCAGCCCACTTACCCCGGCTGTGGGTGCAGAGGGTAAGCTCTGTCTCACGGATGTGCTGGTGAATTTTACCACCCAGCCATTTCATTCAGATCACTTCTGCCCATCCAGTTTGGGGTACTCCCTGCTCCTGCATGGGTCTGCCATTGCTGTAACAGTGCTCTGTAACGAACAGTCCCCCAGGCTCGGTGGCTCACAGCAACACACGTGTGTTACTCTCACTCCCAGCCCTGTGGTCTGGCTGCGGTTGGCTGTCTTGGTTGGGGATGGCTGGGCTCCACGGAGCTCCGCTGCACTTGGCTCCAGGCTGTGAGTTAGCTTCGGACGGCTCCACACGACTCACGCTGGGGTCTGTTCTTTCTTGATGGTGACCAAAGAGCAAGGGGTCAAACCACGCCACACAAGCTCGCGGATGGTCTGCTCATGTGTCTCAGCTACTGTTCCATCTGCCACAGCAGACCACAAGGCCAGGCTCCGAGTCAGCAGGATGAGAGTGTAGACCCCCACCAAACTCTGCTGGAGGGCACTGTGAGGTCACACAGTGCAGGGAGGGAGTGCGGATTGGGGATGGGTGACCGCATCTTCCACACCCGCGCGTGCCGTCCACCCTCTCTCCAGTTTATTCACGTCTGTCCCTGTCCAGGCTGTCCCTCCTGAGGACAGGAGAGTGGAGGTTTGTTAAGTATAGAGCCAGGTCAGGCCCTGAGGGTACAGATCTCAGTGAGACAAGCTCAAGTTCAGAGTCCAGAGGGGACAGTCAGTACTTAGGTAACGGCATTCCTCCCAGCTTAGGCGGCTCAGGAAGAGGAACGGAGATGAGGCCAGGGGCACTTGTGTGTGAATGAGGGAACACGAAAGTCTTTGCGGGGAGACGGTCCCGTAAAGGGGCATCACAGGCTGGATGGGATTTTAGCAGGCAGAGGAATGGGTGGAGGGCATCCCGGAAGGGGACACTGCCTGGGCAAAGACCTGGAGACGAGAAAGTCTGTGCCGTTCGTTGTTTAGGCTGGCTAGCCCTGCTGCCACTTGCTGAGCAAGCTGCCCTCCCTCCCTGGGCCTGGACGTTGCAGAGGGTCCACAGCCCTAGGACCCCATCATAGGCAATTCCCCCGCACTTGAGTTGTTCCTTGAGAACTCCTTTAAGCTCCTCTGGCACCAGCTCTAAATTAACTAGGAACCAGGAACCTCTGATCTCATTATGCGAATTAGAATTGTCCTGTTCTTTAATAATTCATGGCTGTGGAGCCCCAGGACACGGAGGCTCTGGAGAGCCACGCAGCAGGCAGCTCGAAGGGAAGGCAGGGTGGCTTAAAGGTAGCTCACAAATACTCTAGTTCACGATAATTCGCAAAATAAATAATACACAGCCCCAGTGCCCTTAGGCTAGGAAGGTATTTCAATACTAGCCAGTTCAAATCACTGCAGGGAGAGAGGTTATTCTCCCACATTAAATACGTCCTTGTCTCCCAAGAATTCAAGACCCTGGATGGAGAGAGGATATTTAAGGAAATGAATCCCGTGCAGGAAGCATTTGTTCAAGATATTCTGATCCCTGCCCGTACACACCACTTCCAAGCAGTGCAGACCAGGAGACAGAAAGACCTGCATTCCCAGATAGGCTCCTGTGTCTTGTAGCTATATGCACTTGGACACATCCCTTAGTCTCCATGAACCGCCGTGTATCCATCTGTGAAATGGGCAGGTGATCCCTGCTTGGGCCGATCCTCCAGGAGGGCTGGGAGAATGAAGGGAGATGCGTGTGTGAAAATGCAGGAGGAGGTTCTCACCCTGTGCACATGGAGGAGGCTGGGCAGGAGGAGAGCAATGAGGGGTCCGGGAACAGGGAGGGGAAGGAACGAGGAGAGAGAGGTTGGTCACCCCAGGCCTGGGGCAGCGACTCTGGTAGTAAACAGGGACCCAGTGACCTCAGATGTCACTTGCAGGAGGCCCATCACGCCTAGGCCCACCTGCTCTCTCTGCAGCATGTGTGAACAGCCCCCAGCACCCCCAGCCATGAGGGCTGATGCATTAAAGACCCTCGCGTGTGCCAAGGATGTGTGGGAGCCTGGCTGCAGCTGGCCTGAGGGCCTGGGACCCCACCTGTCCCCATGGTCATTTAACAGAGACCTAGACCCCTTCAACATTGCCTGCAGCTCAAAAAGGAAATAATTGAGTCCACATTGTAAGAAAATAAATTTTTTTTTTTTTTTTTTGAGATGGAGTTTTACTCTTGTTGCCGAGGCTGGAGTGCAGTGGCTTGATCTCGGCTCACTGCAACCTCTGCCTCCCAGGTTCAAGTGATTCTCCTGCCTCAGCCTCCCGAGTAGCTGGGATTACAGGCGTGTGCCACCACACCCGGCTGATTTTGTACTTTTAGTAGAGACTGGGTTTCTCCATGTTGGTCAGGCAGGTTACAAACTCCCAACCGAGTGATCTGCCCATTCGGCCTCCCAAAGTGCTGGGATTACAGGCGTGAGCCACCGTTCCCGGCCCAATTTTATTTTTTATTTTTATTTTTTGATGGGGTCTTACTCTGTTGCCCAGGCTGGAGTGCAGTGGTGCAATCTCAGCTCACTGCAACCTTCTCCTCCAGGGTTCAAGTGATTCTTCTGCCTCAGCCTCCCGAGTAGCTGGGATTACAGGTGAATACCACCACACCTGGCTACTTTTTGTATTTTTAGTAGAGATGGGGTTTCACAGGCATGAGCCACCACGCCCGGCCAAGAAAATGAATGACTGAACATGTAAGAGGAATGATATGAAAGTCAGTTTGGGATGAAACATTCATTCCCTGTCGTCCCCTGCCCACCCCCATCCTACACTTGAGAATTGGTTTCCTTTTTATGAATCAGTCCTCGTCTTGCTTCAGAAGGGGCCACTGCTGAACACCTACTGTGTGCACAGGTGTCTGTCGAGGGACTGTGGAGCCAGACAGCCTGGGCGCAAACCCCTGCTCTGCCACATCAGCCGTGAGATCTTGGCGGTCACTTTACCTCTCGGTGCCTCGATTTTCCAATCGGTCAATGGGGGCGATGGCAGCACCTGTCTCACTGCGTCTCGGTGAGGATGGAATGAGTTCGCTGGCTTGAAGCACTTGGAACTGTGGGGCTCTTGGGAAGGGCAGGCTATTGTTTTCCCAGGCTCTGCTCTTAGAGAAACTCACCCAATCTGGAGCACTGATGCCCACTTCATAGGGGAGAAGACTGCAGCTCCCGGGGAGGCCTGTGCACCCTGCTGTGCTTGGAGTGACTCAGAGGAAGCCCTTGACTTTGGAGGGTATCAATAGCAACCTGGAGGAGGGATTGTAGCCTTGTGGGTTTTTAGTTTTCTTTTGGTGGTTTTCAAATAAAATCTTTTCTAAGGGGCTGCTCTGTTTGGAGAAGGCTGAGGAGGGAATGGAGAGAGGGCGAGTCCGGCCTCCTGCTGACTTCCCCACATCGGGGATCCCCTCCTGAAGCTCTAGGGCTGAGAGGACCACCATTTGGCAGCCCCAGGTTGAGCCCTGGGAACAGCTGGACCTCCCGCCAAATCCTGGCCGCACAGCTGGAGGAGACGCAGCAGTTTCAGGCCTACCTTCCTGCCTCTGTTCCAACAACCATGCCCCGTGCCCCACCCTGGGTGGGATCCACAGGCAATACCAGGGAGGCAGAATGACTTCTAGAAGGCACCAGCCTGCCCGGGCCAGACGCAGCTCTCCTTGGGGCCTCCCAGGGGTACCTTGGAGTATCCCAGAAGGGTCTCCCAGCATCTCGCTAGGGTATGCTTGGGGGTCTTCTAGACGTTTCACCAGGGTCTTTCCTAGTCCTCCCAGGGTCTCCTTGAGATCTCACAAGGTTCTCCTGGGGTCCACCCAGAGTCTCCTCTGAATCCCTCCTCTGAGGGTTTCAGCCCCCGTCTCTCTCCACATGTCCACCACTCTCTTTCTCTCCAGACTCTTTCTTCCTCCCTTCTCCCTCCTCTCAGCCTTGAGTGGCCGTGAAATAAAACTCAAGTGTCCTCTTTAGCAATTTAAATGTATTGGCTGTTTTCTGTTCTTCATTTAAAGTATGGATGAGTGGGGCATTTTCTCTTTCTCTCAAAAATGTACAACAGAAGCCACCAATGTGAATTCATGGATTCTTTTCTCCCACTGTCAACTGTCCCCACAGAGACCAGCCTTGCCACCGTTCACACTAATCCAATCCACTCTGCACTGGAGGCTCCTACACCTGCACTCTGGGTCCCCCAGGCCTCGGCGGGACTGGGCAGCAACTGCCCCTCCCACCGCCATCCCCAGGGGTCCTGTGGGGGCCTCATCAACCAGGTGATGGGAACGCTGTTGATGGGTGTACTGGCCCCTCTGAGCTCGGGGTCTCTGCAGAGCTCATCTCCCCCTTCCCTGAGCAGCCCTGGTAGGGCGCTGGCATTGCCACTCTCTAAGTGGACAGTGAGGCTTCGGGAGGCCAGGGCACAAGTCCAAAGCCACCTGCACCGTGGAGCACAGCTGGCCTTGAAGGCAGCCAGCCTGGCGTCCAGTTCTTGTCCTTGTGCCCCATCACATAGGCAGGAAGGGGTCACAGGGTCCTCAGCCTAACTCTTCTGGGCATGTGGCCCCTCACTGCTGGCTCTACCATGAACCCTCGGGGTCCTTGCTCTCCGCTCCTTCCTGTCCCAGCCAGCCCAAGACCGCTTTGCCATCTCCGCACAGAGCCAGCCAGAGGGTCTCATTTACCAGGATCTGAGCCTGGATCTGCAGTGAGGGTAAGGGCACTGGTAGCCCCATGACTGGGGTTTCCTGAATGCTGGCCGTTCCCTCCCCAGGTATGGGGCCCCCACTGCTCAGGCCCCTGCCAGGTGCTTCCTCCCAGATGATTCCATGTGGCCTTCCCCACTGTGCAGATGAGGCCCCCAAAGAGGAAGGTCCTTACCAGTCCCTCAGCAGGTGGCAGTGACCCGGTAGGACCCATGAGTGTTCTGTGGCCCTGGAGAAAGCTTGCACAAGGAGCAACCCACACCTGATCACTGAGTTCACAGTGTGGCCCAGAGCAAGGTGAGCTCATGCAGCCGGCCATGCAGTGTGCTGAAGGGACAGACAGAGCTCTCGGAGCCCAGGACCCTCCAGGTGTTTTGGGGATTGGAGCCTGCCCAAAGTGTAAGATCCTGCAGGCCTAAGACGCAGGCAGATGCAGGCAGAGGCCCCCATCAGACCCCTGACTGCAGTCTTGGCCAAACCACTAGTGTGTGGGCTGTAAACAGGGTGATAACATGACAGCTGGCGTCAGAGGTGGCCAGCACTGGTCCTCGCCACTCACGCCTACTGCCCCAGGCCCTGTGGACACATAGGCAGATGCGGGCACCTTAGTCCCCCAGGAACTCCAAGCACACCAGACTCTTTCCCACTCTGAGATCTTCGCACATTCTGTTCCCTCTGCCAGGAACACCCTTCCCTCCAGCCCCCTCCTTGCCTGTCTCCTACCTGCCACTTCGATGTCTCTGTCCCTCTTTACCCTCCACCGTCCCTCTGCCACTGCCAGCCTCATCCCTCGTGCCCTATACTGGTCCCAGGCCTTGACTCTGGTCGTTCCATTAGTTCTGAGGGCAGCCACTTTCTTGGCAAATATCTATTTCCAATTCAAACATCACCCTCTCCATGAAGCCATTTGGACCGCCTCCCTCTTCCCAACTGGACCTCCACAGATTTCCAGAAAGGCACCTGTGACAGTGGCCCTGTGGCGATATTCATCTTTCTCCGTCACACGAGAGGCCTCCTTGAGGGCAGGGGGCGGCTGATCGAGCAGTCGGGATAGGGCGTAACTGGAAGGAGCCCTTCTCAAGCAGGAACTGTGGCTATGATGACACAGTCATGTTGCGGTAGCACAGAGAAACTTCCAGCTTCCCCGTTCTGCCCACGGAAAGAGAATCTTGTGTTTGTCCACTCACCTGCTCTGACTCTGAAGTTGCTAAGGAGAATTCTGAGGGTCCAGCCCGTGCCTGGGTTTTTGAACTGCAGAAATGGAAAAGTTGAGACAGGAAAGGAGCAGGAGTAAAAAGAGAAAGAATCTGTTCCCTGGGTCAGTTCTTGAGCTTTCTTTATTGTAGAGAATATTCTGGTCATGGGCAGGGTGCAGAGAAAATTATACAATGATCAGATGGGCTGAGGGGTGAGCGAAAGAAAGTTTAATAATGAGCTGGGAGCAAGAAGAACGGGTGACAAGGAAGAGCCACAAGGGCGGAGGAACACGGGGTGGATGTTTTCAGGGGCATGGACTGAGGAGGAGAGGCTTTGGGAAAGCTACACGTTGGGGAAAGTGAAAAAGGAATCTTTGGCTTCCTTCTCATGCGCTTTGAGAAAATCAAGTGAAAAAGATAATTCATTGTTGTCTACTTTTGGTTCTGGCCTGTGCTTCCTTAAACTTGACTCTGCAGAACTGGACCATGTGGGGCCGTGAGATTCTTTTGAGTTGCACAGTGTTGTGGTTAAAACCCAGGAATTCCACCTGGGTGCGGTGGCTCATGCCTGGACAAATCCCAGCACTTTGGCAGGCTGGGGCAGGTGGATCACTTGAGGTCAGGAGTTCGAGACCAGTCAGGCTAACATGTCAAAACCCCATCTCTACTAGAAATACAAAAACTAGCCTGGTGTGGTGGTGTGCACCTGTAATTCCAGCTACTTGGGAGGCTGAGGCTGAGGAAGGAGAATAGCTTGAACCTGGGAGGCGGAGGTTGCACTGACCCGAGATTGTGCCACTGCACTCCAGTCAGCCTGGGTGACAGAGTGAGACTCCGTCTCCAAAAAAAACAAACAAACAAACAAAAAACACACCAGCACACCAGAAATTCTCCTGCCCAGAGGCCTCCCAGCCTGTACCCTAAATGTCTCTGTGTGGGTTAATATAACCACAACCCTCCAGCCTGGGCCAACTGACCACAAAGTTGAGCACTCCCTGTTTCTCAACTAGGAGCAGAGACATCAGGAATCCCTTTCTCGTCCCCCTGCCAGAGCGCCACAGCCCTCATCTTGCAGCAAGTACTTTGAGGGCTGTGTCCCAGAGCCACACTTTCCTCTATGAGCAACCCCAAACTTCATGACCTCTTGAACACCAGCCACTTTAAGGGACAAGTGTCTCCTCGTGCGCTGTGACACCGCCTGCCAGTTGGCTCTGACAGAGGTGTGTCAGGAGAGGGGAACGTAAGTGATTAAAGACCAGAAGACAATGAAGTCCCATCACACTCCTTGTTGATGCTGTTCTGCTCCCGAGAGCAGCACGAATGTCATCTGGCCGTTGCAACAGAAATACTCTTGCCCATTTCAGATCCTGTTTTTCTGGATCTTGCCATCCTGAGCCAAGGACTGGGGTGGGGGTTGCTGCACCCTGAGCTGATGGGATGGAGGGGGTCATGGCAAGGATGCCAGCTCAGAGTCACCAATCAATGAGGGCCCACTCAGCAGGATGCAGGGGAGAGGGCCCAGGCTTCCGGGCACTGAATCGAGCTTGCATCCCAGCTCCAGCACTTAGTCAGGCGACCTTGTTCGATGGATTCAAAAGCTTCAAGTGCCCTCATCTATAAACTGAGGCCCAGAATGCCCAGGGAATTAACGGGATGGGCAATTAGGGCCTGGCACACAGGAGAAGCTCAGGGAATGCTGACAGCTGTTAGTGAGCCACTGTCAAACTCTAGCCCCATGGAGTTGACCGACCTGGCAAGGAGCCCTGGGTGCCTGCAGCCCTTGCTGCCCACCTGAGCTGGGGCGGGTCCCTTGACCTCATCTGGAAAGCAGGATTAGTAACACTGTGGAGGGCTACTCGATGGGCCTTAGGAGGCAATGGAGGTGAGATGCTTTGCAAACTGTAAACTGCTGTGCAAATATCATAGGTATTGCTAGAAGCCATAATAGTAATGAAAATGTGTGGTGCAAATTGGCACTGGTAAAAAGATGCTTTGTGCTGGTCTCTGGCCACTTTGTGGACTCTCCCAGGAGGCATGGCCAAGTGGTTAGGAGGGGGTGCTGTGAATGTGGACCATCTTGGCTGTGTGACCTTGTGTGAGTTACTTGACCTCTCTGTGCCCCAGGTGTGCCATATCTGTCACATGGTAACGTGATCACATTTGAGCTGATAGCTATACAGAGCCTTGCCCTTCACAAGGGCCTGGTGAACGTGTATGCCAGCCATCCTGGGCTGCAGCACCACAAGTGCACTTCCTCTTTGGCACCTTCCATCTCCACTGCTAAGTTTAAAGCTTGTGTCTTTGGTACCTTCTATCTCCATTGCTAAGTTTAAACTTGTGGGCCCTCCAGTCCATTCCCCCCACGGTACTCGGCGTCTTCCAGGTGCTAGAAAGCACCTCTCATTTTATCCCTCTCCAGCTGATCGGCTTCCCAAGCCACCTCACCCACCTCCACCTTCAGATAGAGCCCCAACCTGCTTTCTGGCCCTTTCCTGGCTCTGCAACCCCACCCCTGCCAGTGTCTCTCAGCTTTACTCTGCACTCCAGTAAGATGAAACTGCCATGCCAAGCTTTTACACATGCTGCTCTTCCCTTCTAGACCACCAGCCCCCTCCCCGAGCCCCCTGCCCCCATCCTGCTCCTTCCCATTTGCTGTCTCCTAGACCCCTCTGTAGCCAAGTGAACTGAAAGCATGGAGGGGAAGTATCTTGCACAAGCCCCTGGAACACACAGATACCAGGGGAGGGACTGGGAGACAAGTCAGCCTGGCTTCGAAGCCCCAGAACCCACCAGCCAGTGTGGACGAGCACTGTGGCTAGGGGCAGTCCCCAAGCCAAGGATTTCTGGGTGACAGACAATGTGTCATTTGTGGGATTGCAAACTAGGAGACCGGCCAGCTCCCCTCCCTGTTTATCACCCTCTGCTGTGAGTTGCAGTTATTCTGAGGACTCACCACTGCAGGATTCCTTTTGGGGACTCTTATTTTTAGATGGAGTCTTGCTCTGTTGCTCAGGCTGGAGTGCAGTGGCATGATCTCAGCTCACCGCAACCTCTGCCTCCTGGGTTCAAGTGATTCTCCTGCCTCAGCCTCCCAAGTAGCTAAGATTACAGATGTGTGCCACCACGCCCAGCTAATTTTTGTATTTTTAGTAGAGACGGGGTTTTGCCATGTTGGCCAGTCTGGTCTTGAACTCCCGACCTCAAGTGATCCACCTGCCTTGGCCTCCCAAGGTGCTAGCATTACAGGCATGAGCCACCATGCCTGACCCTGGGGACTCTTGAGAAACTCACTTCCTCAGGCCCCCATCACCCACAGGCTTAAGTCTACACTCTGTATCACGCCTTTCAAGGCCTCCACAAGCTGCCCCAACTTCCTCTGCAGTCACACAAGACTCTATCTGTGATGGTTAATACTGAGTGTCAACTCGACTGGATTGAAGGGTGCAAAGTATTGATCCTGGGTGTGTCTGTGAGGGTGTTGCCAGAGATTAACATTTGAATCAATAGACTGGGGAAGGCAGACCCACTCTTAATCTGGAGGGCACCATCTAATCAGTTGCCAGCAAATATAAAGCAGGCAGAAAATCGTGAAAAGGAGAGACTGGCCTAGCCTCTCAGCCTACATCTTTCTCTCATGCTGGATGCTTCCTACCCTCGAACATCAGCCTCCAAGTTCTTCAGTTTTGAGACTCAGACTGGCTCTCCTTGCTCCTCAAGCTTTCAGAAAGCCTATTGTGGGAACTTGTAATAGTGTAAGTTAATACTTAAGAAACTACCCCCCCAATATATATCCTATTAATTCTGTCCCTCTAGAGAACCCTGACTAATCCACTATCCTGGCCCCCAAATCCTCTGTGCAATCAGGTACTCCTCTGCTTTTGCCTGGGCTGCTCCCTCCCTTGAATGCCTTTGCCCTGTGTCTTCCTGTTAAAATCTGACTCCTCCCTCAAGGTGTGACAACACAGGAATGAATCCTCCTGGTGCGATGCCCAGCACTTGGCCCAACTTCTAGGCTAATGCCTCTGGTCTCTGTCTTCAGACGGTGGGCTCCTCCATGCCAGGGCCTGGGTCTTGCTCCTCCCAGGTCCCCACAGCCAGCACGCGGCAGGTGGATATCCAGGGAACAGAGGGTGTCACAAGAAAGAACAATCTCATAATATAATATAGATGGGAGAGCAAGGAATACCCTCACCCAAGAAGAGATGTTGAAGCTGGGACCTACTGGGATTGGCCAGGGGAAGTTGGGAGACCAGCTTTCCGGGGAGAGGAAGTGGCAGGTGCCAAGGCCTGGGGGTGGGGGCAAGATTGGTGCAATCCTTAGAAATGGAAGTGAGACCTGTGAGGCTGGGGACAGCACAAAGGCACGTGAGGTCTCACGCTTGCCAAGGACTCTCCAACATGCCACGCTTCATAGCACCATGATGACGCAGCGCCCCCATCTTATCTTCATTTTACAGTGGAAGAAGCAGGTTCAGGGAGGCAGACTGACTTGGCGAAGGTCATGTGGCAAAGGCAGAGGGGTGCAAATGCAGGCCTTGAACCCCATCCCACGCAACCCCATCCCATGCTATTTCACCCCAAGCCACAGCCTCCTTGTTCACATCAATTACCTAAGCAGGCAAATGGCCTGTGTCCCGCAGAAGCCCCTCTGTCCAGGGAAGCTGCAGGTACTGGCTGCCCTTGGTCTGCTAGGGTGCTTATGGTTGTCCTGAAAAATGAATGATTTGGTTCATTATTTCCTGACTTGCTAGTGCTTTGTTTTGCTTCAGTGAGCACTTCCAAACTGAGTATTTCCTTAAAGAGCCTTGGGCAGGCAGCCCGGGAGGAGCCAGCCACGGCCTCTGCACAGATTCGATTTCTGCCTCTCTCCCTGATGCTTCAACTGCTTCTGCAGTGAGAAGGCTTCCAACGATGTTTTAATGTATTTATAAGTGAAATGAATTTCAGGCTCCAGGGAGCCCCTGGACACAGCTGGGACCATGGAGCCTCTTTGTAGAAGCGTAGGGGTGAGGCTTGCATCTCTACCTCCCTATTGCCAGTGCAGCCTGCTGGACCGAGGACCCCAGGGGATGGCCCTGTCCCCTGCCAGAGTCCATCGAGGGTGGTGTTAGCCAGCAGTGGCTTGCCTGGGTTCCAATCACAGCTCTGCCATTGACCAGCCCACCAACTCTGCATTAATTTACCTCTCTGAGCCTCAGTTTTGTCATCTGGAGAATGGGCACAATTAGGCAAGTGTGCTCTGAGGAGAAAACAAAATAATCCACTTGGAATGCTTAGCACAGGGCATGGCACGGCACAGGAGAAGCACCCACAGGAGCTACCATTGCCATGGTGTTACTCTGAATTATAGAAGGATGCTGGGCTTATCGCCACCAAATAGCCCAGGATGCAGAGAAATTCTGGCCACCAGGCCTGAGACAGCCCCCTCCTGTCTCGCCTCCCCCCCGCCTCCCCGATTCCCATCTCTTCCTTCGGGATTCCCATTTCTTCTTTGGACCTCTCATGTCCCTGGTCGGTTTGGCCTCAGTGTTTCACACTTTCTGATCCCTCTGATCCCATCTCCCATTCATCAGCTGGTGCGACCTCATTGCCCTGGGCTCAGCCTCTGTTCCGCCTCCTTGATGGGCCTCCAGGACCACCCCATGCCAACAGCCCCGCCTCTGCCCATCTCACAGTCACGGCTTGCGCTCAGCACATGCCCCTGGCCGCGTCCCTTCCTCTGCCATTAAGTTGCTGGCTCGTTCTGGAAGGATGACCCAGCCACAGCTTTCTAGTTTCTCCCCACCCCCTCCCTTTTTAATTAAAAAAGTTACATATGCACATGGTTATGTAGAATACATATAAAATCTTATGGAGAGTAGAAAATGAAGAGTAAAAGCCGCCTCTGCTCCCATCCCCCTGCCCAGACCCGCTCCCCTGAGGCAACAGCTGTTCTCTGTTTTGCTTTTAATTCTATCAGCTCTCTTTCTAACTTCAAATAATCCACTTCTACCTCTTTCTTACTAACTTTGCACGTTATCTGCGGGCTCTGGCTCTGAGATGCGAGGCTTGCGCAGGCGGGTCCCTATGCATCCTGCTGTCTCTCCCCCTGCCCTTCACCTTGATGGTATTTTCTTCTCCCTGCGGGCTCCGATGGACTCCATGATTTAAAGCACAGACCACCATTGCTGCCTGACCCCAGCCATCGCCTCGGACTCTTGCTCTCCTTCTGCCCAAATCGTCCCCAGCAGGCCAAAGGCCAGAGGGAGCTCCTTGGACCAGGGCTCTCCCCTGTTCAACTGTCCTACGATGCCCAACTGCACCTGCGGTCAGGTCCAAACTCTGCCGTGGTCTCCAGACCTGCAGGACCTGGGCCTGGGGCCTCTCTTGAATGTACCTTGCACCCCTCTTGCTCCATGTGCTGTGCCCCCTCCTCCACCACGTCTATGTGCTTCTCCCCCCAGCGCCGCTGGTCCCCTCGCAACTCCTCTAGCCAGGCAGACTTCCCCCCCGGCCCCCAAGCTGGCTGAGCCCCGGGCAGGACGATCGGGTCCTTCTTGCCATTCATGCCAGGATTGAAAGTCACTGTCCACAGGGTGTGCCCAGCATAGCCGCTCTGAGGCGCCCCTCCCAGACGAGGTCCTCCCAGCCACCCCGCCGCCGTGGGGCTTCTCTCCTGTGTTGGTGGTGGGCTTCATGTCAGACCCTCCCACAGGAGGATGAACCAGTTCCGTCTTGACCTCAGCTCTGACATCGGTGTGTGGAGCCGCACTTGGCCTTTCATTGAGCCTGGACAAATAAGGCCACTGGTTACATGAGCAAAGAACCTCGTCTCAGTTTCTTGATGTGCCAACCTCAACCAGCATAGAGGGTGAAGAAATGACCCCCCCCCACCCTTCCCCACCCTCTCTGCCCAGGGCTTGGGAGCTCCATGGTCAAGGTTGAGGGTTTCTGCATTCCAGGTGGAACAACCAAAAATCGCCAGACAGCCCTTTGTCAGTGGACTCATTCTACACGCTGGAAATTAACAAAGAACCGATGTTAGCATCGTGTGGGGGTTATTCCCTGAGGAACCTCGGAGTGTGATTGAACCCACAGACTAGGAAATGTGGTTCCAGCTCTTGAAAACCTGTGCTTAGGAGAATCCACCCAGCAACGACTGCTGCACACATGTTTTCACCTGCTTCTTGTCTCGCAGCTGCTCTGCGTTGCCTTGGAAGGTCCTGCCCCCGACCTATGCTGCCTTCTCCTTGGCCCCTGCTTAATGACAAGCAGCTCTCAAACTCTGTGCATGCAGCCTAAATGTGGTGTGCGTGCAGCCTGGTCTGGGGTGCACATGTAGAAGGGCATGGGGGGTAAACCAGCTGCCTTTCTCCTCATCTCGTGAAACTTCTGTTTGCCTTCATCTTTGAAGACAGTTCAGCTGGCACAGAACTCTGATCAAAACCTCCTCCCTCAGAACTTGGCAGACATGGCTCCACTGCCTCCAGGCTTTCATGGCTGATTGGGAGAACTCTGTTACCCACCCGTCTCTTGTTCCCTTGTCCCAGACTGCTCTTTCCCTCTGCAAGCTTTCACGATGTTCTCCTCACAGTTGTCTGAAGTTGTCAGATTCTGAAATTTCACCAGGTGTGGGTGTTTCTCCATCATTAGTCCTGCTCAACTCTTATCAGGTGCATTGGATCCATCAACATGTATCTTGCTGCAGGTCGGGGGGAAACATTTCTTCTGTTGCTATCATGATGGTGATTATTATTTTGGCAGAGTCTTGCTCTGTCGCCCGCTGGAGTGCAGTGGCATGATCTCGGCTCACTGTAACCTCCGCCTCCTGGGTTAAAGCAATTCTCCTGCCTCAGCCTCCTGAATATCTGGAATTACAGGCATGTGCCACCATGCCCAGCTAATTTTTAGTAGAGAAGGGGTTTCACCATGTTGCCCAGGCTGGTCTTGAACTCTTGACCTAAGGTGATCTACCCATTTCGGTCTCCCAAAGTGCTGGGATTACGGGCGTAAGCCACCATGCCCGGCCCATTATTTTTTAAACTATGACTTCCTCTTCCCCATTGTCCCTTGCTCTCCCCGATGAGCTGCTCTCAAAGGGCTACTAAATCTCGTCGTCAGACGCCCCTGCCCCTCGGTCCTGTGGTTCACGTCCCTCATCTCGAAGTCACTTTGCTCTGTGCTTCAGAGGTGCTGTCTCTTGTCTTCCAGAACGCCAGCCTGATCTCCAGATGAGCCTCTGATGATTCAACACACCCGTTGCACTATTTTTGTTAATTTCATCAGTCTTCAGTATTCTTCGTGTCTCAGCTATTCTTTCACGTTCCTCTGCTTCATCGTTACCACCTAGCACGCAGGCAGGTCCACGCAGGCACACTGCCACCTGGGTTCCGGGAGTCAAAGGTGCCTGTCACCAGCAATTCTGGTTAACAAAAGAGAGGAGGAACCAGGAGAGCCCTTGCCATCCCAAATGCCCCTGCGCCCTGGCCAGTCCTGACCTGAGTAGTTTGTGATGCCCAACTTGGGCTTTTCTGCGCCCAGCTAGGGAGACCCATCCTTCCTCTTACCTCTGGTCAAGATTTATTCGACTCCAGCCTCTTCCTCAGCCCAGCCCAATGCTGTCCTGCCCACAGGGAGGCCCCTTTTTTCCGCTGCCAGCATAGCTAGGAGTTTGCCCTCTAAGCACTTTCTGTTTTAGCAGCCCCGGGGAGGGAAGGGCAGAGTCCGGGGAACCCAGTGTGCCATCTTGGGCAGTAAGTCCACCCTAGCAGGGGGCTTGGCTATTTTGCCTGGCCAATGGATTGATGATGTTTTTCTTTTGTTCCCCCTACGTCAATATTGAGTAAGGCATTGCTTCTCTTTCAGCTTAATCATCTGGGCTCAGTCATCCTTCAGGCACCCGTGGCTCACCCACTCCTTCTGGGGAGGGGAGGGGATGACTTGACAGGTTTATTCCCCTGGAAGCTGGGGCTGGGGCTGGGGCTGGGGCTGGGGGTTGGCCTGTCAGCTGCAGCTAGGCAGCCCATGGCCTGGGGTTGGTGTGTTGGCTGCTTTGGCTGGTTTGGCTCTGGGCTCTGAGCTCCACAGAAGGTGCCTGGGTGCCTGCTGAGCCCCTCCCATCACACGACATGTGATGCAACAGAGCACGTATCCGGGAGGAGGCCCTACCGTGGGCTGGGCCCTGCATCCGTAGAGAGGCCCTCAAGGCATGTGCCTTGGGCCAGAGCTGTGTGCCTGCTCTTTGATCAGAGCTGGTGCAGTGCCCGGGGCTCACAACATGCCTTAGGGATGAAGAGAAGACAAGTCCCTATTCCCAAGGTCCTAAAGTCCTTGAGGGACAATTGGGCCATCCAGAGAGACATGAGGGTCAGAGAGGAAAGTAGCACCTCGCCCCCACACTGCGGAGAGCCTGCCGAACGCTCTGTCTGCGCCCCCATGGTGTACGTGCTCTTACTGCCCCACCTTACAGATGAGAAAACTAAGGCCCAGCTAGGTGAACCCATGCCCGAGGCAGCCCAGTGAGTGGCGAAGCTGCCAACCTTCAATTCTGTCAATGGGAAAACTCTAAGTAGCCAGCTTAGAAAGGCAACTTACCTGTGCCCACCCCCATGATTTACCTGTTCCTGCTCCATGATTTACCTGTGCCCGCCTCCATGATTTACCTATGCCCGCCTCCATGATTTACCTGTTCCCGCCTCCATGATTTACCTGTGCCCGCCCCCATGACTTTCTGTGCCCGCACCATGATTTACCTATGCCCGCCCCCATGATTTACCTATGCCCGCCCCCATGATTTACCTATGCCC
>NC_045452.1:26290530-26292593 GCF_002776525.5 Piliocolobus tephrosceles | reverse complement strand
TACCTGTGCCCGCCTCCATGATTTACCTGTGCCCGCCCCCATGACTTATCTGTGCCCGCCCCCATGATTTACCTATGCCCGCCTCCATGATTTATCTGTTCCCGCCCCCATGATTTACCTATGCCCGCCCCCATGATTTACCTGTGCCCGCCCCCATGACTTATCTGTGCCCGCCTCCATGATTTACCTATGCCCGCCTCCACGATTTATCTGTTCCCGCCCCATGATTTACCTATGCCCGCCCCCATGATTTACCTGTACCCGCCCCCATGATTTGCCTATGCCCGCCTCCATGATTTACCTATTCCCGCCTCCGTGATTTACCTGTGCCCGCCCCCATGACTTATCTGTGCCCGCACCCATGATTTACCTGTGCCCGCCTCCATGATTTACCTGTGCCCGCCTCCATGATTTACCTGTGCCTGCTCCATTATTTACCTGTGCCTGCTCCATGATTTACCTGTTCCCGCCTCCATGATTTACCTGTTCCCGCCCTCATGATTTACATGTGACCATCTCCATGGACACCATGAGCCTGAGATCCATAGAGGGGAAGGGCACTGCCCGTAGAGGGGAAGGGCACTGCCTGTAGCCATCAAAAGTGCTTTCCCAGGAGGGATATCTGAGTGGCCTGGCAGGCGGGTGAGGGTCCGGGCGCAGGGCGTGTTCCGGGAGACTGCGAAGATTAGGAATTGCTGGAGTGCAGCAGGGAGTGGAGGAGAGGAAGGGGCTGCGGTGGGGCCCGGGACCAGGCAGCTCTCAGAGCCTCAAGTGACATAAGTGCATTTAAAATCCCCACAGAGTGCAGAGGGGAGAGTGACAAGTGGCCAGTGTCACTGGGCAGGGGGCGGTGGGGCAGGTGCCACTGCCCAGACTCCGGGTGGCCACACAGGGTACCGGATGTTCTCCCGGGGACCTGGGTAGTCCAGAAAGATGCCTCCCACTTCCTCCTGCCCCCATTTCTTCGCCATTTTCTTCCTCCCAGCACCCATCCTGCTCCCCTGAGAACCATCAGGACAGAGGAGAAAGCAATTTGGCCCGGGCTCTGGCTTTACAACGGCCTTCCGACAGGCTGGGCCACCTTCAGGAAGTCACACGACCTCCCTGAGCCACGGTTCTTGTTTGTCTCAAAATACAAAGAGTATCCCTGCCACTGGGAGCTGTGTGAGGGCCTCACAGGTGATGGATGAGAACAGACCCTGTGGACAGAGGCAGCTGCAGGGAGGTGGCTGATCGGGACCCTATTACTGCTCATTTATCCTTCATCCATATGGCTGTGTCACCTCAGGGAGAGAGGGCGTCTGGCCGTCCCCTCTGGCCTCTCCCATTGGCCACAGGCTCGAGTTCAGGCCACCACATTCAGATGTGATCAGTGGATTTGATTAATGTAGATTCCACTCATCATCACTCCTCAGAAGGGAATGTGGGCTGGAGAGTAATTATAATCAAGTTTGAGGAAAGCTGATGGTATTAATGAAAATCATTATGCTCCTGGCAGCTAATCCCGGCAAAGGGAGGGATTGACGATGTTTGAATTCCTCTTTTTAATGTTCTGTTTTCGATTGGGAACACTTTCAAATGACTTGTGGGGGAGAGCTGCCGCCAGGCAGGGCCACTTCTCATGCTGCCGCTTAGCCCTGCTCGGGGCGGTGGAGAGGGAAGGGAGGGCAGCTGAGCCGGCCTGGGTTTCCTGGCCTCACTCCAGCTTTCTCTGGGTCTCTCACCCTCGTGTCTCCCCATCCTTCTTGAAAGATCCGATCAGGCTCCTCCGGCTGGCTAGTTACCCTCCAGGTGCTTTTGGAAATTCCTGAGACACAGCTCTGCCAGCGTCATCCCCGGCTGAACACGCTCTGTGGCTCCTGTTGCCCTCGGGAAAAATATCCCGACTCCGAGGAGGATCTGTCTGACCTGCTCCCCAACCCCAGCCATCTCCCACTGGCCTCTGCAGCCCCTCCCTGCACCTGCTCCCCAACCCCAGCCATCTCCCACTGGCCTCTGCAGCCCCTCCCTGCACCTGCTCCCCAACCCCAGCCATCTCCCACTGGCCTCTGCAGCCCCTCCCT
>NC_045452.1:26261345-26290430 GCF_002776525.5 Piliocolobus tephrosceles | reverse complement strand
CCCCCCCCCGGGGGCCCCCCCCCCCCCCCCCCCCCCCCCCCGCCCCGGTCGCCTCCTCCTCGCCTTTTCACACTTGGCTCCTCCCTCAGCTTCCATGGGGAGAGCTCTCCTAGTCCCCCTCTCACCCCCACATCCATCTCGATGCTCCTTTGGCACCTGTACCCCTGCCCCATCCCAAGAGCTCTATCTAATCGATCATACTGATTTGTGCTGTGCTTGTCCCCTGAAAGAATGGGCCTGACTCTCCCGCTTCTGTGGTCCCAGGGTCTGGCCCCAGCAGGTTCTCAGGGAACAGTCATCGATTCCTAGGAGTTTCACTGGGCCTGGAGACACAGAGGCGCAAGCCACAGCCCTGCCCTCCAGGAGACCCTGGTGTGGCCACAGAGACAAGTCTCCAGTAACTGCCACATGAGGTCAGGGCAGGAAGAGGCTGCATGGAGTCACGGAGGGGCCTGGCATCTCAAAGCAGCAGGTGACTCTGAGCTGAGCCTGTGGTTCACCCACCTGCCCTCTCTTTTTATTTTTCTTTTAGACCGAGTCTTGCTCTGTCACCAGGCAGGAGTGTAGTGGGGTGATCTCGGCCCACTGCAACCTCTGCCTCCTGGGTTCAAGCAATTCTCCTGCCTCAGCCTCCTGAGTAGCTGGGACTACTGGCGTGTACCACCACGCCCAGCTAATTTTTTTGTATTTTTAGCAGAGACGGGGTTTTACCATGTTGGCCAAGATGGTCTTGATCTCCTGACCTCATGATCTGCCTGCCTTGGCCTCCCAAGGTGCTGGGATTACAAGCATGAGCCACCGTGCCCGGCCATGCCCTCTTAACTGGAGCCACCCCAATGGCCTCTCAAGCTGAGGCCACCAGCTCCTCCTGCCCAGGCGGAGGAGAGCTCTGCCAGCCAGGAAGTGCCTCCTGGGGGAAGCTAAACCCCTGCTGTAACCCATCCTCCCTGCACAGTGGGCTCCACCTCCAGGACAGCCCTTGGACAGAAGGCATGACATCAGCACGGGCCCTCTCTGCAGCACGCACACTGGTGGCAGGGAACCACTGGGGGGTACAGGGCCACCTCCCTTCTGTACCCCGGGGCCATAAGGGCAGAGCTGCAGAGCTCTGCACAGGTGGATGGCTGCTGATGTTAAGCCCACTCTGCCCCGGAGCTGCTCCTGCCCCCTCCGCCCCATCCTGTGGACAGCACCTGCTGGGAGGAACTGGTTGGAGTCCCACCTCTGCCACTCCCCGGCTGGGTGATCTCCAGCAAGCTTCCGCAGCACTCCAGGCCTCAGGAAAGTCACACCACCTGGGGGCTGTTGTCAGCCCATCAGCCAGAGAGGGTCGAGACTCACTCTGGGGCCAGAGCCTTTCTAGGCAGGGGACTTAGCAGTGTATTTTTCTATTGCTACATAAGCAATGACCACAGATTCAGTGGTTTAAATGGCACCATCCATTCTCTTACCGCTCTGTAGGTCAGAAGTCTAATACGGTGCACGCTAGGCTAAAATCAAAGCCTGGGCAAGGTCTTTCTGGAAGCCCTGGGGAAAATCTGTCTCCTGCTCATGGGGGTACAGGTGGACTCCAGCTCCAGGAGGTGGAGGACTGAGTCTTCTTGCTGGCAGTTAGCTGAGGACCATTCCCAGCCTCTGGAGGGGCTTACATTCCTGGGCTCATGACCCCTTCTTCCATCTCCAAAGCCAGTGTCAACCTAAAATCATCAAACGGGTCAGAATCTAGTTTCCAGAGAGTTTATTTAAACCGGGGACCTGAGACCCACAGAGGTTTATTCAAGCGCAGTGTTTGAGCCCAGCCACCAGGGAAGCACAGATTCCAAAGAATGGAAGTCAGTGCTCCAAAATACAGAAGTTTGGGATTGTTTATAGAGACAAAGTTTAGGGAAGCACAGCAGAGCTTCAACATCTTTCTACATAAGGCTTAATGCATAGTTACAACGATCTCATTAGTTGAGGTGATTTTTTCCTTTGGGGAAAGGTATATTTAACCTTCCATGCTAAAGATGTAACAGTTCTGGGGTCTTTTGTGCCGTCTGGGCTAAGCTGGGATGGTACTGTCCTAGCTGCAGACAATCAAGGAGGCAGTTCATCTATAATAAAAATCACTGATTGGAAGTGGGGGAGGTCTGGCTTCTAGTTTCTTCTACAGAATAAGAACAATGAGGAAGAGGGCTATTCTCTAATCTAAGAAGCAGGAGGCTGGGCGCAGTGGTTCACGCCTGTAATCCCAGCACTTTTGGAGGCCGAGGTGGGGAGATCATGAGGTTAATAGATCGAGACCATCCTGGCCAACATGGTGAAACCCCGTCTCTGGTAAAAATACAAAAATTGGCTGGGCGTGGTGGTGCACACCTGTAGTCCTAGCTACTCAGGAGACTAAGGAAGGAGAATCACTTGAACCTGGGAGGCGGAGGTTGCAGTGAGCCAAGATTGTGCCACTGCACTCCAGCCTGGCGACAGAGCGAGACCCTGTCTCAAAAAAAAAAAAAAAAAAAAAAAGCAGGAATTACAAACTCACTATATGACTCAGTCTCTGGGGCTTAACTTCCGCCTTGGCTTAATAAACCTAGAGGGTCTTGACATTTCTTTGACACCAGCAATGGAGGTCGAGTCTTTCTCGAGCTTTGAATCTCTCCTCCCTCTGCCTCATCTTGCTCATCAGCCAGACACGGGTCCCTGCTTCTAAGGACTCCTGTAATTAACCCTGGACTCACCCGGACAACCCAGGACAGTTTCCGCATCCCAAGGTTCCCACCCTGAATCAGAGCTGCAAAGCCCCTTTTGCCATGAAAGGTGACACATTCACAGGTCCTGAGGTTCTGGTGTGGACACCGTTGGGAGCCACGTATGGCGACCACGGCAGTAAAGAGAATCACGTGCATGCCTCCAGGGTTTCACATTCTAGTGAGGGGAAGAGAGAACAAAAATCTTAAATAGAAGCCAAAATGAGACACGCTAGAATCCAGACAAGAGCTGTGAAGAGAACCAACAGGGCAAAGTGCCCACTGGTTCTTTGGTGGTGGGGAGGGAGGGGATCCCTCACCCTGGAGGGGAATCCGTGGGCACACGGTGGTGGCTTTAGCTGCAGCGGTTGTTCCTGGCAGAGGTGTAAAATGAAGTGAGGCACACAGGTGGGGGCGGGAAGGTTTGGTGGTCGCCTGGTAGGAGAGGCTGGCCTGGACCTCCCTGGCCAAGGAAGGCTGGGGTAGGGGGTGTTGGCCTCTGGTCCCACTGAAGCAGGGTTGCCCTTGGCTGCAGGGCTCCCAGCCCAGAGCTGGCCCCATCTCCATGTATAAATCCACAGACTAGAACATAAGGCAGTCAGCGCCCCCGAAATAATTGCTGGTTTCTGCCTCAGGCCGCTGTCCATGAAGGCTTTTCCTCCTCACTGGGACAGGAACTTTGAAACGTGGAAACACAGGGCGGGGAATATAATGACCCAGACTCTGAGCAGTCACCAGCTGCCCTCGGGGTCAGCAAGGGAGGGTGTTAGCTGTCAGAACCGACCGTGAGACATCTGGAGGTCCACAGGGCCCTTTGCGAACGGATGGTTGCTTGCAGGAGCTACTGAGCCTGGGGCTGTCCATGGTGGGTGGGCAAGACAAGGATGGGGCGGAATGATGAGGTTTAGGGTAGGGGGAGGAGAGCGGTGAGGCCTGCCCACAGATGCCGACAGTGAAATCTCATCTCGGGGATCCTGTGTCCAGTGATGGGGGATGCGGGCTCTGCGGCAGCGCAGATGAAGATTGAAACCCTACCTCCTCTCTGCTCAGGTCCACCCGCTTGTGGGAATAACGGTAGGCTCTCCAGGCTCTCCTCCACTGAGTGCTTTTTTTTTTTTTTTTTTTGAGACGGAGTCTCGCTCTGTCGCCCCGGCTAGAGTGCAGTGGCCGGATCTCAGCTCACTGCAAGCTCCGCCTCCCGGGTTCACACCATTCTCCTGCCTCAGCCTCCCAAGTAGCTGGAACTACAGGCGCCCACCACCTCGCCCAGCTAGTTTTTTTGTACTTTTTTTAGTAGAGATGGGGTTTCACCGTGTTAGCCAGGATGGTCTCGATCTCCTGACCTCGTGATCCGCCCGTCTCGGCCTCCCAAAGTGCTGGGATTACAGGCTTGAGCCACCGCGCCCGGCCCACTGAGTGGTTTCAGGTACGTTTGTGAAGCGCCTGTTGTGTACCAGGCCTTGCCTGGGAAGATGTCAATACCCCAAACAGGTGTCTGTCCACGGGTGCATGGCCCAGGACGGGGGACAGACATTAGCTATCGAAGCAACTGCGTAGCCACAGAGGCAGGTAACTACTCCGAGCCTCCGGGGAGGGAGGAAGGCTTCGCCGAGCTGGGAGCTAAAGGATGGACAGGCGTTCACTAGGAAAAGACGAGGAAGAGCATTCCAGACAGAGGTGTGTGCAAAGTCCCTGGAGGTGGAAGGACCCTAAAGTGTTTGGGCACAGAAAAGCTCAGAAAACTGTGCTGGGTGTGGCATGTAATGTGGCTGGAGAGGTGGCGGCTGCCGGTGTCCACTAAGCCTTCAACATAGGGCAGCCACATGTTCAGGTGGCTCAGGGAGCACCACTGACACTGGTTATCCACCCTCATCAGTAATAGCGCTCCCTTTACTCATGCGCTTGTGAACTACAGAGGACCAGGCGCCAATGTCCCTTTCACACACTGGAAGCCAGTGCAGGAAGAACGCTTTGCCTGTGGTGCCCGGGGTGGGCGTGGGGTCAGAGCAGGTAGGGCCCGGGGTGGGCGTGGGGTCAGAGCAGGCAGGGGACGCAGGCTGTGACTCCCAGGCCAGCACTCAGTGGCTCCGAGGGACACTGGCCTGGGAGCCGGATGCTGTTGTGAGTCCTGATTTTCCCATCAGCTGCAGGAACAGTGGGGACCAGAGGTCATTCCAGGGTGGGGGCCCTTGTGGCACAGGCCTGGCTGTGGGGAGACTGAGAGGTTTGTCTCCGGCGTTTCAACTTTGGAATAATTAAGCCTGACAATTTGGAAAGTAGAGGAAAACATAAAGAAGAGAATTCTCCTCCTTATAGAAATGACCGGGGTAGCTGCTGTGGGCACAAATGTTCAAATGTCTCCTGGGAGATGCCCTTGGCCTCCAAGGGAGGCGTCGGGGTGGCCATACACAGGCAGGACCCTGGGTGTACCGCACGGAGTAAAGCCATGGGAGCTCGCCAAGGGGGAGTGCAGCCACCGTGGGGCATGGGTGCTGGGCTCAGCGGGGGGACTTAGAGCTGCTGAGAGCTCAGGGCACTGCAGGGACCCTTGTGGGGAGGCCGGCAAGCACACCAGCCCCTCACAGCAGAGAACACAGGTTGGGTCACCAGGGTCAGTGCCACTGAGAGCTGCCGGACTGGGCGGGGCCCCACTGACGGTGCTCGGGCCCTCATCTGAGCAGAGCTGAGGCTGGCTGGGCCCTCACAGGCCAGTGCGAGATCTCAGGGAAGGGCTGGGGGAGCGCTAGGAAAATGTGAAGTGTGATCAGGAGACCCCACTGCTGTGCCCACTGGGAGGGTTTCATGAGTGCCTCTGAGTCATGGGATCCAGGAGCGGGGGGCCTTCCCTCAGTGAAATTCCAGCCTCTGACCTTGGCAGGCGTCCATCCTGGTGGGCCTGGCTGGCCTGTGTCCCATGGAAGGACTTCCTGTTTGCTGACGCCCAGTCCATCCCAGGGTGACATCTGACAAATATCAACTGGCCGGAGTCTCCCCTCTTCCATTTTCCCCATCCGAGCTTCCTCCATCTCCCCTCTCCTGCCTCTACCTGAGGCATCCAACTCACCAGCCCTTCCTGAGGCCCCACTTTCAGGCCACATCCTAATCCCTCCGCTTGTCTCCACCCTGTGGCAGCCCTTCCAGGGCTCCAGGCCACCCTTGTCCAAGCCACCCTCTCCCACAGCTCATCTCCCACCAGGTCCCCACAGCCCCCTCTGAGCCAGCTCCCTGCTTCCCCGACCCAAGGCAAGATGTCTTTGGAATCCTGCAGTTTCTCCCTGCCACCGGGCAGCTCTAGCCACCTCCAGTTTGCTGGGGATGAAGTCCCAACACTCACCAAGGCCCCTGACCCTAAGTGACTGCCCTCTCTGTCCCCTCTCTTGATCTCATGACCCCTCCCCACACCCCGTTCCCACCCCTACTCCCAACCAGGCTCCAGCCTCTCAGTCCTCCTGGCTCTTCCTCTAGCCCAGCTGTTGGTCATCACCCTTCTGGAAGGTCCCAGGAGGCTCCTCCCCAGCTTTCGGTGTGGCTGCTGGGTTCTTGCCCTTCTGCCTGCTTCACATCTCACCCCTCCAAGAAGCCACCATGAGTGGGAACTTAGCAGAAACCAGGGATTTTAATACACTTGGCCGACATGCCAGCCTGGAGCCCGGGGAAATCAGCAGTTTGTAAACACCGGGAATTAGGGCGATTAGGGAGGGAGGCTGTTCCCTCTCCATTAATTCAGGCAATTGCACTTCATTGCTCCCAGGCGCCCCTGAGTCTCCTCTCCCTCACCCCAACCTGCACACACTAACTGTGGCCAAGGGTGCCGGGGTTGAGGAGCACCAGTCGGAGTCTGAGGAAGGGTTCTGGGGTGCGGGGGAAGCCTTCAGGGTTGGACAGCCAAGTTCAAACCCGGGTTCTGCTCCTCGGTGTGTCATCCCAAAGGAGTCCCTTCAGCTCTGAGTCTCTGCTCAGGGACATCAGCTTGTCTCCATGAGCTGCGGGGAATGTCCTGGCTTTCAGGCTCTGCTCTCTGCCTGCCCCTCTCTCCCTCCTGCCCTCCAGAACTGTGTGCCCATCAGCTACTCTCCGAGAGCAAAGGGCACCTGCCCGAGGCTGAAGCATGAATTTGTGGCCAAGGGCAAAGAGGAGGGAGGGCAACTCAGCATGGGCCGGGGGAGCCAGGAGGCTGTGTGGAGGAGGTTCAGTCTGAAAGGGTCCTTAGCTCGGGTAGAATGTCTATGGGTGAAAGGAAAGGGATAGGGGAGAAGGCGTCCAGGAGGAAGGACCCAGCTGAGCAGAGGCCCAAGGCAGGAAGGAGTTGGATGAGCTCAGATGAAATCAAAGCAGGGTGGGGGAGAGGAGCAGAAGGCCTGGACGAGTTCACCTGCAGAGGGCCTTAAATGCCAGACCACGGGCAGACCCTGGGGGCAAAAACGGCTCAGATGTGCTTACAGCTGTGTTAGAAGCTTCTAGATGCCAGTCCCAATCAACCAGCCCCCAATGACAGCACCAGGTCCTACCTATGTCAGGAGCTGGAGACCCAGACATGGGCTGTGCCCTGGAAGGCTCGTCTGCAGGGAGGCAGGAAAATCAATGTCCAGTGCCAACCCTGTATGCTCCAAACTGTGATGCGGAGGGCCAGGGCTCATCTGGGTAATCAGGGAGGGCTTCCTGGAAGAGGGCACCCTGAACTGAACCTTATAAGTCAGCCAGGGCAGGAATAGGGGGACAATATCTGCAAAGGTACAGAGACAGGACAAGGAAGGGACAGGGAATTTGCAGGTGTGACCAGTAAGAAAGTGAAGGAAGGGGTGGGGACAAGGGTCTGTGGTAATGACCGTGGGCATTTAACTGGGCACAGAACTCTTCACTTGGGTCATTTCACGTGTGTCTCAGCCCCTCCAGGCTGCCATGACCTCTACACCAGTTTGCAGATGAGGACACAGGTTCAGAGGTTAGGTGACCTGTGGGGACAAGGCCAAGCTGGGATCCCAGCCCGAGGCTGCCTGGCCTAGGTCTGTGCTGTCAGCCTGAGAGTCAGGGCAGACAGCCAGGCGATGGCCGAGAGCCACTGGAGATTTTAGGCAGAAGAAGGACAATGTCTGAGCTGTACTTTTAAAGATTCCTGGGGCGGGGGTGGGTGGAGGAGCAGGAGGGGCCGGGTCCCTGTGTAACAGCAAGCTCCAGAGAGGGCATGCCCGAAGTCACCTCACCAAGCTGTCAGGAGTGCGGCCGCGGCCATCTGAGGCTGACCTTGGGCTTTGCCCACTTAGCTGCTGGAGAGGCACAGCTCCCACTGTGCCAGGCCAGGACGGGTGGGGGAAGGGACCCAGAGAGCCAGAGGGGGAAGACCCTGACAATGAGGTGATTTCGTCTTGAGCTGTGCTTTAAAAACCTTAATGGATTTTTTCCACTCCATAAAGCCGCCCTGCGGTCTAGGAATGATCACTGAGATCCGGGAACAAGACAAATGCGGCTGAGCTGAGCGTCCGCGCCCCACCCCCTGCCTCCTGGCTATGTTCAGTGAGGGAGGGGGAGCTGGGCACAGCATGGGGTCGCAGCCGCCGTCCTTCTGGCCCTCCAAGCCTGTGACCGATATCCTAGCTGGTGTCCCGGCATGGCAGCACTCTGCCCAGGCTCTGCACTCCATCCTCAAGGCCACCCTGCAGGTTGGGGGCCGCTGTCATCCCATTTATAGGTGGAGAAGCTGAGGTACAGATGTCTGTGTGCTCAGCCAGGAGGTGGGAAGCACGTGGTCCAGGAGCCTCTCCCCTACATCCAGCCCTGGGACTTCCCTTCCATCATTGACGGGGTGCTCACCACCATTCTTCACAGTCCTTCTTTTGGTCAAGCTGCTTTGACCTCCCGCTGTAGGATGTTACATTTGACAGTGGCCCCTCCTCTGTCCTGCCCCAACACCAGTGTCACTCCCTGCCTGGCCAAATGGATGGAGATGAGCCCCACATGCCTTGTAGTACCAGCCAGGCCTGTGGCTCCTTCTTCCCTACCAGGGTCATCCTGGGGTCCCGTTCACCCCATCTAAGGAGGGTGAGAGGAAGTGACATGCTGGAGACCACCCTGTGACTGGACTCCTCCACCGCAGAGCCTCACCTTTTCCTAGTCCTTGCCCTCCCCCTCCTCCCTACACTCCTTCTTGCCAGGATTCCACAATAACAACAACAACAACAACAATAATAATAGCAACCAGCACATTTGTGGTATTTGCAGGTGCCAGGCTTCAGGTAAGCAATGCACACATCTTAACTTATGGAACCTGCTCAACCATTCATACAGGACACATCATACTGATGCCATTTTACCACTGAGGACGCTGAGACCCAGAGAGGCTGAGGCACTGGCCCAAGGCCACACAGCTCCCTAGATGGGAAGACCAGAGGGAGTCTGCACTCTCTCGTAATTGTAAAACCATATGGCCTTTCCGTCCCAGAGAGCGAGGAGCCAGTGCCCCTCCCAGGGATGGCTCTGGCTCCCAGTGTTTGGGGGCACCCAGATAACAGGAGCTCCTGATTTGCACTCCTTTCCCTGCAGAGTCAAGCTTCCCTCCTCCTCAGTTCCTGTTGCCAGGGCAGCTGTTTACACAAAGAGCCCAGCGGCTCCAGCAGGACTGCACTTTCCAAACAGTCTGTGTGCTGTTTGGGTTCCCTTTGTTCCCGGAGGATTTATAGTCTGGAGGCTCCTTGTTCTCCAGGAGTCCATCAGCAAATGGATCTGGGGGCTGGAGGGCTCAGGACCCCACCCTTGGCTCTGCCACCAACCCCTTGCTGTGCAGCTTGGGGAAGGGCTTTCTATCCACAGCACCCTTCAGCTCTGCAGCCCGCGAGGGCTAAGAGCTGGCATTTCCTGCACAGCCACTGTGTGCCCACCCCAGAAGCAGCTTTCACCCTTCTGGATCTCAGGGACTCTTCCTAGGAGTGCAGTGAGGTGGGTGCATCCCGTTTCACAGGAGAGGATACTGAGACCTGCCTTGCCCAGGGGTACACGGGGGCCAGATGTGGCAAGAAAAAGTAAAAAGTTTGAATAGTCCTCAAAGCTTTTGCTTTATAATTTAAAACCTTTTCACAAGGAGATCTCCAGGCCCAGAGGGCCTCACAAGTGAATTCTCCCAAACATTTAAGAAATAAATAGCACCAATTGGATACAAATTATGCACATAACAAAAAAGTGGGAATATTTTTCTACTTGTTTTAGAGGCAAAGCATAGCCCTCATACTTAAAGCTGATAAGGACATTACAAGAAGTGGGCCAGACTATTCTCCAAAGACAGACACACCCATAGGTTTATCCGATCCCCCTTGTTTCTGTTGCTGGTATGCCTGGTAATTTTTAAATACCTGTTGAACATTGTCTAAAAGCCTACATCATCTTCATATCATATAATCCCCTTGAAAGGGCTTAGTTTAACTTCTAAAGGCATTTAGATTATGAGGAGATAATTTCAATCTAATCAGGGCCTGAGCTGACTCTAAGCTGGGTTTTCGACTCCTCAGGCCTGCTTTCTCTGATTCACTCTTATGTGTAGGGTTGAGCTGGGTTTTAGACTACTCAGGCCTGCTTTCTCTGATTTATGTGTAGGGTAGCGACACCTTTAGAGTCCGTCTGACACTGTGAGGTCTTTTCTTGGGTCCTTCCTCCTTGGTGATCCCTGAACTCCAATTTTTCCTCCTTGACCATAAATCTGCTAAAAGTGCTTAGATTTTTGGTCTAAACAGCCACTTTCTGCTAGGTTCATTCTGCTTAGGAATCAGCACATTTTTCAAAGGGGAGATTTAGAGAGTAATGGGATCACTTCTTTGGCTTCTCTTCTCCCGGAACTTAGATCTTCAGGTCTTGGATGCTCTGATAGCCCCGAATTCCAATATTTATCTTCCTGGTCCCATGCGACTTCCGGGAGCTCTGATTAGCTGTCACTTTCTGCTTAGCTTTTTCTGGGCTTCTCAGCCTCTTGGAACAGCTGCCTACAAATTGGCAGGTATCTTGATGGGAAAAGAAAGGTAGAATATCAGCCTCACTTTAATGAGTTTTCCTTCTCTCTGGGATCTTCTTGGCTGTCAAGTCCAGGCTGCCTTCATTGTTCTCCTGTGTTTTTGAATTGATATTGCCTGTATTTTATATCACTTTTCTCCTTTCTTGGAGATCAGGATAGAGGGCAGGTAGGAGGCAATGCTGGCCTCAACTTGGCGGATGCAGTGGAGATGGTAGCAACAGGTGGGTTGAGAGAGATACAGTCATGGCGATTAATTAGATGGGAGAGGAGGAACCAATAATGAATGTAGATGGATTGTCTCTCTGAGATGCTGGGCACATGCTCACCAAGCCCTAGGCTCAGGCAAGCCTCTCCTCTGGGTCCCCAACCTCTGCCCTGTGGGTCCCCATTACAGCCCTGATCACTCTCTGTAGTCACTCTGTATGTTCTTGTCTTTGTCTCCCACCAGCTGGGAGCTCCTACAGGAGGAGGCTTTATCTGCTAGTCCTGGTGTTGTCCAGCACTGAGATGGTCATTAGTCATCGAGGGAATGAATAGATGGAAGAATGTGAATTTGTTAAACAGTGATCCGTGATGAAACCAGATCTCCTGGGTCCAAAGGCTGGGACTCCATGCTTTGTTCCCAGCCAGGGCTTGAATAGAGCGGTGAAGCTGGACAGGTCCCAAGTCCCAGCACATCTATTCCCCTTGGCAGCTGGCATGCCTGGGCCCGCCTCTACCTGGGTCACTGGATAAGTCCCAAGCCTATTCCCAGGCTATTCCCTGGGCTCCTGGCTGTCCGCAGTAATCACCGTGCCCCAGTCAGGCCACATTCTCACCACCCTCTCCCCTTTCTCAGGTTAGAGGAGTGGGTGCCAAAGGCAGGCCTCTCCCTGGCAGTGGGAGGGCTATGGGAAGTGTGTGTGTATAGCGTGCATAGCAGCCTGGAGGAAGCTAAAAGATAAACACCACTTGAGATGACTTGGCCCTTCCGTGGGCCTCTCCCTTGGGTGCAGGATTTAGATCAGCAACAACAAAGAAAGAGGGGTTCTCCTGCCAGGCTTGCTACCCCTTACCCCACCAGGCCAGTCCACTCTGGGCTGCTCAGGGCTCCTCTCACCACATCACCTGTAGAAGAGCTGGCCAGGCCAGCCATTGACACTGCCAACTGGCTTTGTTTTGTCTGTGAAGTAGCACAAAACTCCCCTGCAGGGCAGGGGCCAAGGGACACAGAAACGTTTGTCTCTGAGCTGGGCACAGTGGCTCACGCTTTTAATCCCAGCACTTTGGGAAGCCAAGGCGGGTGGATCACTTGAGGTCAAGAGTTCGAGACCAGTCTGACCAACATGGTGAAATCCCGTCTTTACTAAAAATACAAAAATTAGCCGGGCATGGTGGCAAGCACCTGTAGTCCCAGCTACTCGGGAGGCTGAGGCATGAGAATCGCTTAAACCTGGGAGGCAGAGGTTGCAGTGAGCCGAGATTGCACTACTGCACTCCAGCCTGGGCTATAGAGTGAGACCCTGTCTAGAAAAAAAAAAAAAAGAAGAAGAAGAGAAACTCCTGTCTCAGGTGTTCCCTCTTCATTGGTATCAGACAGATTTCCTCAGACCGCCCCGGATTGGTTTGGGAGGGCAGGGAGAGCTGGGAGGTGAGGTCAGAGGAGCTGATATGCATGGTCATGTGGGCTGAGGGTAACTGGGCTAGGGTCTTGGACCCTGGATTCTGGTTCTCTCCTGAAGACCCAGAAGCTTCTGGCTCCTGGTCAAGATCCTAATCAATACTCACTGCCTCCCATGGACCCTGGCCACCCAACAGACTCCTATTCATCCCTCAAAACTTTGAGGCTGTCTCCTCCAGGAAGCGTTCATCAGCTTTCCCAACACCTCCCAGAGAAGAAAACACTCTTTCTCTAGAATGACTCCCTGACTCCATTTCACACTGGGTGGGCTGTCGTTGTATCTGTCTCTCTGATCCCTGTGCAGGCTCATGAGCATCTTGGGAACAGTCTGCCTCACCCCTCCTCATCCCCCCAGCTCCAAGCACCACAGCCAACACAGGGTCAGGCTAAGAGATGCTCTTCTCTGGAGGTGATTGTGACTGGAGAAATGTCACAAACCTTGTAGAAAAGAGATGGGCTGGAGAAGATACAGGGCAAGGGGAGAATTTGCCAGCTGTCACTGGAAATCTGACTCACCATCCCAGCCAGCAGCAGCTGGGATGCAAACCTGTCCCCTGGGAAGGTGCTGTGTGACCCTGGGCAGGTCCCTGTACTTCTCTGAGGCTCAGTCCCTCCCCTCTGCAAATGGGTAATGACCCATTCCCTTAAGGCTGCCGTGAGACTCCAGTAGGTCACAGCACAGCCTCTGTTCCCACCCTCTGTGAGTGGGCAGAACCTGCATGAGCAGGTGATCATCAGGAGGTTGAGTGGCAAACAGCAGAAATCTCACAGAAAACCTATCCGAGGGTTCTCAGAATCTACAGGAGCCTAAATCCTAGCCAGGGAATAGGACAGGAGCCGAGGGCAGCCTGGTAACCCAGGACACAAGCAGGTCCAGCTGTGGGAATAGGGTGGCCAGGCAGCCCTTGTTGCTGGTGCTGGCACTGCTGCACTGGAGGGACAGTCTCTACCATGACCACTCCCTGATGGCACCGGATTCTTTGCCTCACAAGCGCTAGATGCAAAGTGCCAGGGAAGCCTCCTATTGGCTGAGCAGCTGGAGCAAAGTTCCAGGGGAGCTTCTGATTGGCTGACCCAGTTGGGGCCAATGACTTTAGCCTCCTGGCCTGGGCACTTCCCTAGTGGGAGAGTCAAACAATGGTGAACTCACCAGGACAGGCCAGGGGCGCAGGTGTCTGGTGGCTCCCAAAGCAACCAGTTCCACTCAGAGGGTTATTTGTCATAGTAATTCAAGGAATCTCCCACGGCCAGAGCCAAAGCTGGGGGCTATAGCAGGTTTCCTGGAGTTGCTGTAATAAAAGACCACACCTTGGGGCCTTAAAACAGTAGACTTTTATTCTCTCCCAGTCTGGAGACCAGGAGTCCAAAACCAAGTTGATGACAGGGCCGGGCTCCCTCCGAAGACTCTTGAGGAGGATCCTGTCTTGCTTCTTGCAGCTCCTGGTGGCTGCGGCATCCCTGGGCATGTAGCGGCTTCACTCCCATCCTGCCTCCTTTGCTGCCTGTCCTTCCCTGCTCTGGGCACATCACTGTGTCTTTGCAGGGCTTCTCAGAAGATCACATTCCTGGGGCCGGGCGCGGTGGCTCACGCCCGTAATCCCAGCACTTTGGGAGGCTGAGGTAGACAGATGACCTGAGGTTGGGAGTTCGAGACCAGCCTGGCCAACATGGTGAAACCCCGTCTCTACTAAAAGTACAAAAATTAGCTGGCCGTGGTGGCGTGTGCCTGTAATCCCAGCTACTCGGGAGGCTGAGGCAGGAGAATTGCTTGAACCCTAGAGGTGGAGGTTGCAATGAGCCAAGATCGTGCCACTTCACTCCAGCCTGGGTGACAGAGTGAGACTCCGTCCCCCTCAAAAAAAAAAAGAAGAAGAAGAAAATCACTGGACTTAAGGCCCACCTTAATCCGTCATGACCTCATCTTAATGAATTACATCTACAAAGATCCTGTTTCCAGATGAGATCGCAGGCTGGGGTTCTAGGTAGACACAGGCTTTAGGGACAGTAGTCCACCCGGTGCAGGAGCTTTGTGAGTATTTGTGATGGAGCCAACAGAAATGTGCTGCCGCATCAAAACCTACTAGAAAAATGTCGTGCCTTCTGCACGGGGTCCTACACTGGTCCCCCAGTCCGCTGCTGTGCCCCAAGAACCTGAGCTGTGTCTCTGACCCCATCACTTCCCTAGAGGCCACCCTTGAGGCCCATGTGTGCTGCTGCCCTCACCAGGGGCATCTTCAGCCAGTTCCTGGTCACAGAGCAGCAGGAAATTGATTCCTGGTGTTTGGGGGATCAACAGGTCGTTAAGGCAGCCTGCGACATCTGGTTTGGATGCTGCAGAAATGCCCTAAGTGCTTCCACATCTGATGGGGCCTGGGCTGCCAGGAGACCGGGGCAGGTGGCCAGAGACAGTCCCCAACATCTAAGTCTGGGTCCTCAGACCTGGTGACATCACCCCACATAAAACCTTCAAGGGCCTCCTTTCCTTCAGGTAAAGATCGAACATCTCAGCATAGCCCACGAGGCCCTGCAGGCTCCAGCCTAATCCCTGATGGGCCAGCAGCTTTTCTGCTCTTGCCATGGGGCACCATGAGCATCTGTCACTGCCTCAAATGTATGCTGAGGTCTTGCCTCAGCAGTTGAGGGTTCCTGCCCATCTTTGGTCTCAGCCCAAATGTATCCTCTGCCAGGGCCAGGCTAGGTCACCTGTGAGCCGCCCTCCAGGTACCCACTCCTCGGTTTGCAATGGCACGTTATTGGTGATGACCACATTGTACCCCCCACCCCGAGGGACGGCAAGCTCTGCAGAGAGCTGTTCCCCACCACATCCCTGTGTGAGGGTCCCTGGTGCTGGCTGGCTTGGACCTGGGCTCCTGCCTGACTCCGCCTCTCACCTTTTCTGTGACATCAGGTCAATCTCCTTTTGTTGGGCCTCAGTTTCTCCTGCTGGCAAAATGGGGTATTAATCCTGGCCTGTCTGCCCCACCTGAAAAGATAATGATGAGGCTCAAAGTCATCTCCTTGTACTCAAGCATTTAGCAGATAATTGTGGAGCACAATTATCCCCCTGTGAAGGATTTGTCAGGTACCGACAAAATAGGCAAAAGTTTCTGTCCTCGTGGTTAACATCCTGGGGAGGGAAGGACAGGCCATCAGCAACCACGTAAGGGGTGATGGTAAGTGCTGAGAGACGTAATAGTAGAGCAGGTAAGATGGCCAGGGCAGGATCGCAGGTGGCTGCTCCAGGCAGGGGTTGGGGGTCTCCAGGGAAGGTGCCATGTGGGTCGTCCCCTGCAGGAGGTGCTCTTGGCAGCCTGCCTGCATAACCACCTTTGGAAATAACATCAAAAGGCTGCAGGTGCAGCGCTCCAGGCAGGGGAACCAGCAAGGGCAAAGTCCCGGAGGCAGGAAGGTCGAGGCCAGCAGAGCAGGCAGACCGCTGTGGGCACAGATGCCGGGCGGGGGCTGGTGGCGAGGTGCCAACGCCCTACTGAGTGCTGCTGGCCCACTGCCCTTGCCAGACGTGAGCATCCCAACTCTGCCCGGGTGTCACCTGCCACCAGCTTTGTGCAAGGCAGTGCTGGGGAAGGCTGCTTTCTCCGCCGGCCCCAAGCCCCCTCCCGGGGAGGACAAATTCCTCGTCACTACCCGCCCTAGCTGAGCAGTTGGGTCTGCCCCTCCCAGACAATGAAAGAGCTCTGGCTGCTGCCTAGCCTCCGGGTCCCTCCGAGGCGTGGAAGAATTAATCAGGTTGGAAGCCGCTGCCAAATGTACCCACGGGCTGAAAAGACCTGCCACAGTACAAACCAACCCAATCTCTTGCTCTGGGCAGGCGCAACCTTGGAAATAAAGACGTGCTTAAACTCCGCCTCTCCCAAGAGGGCCCCTGGCCAACACCTAACTGTCTTCCTACCATTGGCCAAGGAACATTTGGAGGTCGGGTTCTTACTGACACCCATGGAAGCCAGGCTGAATGTAGATCCCACCCTGGAGGAGTACCCCCACTACCCTGCGGCTGACCAGGGTCTCCATCAAGGTACTCACTTCTAGGCAAGAGCTCCGAGGAAGACCTGAGGGTTGGCTGTGGGGCCAGCAGAGCAAGGGTCTGTCCCTCCATCAGCAGGAAGAAGGGAAGTGGCATTGGTTCTGGTGCCTATGACGCTGGGAAAGGTCTGCAGAGTGTGCAGTCAGAGGGGCTGGCTTGGTTGGACTCCCAGGCCTGCTGTGTACCAGGTGGAGGACATTGAACAGCCCATCTCAACTTTCTGGGCTTTGGTTTCCGCATTTGTAAAATGGGCTCCCACCTGCCTCACTGCATTTCCTGGACAGTCAGATGAAACCTAGCAACCTCGTCCAGGGAAGGGACTCCACACCTTCAGGAAGATGTAACTGGTCCCCAGAGCAGGTATCTGTCTGTCACAGTGTTTGGGGATTGTCAGGACTTTATGAAGAAAATTAAAAGTGTTTTGCAGCCAGGCATGATGGCTCACACCTGTAATCCCAGCACTTTGAGAGGCCGAGGCAGGTGGATCACCTGAGATCAGGAGTTTGAGACCAGCCTGGCCAACACGGTGAAACCCTGTCTCTACTAAAAATACACAAAATTAGCTGGGTGTGGTGGCGGGCACCTATAATTCCAGCTACTTGGGAGGCTGAGGCAGGAGAATGGCTTGAACTTGGGAGGAGGAGGTTGCAGTGAACCGAGATCACACGATTGTACTCCAGCTTAAGCAACAAGACTGAAACTCCATCTCAAAAATAAAAAAAGGAGAAAAATGTGTTTTGCAGATTCTTGCTCTGGAATAATAATTATGTATATGTTTTATTAGGCTGTTAACTAAAATATCTATATAAATATTCTATCCTGTCATATGTGATGCATAGATACATACACTAAGATATAAAAATAAATTGTGGGGTTCTGGATCCCCTCTCCACTTACGGACTGGGGAACTCCTTAGTTAAGCTAAAATTACCCCTGGATCAAAACTGGGGCCGCGTTGTTCTCTGTCCTGATCAGTTCGCTGCTGGAATCGTTGTTTCCTCCGCCAGGATCCTGGCTTTTCCTACCAGAGAATGTTGAGGTTCTCTGTCAGTTTTGTTGTGTGTCTTCAGCAACCACATTTCCGGGAGACTTGCCATTCCTAAGGGAGTCTGTAAAACACCTGTCCCCAGACCTAAGTCCTTGGGAATGACTCTGTGTCTCTGCATCGGGACACCTCTGCTGCTCCATCAGCCACCCTTTGAGGTCTGTGCTAGAGCTCTGAGCAGGTTTTAGAAACTTAAGCTTTTGGTGTAAAGAATAATTTCCAGGCCAGTCTGCAATGAAAGCAATTCTTCCAATGCACAGAAGTCTTGAACACTTATACCCAATACCCAATCCTCAAATCAAATGTTAGTGGCTGTATCTATTAGTTTTTGCTGTGTAAGAAACCAGCCCAAATCTCTGTGGCTTAAAATGAGTGATTTCTTGAGCTCCTTGACTCTGTGGGCTGTCTGAGCCATTTTGGGGGCTGGCTGGGCTGAACTCTTATCTGTAGGGTAGTATGCTCTGTGGTCAGCTGGAAGGTTGGTTGGTGATGAAATGATCTTGGGTGGGCTCACTTGTTTGGTTCCTGGCAGATGGTAGCCTGGGGCCTCAGTTTCCCCTTGTGGCCTGTGCAGGAGACTGCCTGGGGCTCACTGACTTGGCAGCCTCAATGTTCCCAGTGTACTGAGTGGATGAACCCCAACACACTGGGGCTTTCCAAGCCTCTGTCTGCATCACACCAAAGCTAGTCACATGGGCAGGCCCAGGGTCAGTGTGGGAGGGGATAGCACAGGCCAAGGAGAGAAGGAGGGAGGGCTGTGGCCTTTTTTAGTCTATGGATATTATTGTTTCTTTAATGAAGATATGGTTGGGGAGGTAGGGAAGCGGGAAGGGAACAGCTGTCACAAGTGGCCGCGGGCTCACTATCTTTGCTGCTTGCTGGTGTTAGGGGGCACATGCTAGCACCAGCCAAAGTGCCACGAAAATCCACCAATTCTACCCCAAGCGGTGTCCAGCAGTTGGTGACAAGGCTGCACTGCACAGTGGGGGCCAAAGCAGGTGAGCAGAAGCTGAAGGAGAAATAGGAAGGAGAAGCTGGAGGGTGGGGTCCCAGAATTCCAGAGACCAGCGAGACCTTGAAACCCAGGATGCAGCCCACAGCCTCTTCACAACGGGAAGCTGAGTCACAGACGCCTTCAGGGGAACCGGGGCAGCCAAGGGGATGTGGGAGGGGGGGCTCTGTCCTCTGGCTGGCTTTCACTTTCTGTGACCTCAGGCAGGACCCTTGACCCCTCGGGGCTTGCTGGCCTTGTCTGTAAGGTGGGTCTGTTTGCTGTCTTTCCATCCTGGGGTTGTGGGAAGATTCAGTGAGATAATGTGCGTAAAACACTCAAAACCATGGGTGGCTCACAGAGTGCGCACCTGGCACACAACTGCTGTCACTGTCACAACCAAACTACAGGTTCCGTTGCTTGCCACTTGCAGAGTTCAATTCACAAGAGTGAGGTCTGATATAAAGAAAGTGACTTTTTATTCCCAAGCTAGCTTAGGGAAAGAAGTACAGGCTTCCTGCTTTAAGGGTATCGCTGTACTTTTGGAGAAAAAAGCAGGTGCTTTGTAAAGGGGCCCTAACATGAGTGGCACACAGGGAGGAAGCGAGCAGGTGCGGGGCGGGGTGGGTCCTGTGTGCTAGCTTGGTACTTGATCTACCAGGCGGTGGTAAAACTGGTGACTGCTGGCACCTTCGTGGGCAGGACTAGGTTGTAAAAGCGGCTGAAAACTCTCCAGGTGGGAGAGAGTTCCGTTGGGGATATCCTTTGGGTTGTCGACGGACTGTTGTCTCTCAAGGCAACCTCCTGGTGGGTGAGAGTTCCGCTCTGGAGCGTCTAAGCACATAGCTAGAGGGACTCGGCCTGTAGCAAGCATCAGGTGCAGGGGAGCCAAAAGGATATTGTTGCATTTCTAAAGGGATAAGTAGGAAGTAGGGAATAAGGGGAATCAGAGAAAGAGACAGATCATAAAAAATCACAACTCATTCTATTTTTCTTAGAAAAATGGGGATACTTGGTTAGACTGTTATTACTCATACCCAGGCCTCCCTCTCCCAGCTCCATGATTTTTCCTTGGCCCTGTGTGACAGGTCTCTGTCTTCGGAACATGGGGAGGTTTTCTCGGAAAATCTCTCCCACATCTTTCTTGGGATTCTGAAGTTTCAGTGTTCGAGACGAATTCCTTTGAGATCAAAGTTGTCTCCATCTGCAAATGGGGATTCCACCCAATGAATGTGAGGCCTGCAAAGTGCTGCGTGGCTCCTAGCAAGCGCTCCATCCGTGCCTGTGGGCTCCTAGTAAGTGCTCCATCCGTGCCTGTGGGCTCCTAGCAAGCGCTCCATCCGTGCCTGTGGGCTCCTGGCAAGCGCTCCATCCATGTTGCTGGCATTAGCATCATGGTGGGGTGGGGGGGAATCAACAGACATGCAAGTGTGTGTGCCAGGAAGCAGCCCCACAGGCCAGGAAGGGGACCCTCTGGGGCCAGCCTGCCTCATCCAATTCTAGCTCTGCTGTGTGCCTGCTGTGTGACCCTGGGGCATCCTTGAGTCTCTCTGTGCCTCAGTGGCTCCCTCTGGAAAGCGAGCATGATAACAGGCTCCACTCAAAGGGTGCCTGTGACGATGAAACAAGTTTAACATCCATACAGCACTTTATTTGTTTTTTCTCAATTCCCCACTTCACTCCTGCCTGGCAGACTCACTCTCCCCCCTTGCAAGGAACTGCAGCTATTTCACGTCATTTTCCAGGCACTTTGGGCAATGCAAAGTCCAGGCGAGTCTTGTACTAAATTTGAGACTCTTAGAATTTGGAGCTCCCTTCTCTGCCAACTCAGCTCAGCTCAGCTCCGCTCAGCTCCATGTCGTCCAGGAGTCAGGGGGAGGGGGGCATCCAGTTTCTCCTCTGTCCCCTCCCTCTTGCTGGGTGTCGCTCTTACCCCTCCAGGGCTGGGCCTGCCCAGGGAAGCAAGGAAGGTTTTCTTTTTGGCAGGGGAGGTGGGGCGCCGGGTCTCTCTGGATAGACAAGGCTGTGAGCTGAGGTTGGGCCTCTTGGGTGGTCCTGGAGACCCTCCCCCATGGGTTCCTGATTGGCGATGCCGCCTCTGCTCCAGCTTCCAGGATCCACCCTTTCTTCTGGGTCCAATTTGGCTGAAAGAACAAGTCCTTTTGTCCCACAGTTCCTAGAATAACCCAGAGCTTGTTCCCAGACCTTAGCAGAAACCCCAAGATGTCCCCAGGGGATACTTGTCAAGCTCTTGGTTGGCGTGCTGGCACCCCTCATCCTTCTCCTTAAGCAGCAACCAGCTCATGTTGCACCCTTGTACCAATTACAGTCAGGCGCCTTCCTCCAGGCTGACCTCCTGGCTTGGCTTGCGGGGGACGGCTCAGTCCTACCCCCATTCACACCCCAGCCAAGGCTCCACTGACAACCACAGGGGCCGCTGCCTGTGGGGGCTTCTGCTTGAACCCCAGCAGCCATGGGCCCTGGGCTGGCTTCTCCTGCTGACTCAGCAGCCTATCCCCAGTGCCTCCATCCCTGTGCTCCGTCCTCCCACTGTGCTCCCCTCATTTCGGCATTTACCGCTCTGACCTGGAGGTCACTCTTCCCATGCATGTCTTCAAAGGCAGAAACCGTGTCCTGGGCAGGCTCTGGCACACAGTGGCGGCTCCATAAATAACCAGATGAAGCCTCTGTCCCCCGGGGATGTGGGTGTGTGACCTGGGACATGGCAGTCCCAGGGCCTCTTCCCTGCGCCTGAGGCCCAGCCCCTCCTTCCTCAGTCCAGGGTGAGCCCCCCCAGGGGGAGGTGGGGTCCAGATGGTCCCACCACTGCCATCATAAACACAGCAGGATGGGGTGAGCAGGGGCTGAGGGGAGCCACTCTGATGACTGACAGGGAGTATCCGGGCTGGACAGGATGCCCTGCCTCTGGACCTCGGTGTCCTCATCTGGGAAACGGGGGCAGTGAGCCAGGCCGGTTTAAGTCGGGGGACTCTGGGCTCCCTCACACACCCAGCGCTCCTGTGACGAAGCGCGGCCTGTCTCTTGGCCAGCCCGGAGCGGGCGTCTGGCTCGAGTGCTGACTCAAAGTGCATCAGACAAGGATCCAGAGCGGGATTCCCGGAACGCCCTGGAAAAATGCTGGGTACCGTCCAGGCGCCGCCGCCAACCATGTGGAGTCTCTCTCGTTCCACAGGGAACCCTTATTACCCTCCGGACTGGTGTTCCCGATCCAGCTGGGCTGGCCCTTCCAGAGGGCTGGGGGCCATCAGGGCTGAGGCTGTGGTGAGCAGAGGGACGTGCCGGGTGGTCATCGTGGCCTCACGTCCTGGCTGTGAGTCTGGGCTGGTCTGAGAGTACCTGGGGCTCGCTCACGCAGGCTGCTGAGCTGGGGGCTCCTCAGCCAGGGACACAGGGCCATGGAGGAAGGAAGGAGCCAGGGTGAGTCACCGTGCCCTGAGGACCCCAAGTCCTAGGGTCAGGTCCTTCATCAGACACTCGTAGCCAGGCACCAGGGGCTGCAGATGGCCCCATGGTCCCCGCCCTCCCTGTCCCCACAAAGCCGGCAGTCCACACAACTGGAAGCCGAGTCTCTGGAATCAGGTCACATCTCTCTCACGGCAACACAAGGCAGCTCCTGGTGGGGAGGGGGGAAGCCCATTTTACAGATGAGGACACTGGGGCTTAGCAGGTCTAGGGGACTTACTGCAGACCCCTCAGCCAGGAAGTAGCAGAGCCACTCACACATTCAGTCCTTCCACTACTGTGGGCTGAGAGGCAGGATAGCCAGCGGCTGCACACCTGAGCTAGGAACCCAGCAGTGCCAGGGGTGAGTCCTGGCATCCGCACGTTCTAGGCGTTTACCTTGGACAAGTCACAGCCCCTCTGGCCTCAGATTCTTTATCTGTGAAATGGGTCTGACACAGTATTTGCCGTAGGCATTGAGCATGGTATAAGCCAGCCCATGTCAAGGGTTCAGCGTGTGGCCAGCACACAGCCAGCAGGTGCCCATGTTTACGGCTACGGCCAACTGGATGGAGGCTTATGCTGGGTGCTGGGTGCTGGGTGCTGGGTACTGGGTGCTGGGTGCTGGGTGGTGCTGGGTGCTGGGTGCTGGGTGCTGGGAGAGGAAGTGAGGGAGACACAAGTCCCTGCCTTTGAGATGTTCTTTCACCTTGTGTGTAAAATAGGGACAAAAATATTTAGCTTCTTTAGGAAGAAAAATAAACCAGATCACTTACAGAAAGCATTTCTTGGAGCCAGGTGCTGCCTGGAGGGCCGTTCAATAGGCATCAGTCGCCTTCTGCATTTCCCTGGGTGTAGCTTTCAGACCAACTGGGTGTAAGCTACTTTGGACTCCACTGAATGGACCCACCAGGGCTCACTCAACTGCTTGTTCCTCTAAATGGTTTTTCAACCAGGATGGTAGGGCCGAAAGCATCTTCGGAGCTAGAGTGTCCCTAGGAACGGTCCCTGGAGGCAGATGCTGGGCCCTGGCTGTAACTAACCCCTGGCTGTAACTAACCCCAGGCTTAACTAACCCCCGGCTTGACCTCTGGCTGTAACTAACCTCTGGCTGTAACTAACCTCCAGCTGTAACTAACCTCCACCTGTAACTAACCTCCGGCTGTAACTAACCTCTGGCTGTAACTAACCCCCAGCTTAACTATACCCTGGATGTAACTAACCCCTGGCTGTAAATAACCTCTGGCTGTAACTAACCCCCGGCTGTGCTCCGTCAGGGATGGTGGAAGGCATTTTCTTTGAGAGAAACGTTTGGGATCCTCTGGGTGGAGAATTGTCTTTGACAGGCTTGGGGCTGGGAGCCCTGCCTCCTCTAGAACTGAACCCCAGCAAAAGTGCTAGCCAGGGGCCCACGGCAGGTACAGTGCAGGGGGACTCCAGCCTGAGAGGGTCTGCAGTGCGGCTTGTGTTTTGCTCGAGCTGCCACACACCAAGGCAGCACTGACGGATGGGGCGGCTTCAACAACACAGTCATCTTCTCACCGCTCAGGAGGCCAAGGTCCCAGCCGGGTGCTTCCTCCTGAGGCCTCTCTTCCTTGGTGCGTAGGTACCAGCTTCTCCCAGTGTCTTTGGCCACCTGATTGTCCCTCTGTGGGTGTCTGTGTCCTAATCTCCTCTTCTTGTAAGGACACTAGTCCTACTGGATTAGGGCCCGCCCCAATGACCACGTTCTAACTTGATCACCTCTTTAAAGACACTGTCTCCAGGTCCAGCCACATGTGGAGGTATGGGAGTTAGGATTTCAACACACGAATGTTGGGGGTCATAACTGAGCCCATAGCATGGGTCATTCATCACAGTCCTAGGATTTAAAGAGCCCGAGTTATTTGACTCCAGGGTCACTACCCCAGTAACCGCTGTGACAGCACCCTTAGCCCTGCCCTCCTCAGGGGAAGCCAGGTCTGGGGGAGACAGTGACTTGTCCAGGCTCTCACAGTCAGGGCTGAGGCAGGACTGAACCCAGGCCTGGCTCATTCCAGAGCCTGCCAGTGCCAGCCAGGAGCCCAGTGCTGGAAGGAGCTGGGAGGAGACGGAACTTGAGACCTATTTACCTTGGCACCCGCAGTGCCCGCTTGGGCTTGGCACACAGCTGCTGTTCGGAAGTTGTTGGATGAATTTGACAATGACACATTTTGGCACAGTCCTTGCCCTGGGGGCACGCATACCCGCGATGAGAAGGCAGGCTCACCAGCACACACCCGAACACCAAGGTCACCGAGGCCACAGCCAGGCCACTTTTCCTGTCTGGTTTGGGCCCTGCCAGCCTCCACACTGGACCAGTGTGCAGCTGACCTTTCCACGTCTGCTCTGCAAAGCCAAAGCCAATTCCTAAGCCCTCAGCTGTCCCAGAACTGAGTCATGACGGAAGCTGGTGGGATTCCTCGGGGGACAGATCTGGCCCCCACATGTCCTTGTGTGCTTCCATCCGTGCCATCCGGCTCCAGCCCATACCACACCACCCAGAACAACGTAGCCAGCACACGTTTCCTCTGGAATGAAGCACTGCCCTGGCCCCGACTCTGAATTCCTCACCACTCACGGTCTCCAGCCGGCCGCCCGCTGTAACAGCCTGAGATGGCCTGCAGGGCAGGGAGCTGCAGTAGCAAAGAACATTTGTCTTTATCCGGTTGGAATTTTCTCTCCAAATTACACTGGCTGTGGTGGGCCTACTGTGCGAAGCTCCATTTACAGAAACCCCAGGCCACAGTCTGGGCATGACCTGCTCTCCCCGGGGATGCCTTTCCCAGCTCGGCACTGTGCTGCCCAACATTCACACGCCCTGGGCTTCCAGGCCCCTTCCTGCCTCTGAGCCTTTGCCTAAGCTGTTCTCAGTCTCAGAAATCCCTTCCCAGCCCACCCTGCTGCAGTCCCGGGTAGGGCAGGGCAAGGCCCACACGTCAGTCTCTATTGTTCTCCTTGCCGGCTGTAAGACTTAGGTGGGCTGCTGTACCTCTCTGAGCCTCACTTTCTTGGTTTCTTCATCTGTAGAATGGGAATAGGCTTGCGGGAAGCCTGTGTCCTGGGGGCAGTAAGGGGATTGGCAGGAACCGAGGTGAGAGAGCTTTTGCAAAGCAGGATAGCTTTTTTTTTTTTTTTTTTTTTTTTGAGACGGAGTCTCATTCTGTCACCAGGCTGGGGTGCAGTGGCACGATCTCGGCTCACTGCAACCTCTGCATCCTGGATTCAAGAGATTCTCCTGCCTCAGCTTCCCGAGTAGCTGGGACTACAGGCTTGTACCACCACGCCCAGCTAATTTTTGTATTTTTAGTAGAGACGGGGTTTCACCATGTTGGCCAGGATGCTCTCGATCTCTTGACCTTGTGATCCGCCCACCTCAGCCTCCCAAAGTTCTGGGATTACAAGTGTGAGCCACTGCAGCCAGCCAGCAGGATAGCTTTGCAGGCTGCCTCAGCCAGCCTGCCCCTGGCCCTTTGTACACACGGCCTTGCAGCCCCGTGGGGAGGATGGCTCCTCTCCAGCTAGCCCTGCAGCATGCCATGGCCAATCCCATGGGCTAGAGGTGGGGGTCCTAACTCCTCACCATCAGCATCATCCTCGCTAACCCCATGGGCTGGGCTTGGGCCCATGAAACCCTCATGACTCCCCCCAGGGAGTAAGTGTCCTCATTACCTGTTTTCAGGATTAGGAAGCTGAGGTGAGCGAGAGCTGAGTTCACCCTGCCAGGAAGCAGCTGAACTGGGACTCAGCTCTGCAGCTGGGGACTCCCAAGCACCAACCTCACCAAAGTCTGCTGGATCACAGGTGGGGGCCCAGGCAGCACGCATGTCCCCACACGTGTGGTCTACCCCTTATCCGGGGTGCTCATCCTGGGGTCCCTCTGGGCCCAGGTACATTACTGCCTAATGAAATCTGTGTTCTGTTGGCAAGAAATTGGGGAGATGGCTCCCATTAAGGTGCACACAGTTACAGTGGAGGGTTGGCACTGTCCCTGATGGATGCCCAGAGGATGCCCTCTGGACACCAACGGGGCCTGAGCCACCCACCCAGCAACACCCAGCCCTGAGCCCTTTGCTGCCCTCACCCTGCCAACCTAATTGAGTATCTCTTTCCTCCCCTGCTGACCCCGAACTTCTGCTGAGAAACTCAGGTCTGTCACACACACTGGGGTCCCCAGACCTCTGGGTCCAGTACCTGCTGGATCCTCAGGGTGCCCCCGTCACCTCCCCCTGCCTCTGGGCATTTGTCCCGGCCCCTCACCACCTCCTGGGATACCTCGAAGCTCTGCCACATCCCTGCGGAGACTTGGACATTCACACCGTGACCCACAACCTCCTGCTCCTAAGTGTCTCCCCCTCCACGTGACAGAGCGCCCTCCTTGACCAAACTTGAGCCAGGTGCCTCTGAGCCCTCTTCTGGCACAGGCCTTGACCTTGGCTGGCAAAGAATCCCGCTGAGTCAGTCCAGGGAGAGAATCCCTCACCCTTGATCTCAGACCAAGTTCCTCTCTCCCACTCTTGATAGTTAAGTCTTTGTCCCTTTAGCAAGAATCCCACTGGGCCCATGTAGCAGGAAGTCCTCTACCCTTGATGTCTAATCCGGTTCTTCTGAGTAATTTTCCATCCACTGACCCCCTCAGTCTGCTTCTTGGCCATAAATCTCCAGCTGTCCTTCCTGTCTTCAAGGTTGAGTTCAAACTCTGTCCCCTGTTACAAACATCTTTAGTAAAGGCTTCTTTGCCATTTTTAAACACAGGTCAGGTGCAATTTTTCTCTTTAACACACACCCCTTAGCCCTCCACCAGCTTAACCATCCCCCTGAAACCACTCAGCCCTGAAATCTCAGTCTATGTCCTGGTTTAGAGCAAGCTTGACATTCACAGTGATAATTTCACCTCCCCAAGGGGCTGTCTCAGCTCCCTGCCTCTTCATTTCTTATCCGTAAAATAGGTACAGAGGATTGAAAGGATGTCAGGCGCCGCACAGAGCCTGGCTCAGAACAGGCACACAGCAAGAGTATGTTTCTCTCTCCTTCTTTGGCTCTTCTTTACAAGAGGACTTAAACCTGCCAGCAAAGAAAGATTGCACATTGCTGGGATATTCTGTCTTCCAACGGGGAAAACAAAATCCCAGGTGGTGAGCGAGCGGCAACTCTCAGAAACGGTGACATCTGCCCAGCTCCAGCCTCCCCCATTTATCCCTCGAGTTCAGTGCTCAAAAGGACAGGCAGGTGGCCAACCGCAGAGACTAAATTGAATGAAAAGAACCAGGACGCCATTGGATGGTCCAGGCTCGGCCGCGGCAGGGTGTGGGTCATCAGCGAGACTGGCTCGGCGTTCTGTTTTCTCTCCAACTGGAACAGCGGGGCAGGGAGCCGTGAAATGTTTCAGATGTTTGTTGGAGTTTCTTTTCTTATCCTTACGCATGTAGCTTTGGGAGCTGGCTGGAATGGAAGCATGACCCGCCTGACTCCCTTGCAGGGGAACCAGTGTCTTTACTTCAGCTGGCTTTGACAGCACAGTCTGGGGACCCTAAGGCTCAACTGATGTGACAACTCTGAGCCTTTCCTTGGGGCAGGCCTCGGTGGCTGGTGAACTCTTGCTCCTTGTTTTTCACTGAAGGGGGCTCAGAGAAGGCAAGGGGCTGGCTCGAGGTCACACAGCAAATAAGCTGGGAGCCCAGAGGCTTGGATTCTCTTCCTTTTATGTTTATTTCAAAAGCCACGTGCTCCAGGAAGCCTTCCTGCACATGCCATCTTATCCCAGGCTGGGCCAGGTGCCCTCTGGACCCCCGAAGTGCCTGAGTTCAGAGCCCTGATCATGCAACATTGCAATTGCTTTAGATGTAGCTGCGTCCTTGGGCAGACACAGCACTGTGTGGGCACAGAGGCAGCAACAAGTGGTAAATGAATGAATGTCTGCACAAGGCATGCATATCTTTCCCTTATCCTCAAGGTGGCCTCCACCCCCGCAAATGGTGGTGAGCAGAGCCCCTGACCACGAGGCTCTTTTATCTCCAGGATGGCCAGCTCAGACCTGGAAACTGACAGCTAATTAAAATAACGTGATTCATAATAACAACAATAAAAATAACTATCACATTAATGCCACCACCAGTTACTGAGCATCGCTACAAACCAGGTGCATTTTCTGTCCTATTTTATTGAAGGAGCGTGACAGCCGTGGGAGGTGGGTATTATTGTCCTAATTTTTCAAGTGATCAATTAGAGACTCAGAAGCGACTCCTTATTTGAGGAATGAAGGCTCCACTGGCAAATGAGACAGGTCAGAACAGGGGAGGGCACAGGGTGAAGGCTGGAGACTGGCCAGTTTGAGCTTGGCATGACATTAGGGCTGTCTTAACAAAGTATTGCAGACCGGGTGGCTTAAGTGATGTAAATGGGCCGGGCACGGTGGCTCACGCCTGGAATCCCAGCACTTTGGGAGGCTGAGGCAGGTGGATCACCTGAGGTCAGGAGCTCGAGACCAACCTGGCCAACATGGTGAAACCCCGTCTCTACTAAAAATACAAAAAAGTAGCCAGGTGTGGTGGTGCATGCCTGTAGTCCCAGCTACTTGGGAGGGTGAGGCAGGAGAATCACTTGAACCTGGGAGGCGGAGGTTGCAGTGAGTCGAGATCATGCCACTGCACTCCAGCCTGGGTGATGGAGTGAGATTCCATCACAAAAACAAAAAACAAACAAACAAAAAACAATGGAAATGTATTCCTTCACAGTTCTGGAGGCTGGAAGTCCAAGACCAAGGTGTCAGCAGGTTAGTTTTTCTGAGGACTCCAAGGGAAAGGTCTGTTCCAGGCCTCTCTCCTGGTTTCTGGGGTTTGATTGGCAATCTTTGGCATTCTGTGGCTTGTAGATGCATCACCCCAATCTTTGCCTCCCCTTCATGTGGTGTTTTTCTTGTCTTCAAGGTCTGCCCACCCCACTCTTCTTTTCTTTTCTTTTCTTTTCTTTTCTTTTCTTTTCTTTTCTTTTCTTTTCTTTTCTTTTCTTTTCTTTTCTTTTCTTTTCTTTTCTTTTCTTTTCTTTTCTTTTCTTTCCTTCCTTCCTTCCTTCCTTCCTTCCTTCCTTCCTTCCTTCCTTCCTTCCTTCCTTCCTTCCTTCCTTCCTTCCTTCTTTCCCTCCCTCCTTTC
>NC_045452.1:26240326-26261245 GCF_002776525.5 Piliocolobus tephrosceles | reverse complement strand
TTTTTTTTTTTTTGACAGGGTCTTGCTCTGTTGCGCCAGCTGGAGTGGAGTGCAGTGGCTGGATCAAGGCTCACTGAAGCCTCAACCTCCTGGGCTCAAGTGATCCTCCCACCTCAGCCTCCCCAGTAGCTAGAACTACAGGCATGCACCACCATGCCCAGCTAATATTTTTACTCTGACTTTTGTAGAGATGAAGGTCTCACTATGTTACCCAGGCCGGTCTCAAACTCCTAGACTCAAGTTATCCTCCTGCCTTGGCCTCACAAAATGCTGAAATTGCAGGCATGATCCATTGTGCCCGGACTCAAATTTCCCCTTCTTATAAGTCATACTGAATTGGGGCACACTCCAGTACAACCTTATCTTAAGTAATTATGGCTGCAACAATCCTGTTTCCAAATAAAGTCACATTCTGAGGGACGGGGTTTTGGACATCAACATATGAAGGGTGGGGGCACAATTCAGCCCCTAATATTAAGTTCAGGGCAGTATCCAGGGGGCTACAAGTGAGCTGAACCAGCCACGGAGTCAGCGGGGCCCGTCCAAGCACTGCTTGGTACTGGCAATGGGTTCGCTGCTACAGAGGGGGCCGATGGGGGCCACCATGGGCAGCAATGCAAGTGGGGAGACCAGAAGCTTCTCAGGGAAGTGTTGTCTCAGTGCCCCATTGGAGCAAATGGTTCCACCCCAGCTAGATCCTCACATCAGAAACCCAGGATGTCCTTGCCCCTCTGCCTTCCTTGGCCCCCAGATTTGAGCCTCCCTCCCCATCTTCTAAAGAACAGAAGCCGTTCAGTCCTTGCACATAAGCAAGCACGTGTATAATCTAGCCAATGGCAATGAATGCCCTGGGGAAGAGCTGAGAAGGGGAGTGGGAAGTATCAGGAGGTGAGGGGTGCTTGGAAAACGACCTGTCAGCAGAGGCATGGAGGAAGGCGAGGCAGCTCCGGGCATCCCTGGGGACAGCAGAACTCTCTGGGAGTGACAGCGGCCAGTGCAAAGGCCCTGAAGCAGGAGTGTGTTTGACGTGGCCCCAGAGCAGCAAGGAGGCCAGCGTCCCTCAGGGGAGGAAGAGGTGGATGGAGAACTTGGGAAAGGAGTTCAGAAGCAGGTGGGTCATCCCATGCACCTCCTGACCCAGAATTTGGTCTCTGGTCCAGCTTGTTTCTCATCACTTCCCCATCTGGTGCCAGGAGAAGCCTCCATGTCCAAACTCCAATCCTAGATCACATCCAGGTCCCCAGGCTGGTCCTCCCTGTGCAGTGAGCCTGGCTCCCAAGCCAGCAAGAACAAACAGGCATGATCTTCATTATTGAAATCACTCTGTGTAACGCTATCATAAAACCCACAGGGGGCCGGGCATGGTGGCTCACGCCTGTAATCCCAGCACTTTGGGAGGCCACGGCGGGTGGATTATGAGGTCAGGAGTTCGAGACCAGCCTGGCCAACATAGTGAAACCCTGTCTCTACTAAAAATACAAAAAAAAATTAGCCGGGCGTGGTGGCACGTGCCTGTAATCCCAGCTACTTGGGAGTCTGAGGCAGGAGAATTGCTTGAACCCAGGAGGCGGAGGTTGCAGTGAGCTGAGATTGCACCACTACACTCCAGCCTGGGTGACAGAGTGAGACTCCGTCTTCTCTCTCTCTCTCTCTCTCTCTCTCACACACACACACACACACACACACACACACAAGTACAGCCATGAAGAAAATCCCCAGAAATAATGAAATAAAGACCATAAGCTCACTACCAAAAGAAATACAATTCGCAAAAACTGCAAAGTGGAATCACAGTCTTTCTGAATCTTCCCCTGGCTTCGGCTGAATTGTCACAAAGTACTTCCTTCTTCCTTAGGCTTTAATGGGCCCATGTAGACCGGTCACTGCGCTTGGCATAGGCTTGGTTTCTGATGGATGAAACAAAGATATAGGCCACTTGCTCATTGAGAGCAGAACCCAACTCCCCGCCTGGGATCTGCCCAATGTTCCCACAGCGTCCTGGGCAGCTGCTGCTCCCGAAGGTGCTGCCCTAACAGCCCATTCATTCATTCATTCATTCATTCAGCAGATTTGTAGGGAGGTTCTAGAGGTGCCCAGCCCTGGGACATAGCAGAGAATAAGGCAGATGCAGACCCGGCCCTCATGTTGTTAAAGCTCCAGATTAAAGGGGCATCGGTGACAATGTGGTTGATAGTAAATTGCCCAGATGTTTGGGAGGTGAGGAGCCGTGGCGGGAACAAAACCAAAAAGACCAGGGAAAGGAGGATCAGGATAGGGAGAAAGTGGGGAGGGCAGGTAGAGATCTTGAACAGTGAGGTGGCCAAGGCCTTACAGAAAATTGGCACTTTAGGAAAGATGTGACATGGCCGGGCACAGTGGCTCACACCTGTAATCCCAGCACTTTGGGAGGCCAAGTGGGTGGATCACCTGAGGTCAGGAGTTTGAGACCAGCCTGGCCAACATGGTGAAACCCTGTCTCTGCTAAAAATACAAAAATTAGCTCGGCGTGGTGGTGGGCACCTATATTCCCAGCTACTCAGGAGGCTGAGGCAGGAGAATCGCTTCAACCCAGGAGGTGGAGGTTGCAGTGAGCTGAGATCATGCCATTGCACTCCAACTTGGGCCACAGAGCAAGACTCTGAATCAAAAAAACAAAAAATGTGACGGAAGCAAGCCCATTAGCCCAGTGGGTATCTCAGGGCAAGTGTGTTCCAGCAAAAGGGTGGTGAGTGACTTTTCTCTGGTGAGGTGGGGACCGCAGAGGGGTTGAGCAGTGAGCAGGGTCGTGGTTTCCGCGCCTTCAGAGGGGGCCCTTGTGCTGCTTGCTAAGAATAGAGAGGGGGCGGGGCGGGGGGGGGGGGGTTACCCACAGCTGCTCCACACACATCTTGGCTGTGTGCTTCTGCCATCACCAGATGACCTGAAAGCTTCCCCATGGTTGGGAAGACAGTGCTGGAATAAGGCTTGGAAAGTGTGGGTGCTCTCGCCAGCTCTGCTGCTGACCCACTGGGTGTCCTCGGCCAAGTCACTCAGCCCCCTGAAGGCTTGTACAAATTGTCGGCTGAAATCGCCACTGGGCCAGGCTGTTGTGGGGTCTGGGCGGGAGAGTGCACGGGCGCTTGCTGTAAAATCACAGGTACTCCCTGAGGTCTAAGGAGCCTTGGGATGACCCGGCTTGACTCAGAGCGAACTCTCAAAAGGGGACAGATACGCACAGACCACCTGCCACATGCCACCTGTCAGGAGGCGCAGAAAGTGGGGGCGATTGGGGGCCACCCAGGTTCTCCAAACACAAGAATTTACCTGCAAGCAATAGGTCCCTCGAGCAGCTCCTTCCTCGGGGCTCCTGGCTTGAATCCTTCTCCTCTCCCCCCATCCCCTCACTAGCACCCTGGGGTTGGAAGAGACACTGCCCAGGAGGCCCAGCCTAGAAACCTCCACGCTCAACTCATCCTGCCAGAGGCTGCTAGAACACAGGGGTCTCCAGGTCCCTGAGCCTCAGAGCCCGGGGCAGGCAGGAGAAAGGCCGTGGGGCCCACACATCTCACCCCGGTGGACCCAGCAGCAAGCGTCACTGGCCTGGCAGACAGAGAAAACTGGGAGCCCTGAAGAGTCACAGGGCTGTGTTGTGTTTCCTCTTCTGCAAGAAAGGAGGGGGTGGGCCAGCTGACCATCAAGGGGAAACTGAGGAAGGGGATGAGGACAGTGAGGGGAGCTGTGTCAGTGCAGTGGATGTAGTGGCCAAAGCAGTCCTCTCTTCAGGCTTAAGTACCCAGGGCACCCAGGCCACAGGTAGTGTGACCAATGAGGACCAAGCCCAGCGGGAGTCCCTTCCCCTCCACTGCGGTCTCCACTAACTGTGACTGGGTGTGGGGCCATCGTGAGGGGGTGCCAGCCCTGGGCCTACTCCTGAAAACCCCAGGAGAGGGGCAGCGGGGACAGATGTCCCTGACACCTCCCTCACTGCCACCCCAGCCCGCCAGACCTGCTTCCTGAAGGAAACTATGGGAATGGTTCACCTGGAAGCAAAGTGGCCACATTGTAAGTCAAGCCAGGCTGTCCAGGGCTTTTCCTGCTTGTAAAATGAACAAGACCTGCAGATCTTGGTCTCTGGGAATCACAAACCTCTCTGAGCTTTGAAAGAACCTAGAATCCTCTCTGCCAAGAGGCGCACACACGTGAATGCATGCACACAGCCACACAGCGTGAGCCTTCCTGACCAGAGGGCCTCTGGGGCCCCTTCCGGCTGGGACTCAGTTTCCACTGAGGTTTGTCCTTACCCAATCAGAAACTGAGAACCACAGGGGGGTGAGGGTGAAGTTGAGCAGTCAGGAACACTTGTCACCAAAATTCCCAGAATTCCCCCAAAATGCCACATCAGCGGGTTCCTGTATGCAGGCAACTAACCCATCATTAAATTCCCCAAGTCTCCATCAGCCACAGGCTCTCAATGGCCCTCAACCAGTCCTTCAAATTCTTCCCCCGTGATGCAGGCAAAGCCACGTTCCCACTGCGGCCCTGCCATCGGTTTCACCATCCGGTTCCCCCATCAGGCAGCGACTGCTTCCACCTGCTGTGTTCATCGCCTATTTAACGTCAGTGGGATGACGGGGCCTGGGGTGTCGACAATGTGGCTGAGACAAGGTTAAACTGATCACATACATTATGGCACCCCCCACCCCAAGAAGAGTCATTGTTTCAGGGAGAGGTTCAGGGCATTTGTGGGAACTGGTGTTTTGTGTTTGAGATAGTCTCGCTCTTGTCACCCAGGCTGGAATGCAGTGGTGCAATCTCGGCTCACTGCAACCTCCGCCTCCCAGTTTCAAGCGATTCTCCTGTCTCAGCCTCCTGAGTAGCTGGGATTACAGGTGCCCGCCACCACGTCTGGCTAATGTTTGTCTTTTTTTTTTTTTTTTTTTTTTTGAGACAGAGCCTCGCTCTGTCGCCCAGGCTGGAGTGCAGTGGCGTGATCTCGGCTCACTGCAAGCTCCGCCTCCCGGATTCATGCCATTCTCCTGCCTCAGCCTCCCGAGTAGCTGGGGCTACAGGAACCTGCCGCCACCTCGCCCGGCTAATTTTTTGTATTTTTTTAGTAGAGACAGGGTGTCACCAGGTAGCCAGGATGGTCTTGATCTCCTGACCTAGTGATCCACCCCCCTCGGCCTCCCAAAGTGCTGGGATTACAAGCGTGAGCCACCGTGCCCAGCTAATTTTTGTATTTTTAGTAGAGATGAGGTTTCACCATGTTGGCCGGGTTGGCCAGTTTCTCCTCCTGTCACATGACCCTGGGCCACCTCTCAGAAAGCCCTGGGCAGAAACACCCAGGAAGACAAACCTCGAAGGCTGACAAGTTTGGAAAGTCGGGGAATCTCTTGTGTGAGGCTGAGACCTTTGGGGACTGTGGGGGAGTGGGCTGGGGGGAGCTGTGCCACGCATGTGAACACCAGGCTGATGAAATTTGTCTCCATTCATACTTTCTAGAGTGGGGGAGGGGTGTCTGTGAACTTGGGGTGTCCCCAACCCCCGTGACTCCTGGACAAAGGCCACTTGTTTCTCAGAAGCAACCCCATGGCCTGGGAGGAACTGGCAGCCCCTGCATAAATGGGCATGGGGCTCACACCCCCTGAGGACACAGGCAAATCAGCTGAACCTCAGCCCCCCAGCAGATCCCACCCCAGCTGCCTGCCCATCCCATCCTCTGATCAGACAGCAAGATGCAGCCACTGGGCGGAGTTTCCCAAAGCAGATCCCTGGCCCCAGGCTGCTGCCCTCCCACACCTAGCCCCTGAGTCTCTTCTTCAAGGTCTTCACACCTTGAAGACTCACTGTCAGGGTCTCTTGGCAGGACTCCCCCAGCCCTAAGCCCCATGTCTAAACCACGGACTCACATAGGCACCTTGGCCAGGCCAACTCTGGGAATAACAGCCGTGTCCAACCCAGCCCTCTCTCCTGGGTCTCCCCTGAGCCTGCGGCCCCTGGTTCCAGTCAACACCGAGCCTCTCTCACTGGTCCCACCAGGCAGTGGAGAAGCTGGCAGCAGTCTCCTCCCCTTTGGAGACTCAGGGTGGGACTGCGCCCACTCTCTTCCTGAAAGAGTGTCCCCACAGTCCTCCCTCTCTGCTCTCTGATGTGGGTGAGAAGTCAGGATTGGGAAAGGGGGCCCCCTTCGTTTGCCTTTCTGGGGACCTTGACTAGTGATACCTCCCTGATGCTGGTGTCCTGGTACCTTGGTCAGATCATCCCACTGCAGGAGGTTCTGGGGAGCTGGCTGGGCTACTGGGCAGAGCCAGGCTGATGGTACTCAGGTGGGGGCCTGGGAACAGACAGCAGGATGACGCCTAGACAGCGACATGTGCTAACGGTGTGGTAGTGGATGAAAGTGGGTGAATTCACGAGGTGGAACCACAGAGCCTGGTGCCGGCCAAGGGGAAGCATCTGACTGGAGGGTGAGGGTGGAGATCTGGGCGTGGGGTGCAGAGTTCCAACTCAGACCTGCCTGCAGCCTCAGGGCCTTGATAGTTAGTGACATGGGTTTATGCTCAAGAGAGAGATTGGGGACTTGGCAGCCCGTAGATGAACAAGTGAAGAGGAAGGGTCAAGGTTACAAACATAACCTAGAAAAATACCTCCCAGCCTCTCTCCCTGCCTCTGCCTCTCCAAGTGAGCAGCCTAGAGCAACTCCTGGAATGCAGCCTTCACCCCCAGTGTCCTTGCTGAGTGGAAGAACCCTTACTCTTGGTCACCATGGGATGCTTTGAAGCTAAGACCCAAATGCAGGAACTGGCCCTCATTACACTGCCTGTGCTTCAATTCCCCTGAGGCTGCTGGGTTTCAGGAGGATGTTATAGGATGGTGGTCCAGCGAATGGAGCCTGAGGGACCCCATAGGTTGGCTCCCTGAAAGAGGCCACTCTGACCGCCGGAAACCTGCTCTGGCATCTGCAGGGTAGGGGCGCCAACCAGCAGACACCCGGACAGCAGACACCCGAGTGCTCCTCTCCAGTTGGTCCATGGAGGGAGAAGACAGTCACTGTGATTTGCCGACCACTCTGGACCCTGTGCAGCCACGGGCTAGGGAAGCAATGGGCCAGAGAGCAACCTGGGGAAGGCATCCACTCCAGGGCAGCCGCCCCACCCCGCGCTGCAGAGCTCAGAACCCAACAGGCCTGACCAGTGCAGCAGGGGCCACCTGTGCCAGAGATCAGCAGCAGCCCGGGATTCAGCTGCATAACCGGCCTGTGCTGTCCAGGGAGCAAGACAATGACCCCTCACAGACACCAGCCAGGGAGCGAGACAATGACCCCTCGCAGACACCAGCCAGGGAGCAATGGGCAGTAGCATTTGCAGCTGGGCTCAGAGTCCCACTCCACGGCTGGGAGTTGACCGTGGGAGGGTCACTGAACTTCTCTGAGCCTCTGACTCCTTCTCTATGAAACAGGCATCAAAGAATGCCCCAAGGATTGTGACAAGTTCGCTGTATGACAGGCGCCCTGGGCGGCACATGAATTGGTTTGATTTGTTCCAATCGCTGTCTCTCACCTCGTCCTCTCCAGCCACCTGGGGATGAGCCCTCAGCCCAGATTGAATCCACCTGTCCACGTTCATCCACCTGCTGGTGTTGGCCTTGTGTCCTTCCTCCCACTCTAGGTCTGGTGGCCGGTGTCGTGGCGGGCATGGTGGCCGGTGTCGTGGTGGGCATGGTGGCCGGGGTTGTGGCGTGCGTGATGGCCAGGGTCGTGGCGTGCATGGGGACGTCATTGTTGAGTTTTCCTTTCTCCCCTCCCTTGCCTACTGGGGCAATGGGAGCACAGAAGGGTCCGTGGCAGGAGCCTGGCAGGGTCAGACCTGATTTTCACCTAAAGTCTATATAGAGTGTTTCTACTGACAAGGATCTAGATAAACAATAGCATCATGAAATCTCAGGGAAAATACTGACCCACGTATATGTGAATCACTGGAAAGCAGAGGACCAGATTATATTTGATTACCCCTACGAATGGGGAGCTCCCTACCTGAATGGACAGCCAATTTAGACTGTTTCTCCCAGCTCCGAGAGTTGGGGCCCTTCCAATCCACCCCAAAGATCTCCCTGCTGGTCCCAGCCTTGACTCTCAGAGATGCAGAGAACTTGGCCATTTTCTCTCCTCCCCAGCTTGGCTCTGCAGAGGGAATCTATTGTACAAGTCACCACAGCAGCCCATCCCAGGGGGAAGCATAACAGCAACACCAAACACTTCCTGTGTGCTTCAGAAGCTCTCACTATGTGCCATTGACATGCATAGCTCACCCCACAGCACCATGCCCCAAGGATGGGCCATCGTCCCCATTTTACACAGGGGGAAGCAGGCTGAGAGGCAAAGGACTCCACTGAGGTCATAGGCTGGGAGTGCCCGATGGCATTTGTCCTCAGGCTGGCAGACTTCAGAGCAGTGCTGTGAGCTCTCAGCCACTCCTGCCTCCTCATATGCAAACAGGGGGTGCCAGGGGGAGAGCATGTGCTTGGCAAAGCTGAAGATGAAGACCGGGGCCTGGGGCAAGGGCTGCCATCCTTGAGTCTCCTGGCGGGGGTCAGGATTAGAGTGGGGGCCAGGAGGCAGCCCACATTCTGAAGCAAGAGCCCTGACACTTTCCTCTCTGGGAAACAGAGAAGCAAGGACGAGCAGCTGGCTCAAAGTCACTTGCTACTAACTGGCAGAGCCAGAGTTCACACGCCTTCCCCTACTCCAGGTGAGACCGCAAGGACGGCAGCCCAGAGCACTGGCTCAGCACATTTGGAGATGAAAACTCCCCCGCCTCTGGCTCCCCTACCCTCCCCAACAGCTGCCAGGGCTCAGCCATGTCCCCACAGATGTCACCGGCAGCTGGCTGCACTGTGGGGGGTGGGGTCCGTTCACTATTCTTAGCTCCTCGGGGCCCAGGTTCTGGGAGACACAAGGTCACCCTCCTGTCCCTGAGAGAGAGGTGGCTTAGACTCGGCTATGCAGATGGAGCACCTGGGCAGCCAGTCTGCCCTGCTCCGAAAGGTGAGGACCCCTCGAGGTCCAGGGAGCAGGCCAGCAGGCAGCTGGTGGGAACTCAGCCCCCAAGGTCCTTTGGCTTGTCCTGTTTGCTGTCATTTAGGCAGATACATGATGCCACCATTCGGTCACCACTCTCCTATGTCACCTGGGGCCTAGGCTGAGCCTGGGGGTCCTCTGCACTAGCGTGTCCCCGGGACACTGCCCTGCACGGAGGAAGGGCCTCCATAAATATCTACTGAAAGAAATGATTCATCCATGAAGAAGCCCCAGTCTTATCTCTGAGAAATTCACTGCCTGTTGGGGAAGGCAGACACTGTATTAATCACAATCATGGCCGGGTATTTGTGAAGCGCCCTCTACCTGTCAGCTGTGTTGTCAGCACTTTTCACACCTCATTGAGTCCTCACGACAAGACAACCAGGGGGGATGAGAACAAGTCTCACCCTCATTTCACAGGTGAGGAGGCTGGGCCGGAGAAGCCAAGGTTTGAACACAGCAGCGGCTCCAGACCTCAGGCTGGAAACCTCCGCGCAGACTCTGGGATGGTGGCTGTGACAGAGGCTGCAGAGGAGATGAGGTTTCCCTCGACCCGAGGTGAATGGGCCGAGATGGGGGCTGGCATTTGGGAAGAGGCACCTCGTAGTCATGACCTGGAAGCCTGAAAGAACCTGTTGTTGGGGAAAAACCAGGGCCTCAGGTGTGTCTGCAGCTGCTGGTCATGGGACACACAGCAGACTAGGGCTGGCTATCTGTGGGGTTGGAAGCCACAGAAGAGCTTGGGCAGGGAGGTGGCAGGATTAGGTTGCATTTTGGGGCCTACCACAGCGGCTCATGTCTGTAATCCCAGCACTTTGGGAGGCTGAGGCGGGCGGATCACGAGGTCAGGAGATTGAGACCATCCTGGCCAACATGGTGAAACCCTGTCTCTATTGAAAATACAAAAATGAGCCGGGCGTGGTGGTGCATGCCTGTAGTCCCAGCTACTTGGAAGGCTGCGGCAGGAGACTCACTTGAACCCGGGAGGCAGAGGTTGCAGTGAGCTCTGCCTGAGTGACAGAGCAAGACTCCATCTCAAAAAAAAAAAAAAAAGATTGCATTTTGGCCAGATCCCTCTGGCTTCCATGTGTAGGGGACAGGGGAGTGGGCTGGGGCAGCTGAGGGGGCCTATGAGGCAAAATCCAGCAGGAGTCAGTGGGATCTGGAATGGATGGTGTTAAGCGGCTGGAGCCCTAAGAGGTGGTAGGATGAGGGACCGAGGCAGAGATGGCCATCAAAGGGGGACACCAGCTTCCTGGTGTGGGTGTCCAGTGGATGGAAATGTCCCTCCCTGAGGTGCGGACAAATAAAACATACTCAGCTCTTATGTCAGCCTCTCACCTGCCCCTCAGGACCTCTCGTCATCCTGTTCCCCGCACGCCTCCCCTCCCAGCCTGCCCAGCTCCCCATCTGTTTCATCAAGCATCTGCCCCCATCACAAAATGCACATCCAGCTGTCTGCCTGACTGCCTGCCCGTCCACAACACAGACGCCTAAGCTGCCCCCTCTCAATCTACCACGCATTCTCCCATGGAAGGGTTACAAGCATTAAATGGGCTAATTAATAATGCAAAAGACTTGGAACAATGCCTGGCACCTCAGTAAACATTAGCTAGAGGTAAATCATTACTGCCATTATTGTTATGGTCTATTGAAAACCCACAACCCATCGTTGTAACCCCCCAAGCCACACGCCCCTTGCCCATCCATCTCACACTCACCACCTTACCCATCTACCCATCAACCCAGCCTTCAGTTCTCCACATAGCCCTCCATCTACCCAACCACTCATTTGTGTAGTCATCCTGCCATAAACTTGTTCACCCATCATCCACCCGCCCATCATCCACCTGCCCATCATCTACTCACCCATCCAGAAGCCCACCCATCCATCCATCCATCTATCCATCCATCCATCCATTTATCCACCCATCCACCCATCTATCCATTCACCTATTCCCTACCCATCTATCCATCCATCCCCCGGCATCTACCATCTGTTCACTCATGCCGCATCCATCTACCCATCCACACACACCCATCTACTGCATGCAAAGTCCTCTGCTCACCCCCTAGGATACGAAGACATGGAAACTTGAATCTGATGCAGGGACTCCTAGTATCGTTGGGAAGGCCAAACCAACATCAATCAATCACCTATTAAAGCAGGGGCCTCTGCTCTAAAGGCCAGAGGGAAACAGAAAAGCGAGAGGCCAATCTGAGCAGACTAATCAGAGGAGGCTTCCTGAAGGAGGGAGAGCTTTCTAAAGCTGTGATTTCCCAGGGCCCTCCCCAACCTCAGTTCACTCCCCAGGCTTGCAGAAACCAGGTTCCAGTGTGGCTGCACTCCACTCACTGCTCCTCCGCTGCCTCGGTCCTCTCTGCAAAAATTATCCGATTATATTTTCTAAAGACAAGCCAAACTGTTGAGGCAGTGAGCTCATGTGTGGCTTCGTAACAATAATAAACCAGCGCTCCATGCTGAAGGCCTGGAGTCCACCTGTTGGCCCAGGGGAGGGAGGGGGAGAGCTGGAAGGGGCCTGGGAGGTGGGAAGAGACGATCCTAATTACACAGTGGAATTAATCACAACACCTTCAGCGAAAGGACTTCGCACATCATTATCTGCCGTGGGAAGAGCAGCTTCACTGGGGTGTGGGGAGAATTAATTAAAGTTGGGGATGCGTTCAGAGGGTTGGGGATGCAAGGTGCAAGGCAAGTGCCAAATATGCTTATTAATCAAACATCAGTGCCAAGTTGCAGACATGGCCAGACTGCCCCAGCTGTCCCGGGGGGAGTGCAAGGGGCACCAGCCGCTGCCTGCCTCCCAGGCTGGCTCTCCAAGCCCAGGCTTGTAGGAACCATGTATGCAACTTCAGGCATGGAGCCCCCCTCTGGGCTGGACCCTGTGGTGGTTTACACTGGGAACACTGAACCAAGGCAGACCCAAACCTGACTCTCTGGGAGCTCCTGGCAGTGACAGAGGCACAGACAGACAGTGTCACTCCAGCGGGACCAGGGTTGTGATGGGCAGGAAGCACAAAGGAAGCAGGGACCCAGACTGGGGCTCAGAGAAGGCTTCCACGAAGAGGAGACAAATGTTCTTGGTCCTCAGAGATAAAAAGGAGCAAGAGAGACGTCCAGGAAAAGAAAACAGAGTATAACGGTACCTTCAGAAAAGGTGAGAGGCTATGCAAACCTAGGGTGGCCTTTGGCAGAGACGGGGCAAGATGGCAGGTGGAATCTAGACTTTATCCTGAAAGTAGTAAATAGGGAGCCATAGAAGGGTCTTGAGCAGGAGGGTGATGCTGTTGGATGTGGATTTCACACCGATCCTGTGGCTTCATGTGAAGGATGGCTCAGTGGGCCAGAGAATGGAGCCAGAGAGATTGTTGGCTACTGCCTAAGCCCAGGCAGGAGACAGTGAGTCTTGGACCAGATGGCACCAGTGGGTACTGAGAGGGGGGTACTAGGAGGAATGACTGAGTGTCTAGAGCTAGAGGGCCGAGGGACTCTGCCCAGTGAAGCCAGCTCACCTAGGGACTGTGAGCCCCCATTGTCAAGGGCAGAGTCCCATGCAGACCGGTCCCTATGTCTGAGGCACAGACCCATCCTGCTCTGACCACCATATGCCAGGGTCCAGGGCGGGGCCTTGGCCAAGACAGTTTGTGGGTCCTCAGCCCTGTCGACTCCACCGTGGGAGGCACCTGGCAGGCTGCAGCTTCCCATTTTTGCCCGTCTACACCCACCCCACTAGCCCACCTTCCTCATTGCTCCCTCCCTCCTCTCCTGACAGGCCAGGCTCTGCCCCAGGGTCCCCAGACTGGCTCAGGAGGACGGGACCTCAGCTCTACTGACCAAAGATGCTAGCCTTTTGTCTTGGGCAAGTCACTTTCCAGCCTAAGTTTCTTTGTTTGTGAGATGGATGTGGTGATGATAGCGCCCACATTACAGCCATTGAGATGTTTCTGAAAGGCACAGAATTGCGCCCAGCACGCGGCTCAAAACAGCGGCTGTGGTTATTGTCATGGATGATGACACCAAGTACCTAGCAGAGTGCCTTGCACACAGCAGGTGCTTAAGATACAGCAGCAGTGATTGTGATAAGTGAAATATCAAACTATAGGTACTGACCGCTAGTAGGGGGCAGGCGGTGAGGACAGCAAAGCAGAGGCCATACTGTGTGCCAGGCTTTGTGGTAAGTCAGTTAGTTATATGGCCTCCACTGACCAACCGTCCCAGGTCCCTAAAAGGGAGGAACTGTGGGCCTCATTTCAAAGATGAGGAAATTGAGACTTACAAAAGGAAAGCGTTTTGTCCAAGGGGGCGCAGACAGGAGGCAGACCCAAGAGTCTGACTGCAAATCTGTAATTGTCACATTGAAATGAAACATGAAGGTGGCAACGAGGCTCACTGCACAGGGGCCTTGGGCAACTCACCGGACCCTTGGACCCTCCATTTTCTCATCAGTAGCTGGGGCTCATGCTGCTGGTCCTAGAAGGTTGCTCTAGCAATCCAGGGTTCTGGGGTTCCATCTTTGCAAGTGGTGCTCCCAGATATTCCCATGGTGCCCTGGGGCAGAAGGCAGCCCATCCTCTCTCTTGGCCTGGGCTCCAGTACCCGGCATCACATTCTAGGGGACCTAGAGCAGGATGTCAGCAAACCTGACCGCAGAGGGCCTGGTCCCTCATGGGGCCTGATCCAGGATGGAGAGACTGAGGCAGAGGCAGCTCCTGGACACTAAGATGAAACCTTGCTTTCTCCAACTGAGAAACAATGTTGGCATAAATGATTCTGAACCTGGAAATCCAATCCAGCACAGGCAACGTCTTCCACTGACCAGCTGTGTGGCCCTGGACGGGGTACTTAACCTCTCTGATCCTTCCTATCCTCGCTGTAACAGTGCAAAAATAATCGTGCCTTGCTCATGGTGGGCTGGTAGTGCTCATGAGGAAATGTTTGTAAAGGCCCAGGCCTGGCAGGAGATTTATGAATCCAGGCTCTGGAAGCTGGAGTTTCCTTTCCTTTCTCCTCTTCCAAAGGAATCAGGGCTTGGCTGGTCCCGATTTGCCTGGGAGCCCTTGGACAGGGTCTGTGGAGTGTCCCAGGCCTGTGACCATGGGAACATCTCCCCTGGCTTCCTCACCCCAGTCTCACCCTGTCTGGCCCTTGGGCATCTCTGTGGCGGTTCTGGTTCATCTCGGATGTTGACAGATGACCAGGCTGCGGCTGGCAGGTGCCCACACAGGCTTGGGCCACCTGGCCAGGGCCACGGCCCCCACCCTGCTGCTCAGCCTCAGGCCGGCCTCCCCACAGCTGGGAGCCTCACAAGAACAGAATTCAGACAGGCGCTGGAACCTGCCGCTAAAGCCTCTTCTTTCCCTGGGCTTTACGGAAACATGAGATTTTGCAATAACAAAGGTTGCTCCGTGAGGCCAAGCCAAACAGTTTACAAGATTGGGAGAGGCTGCTCCGCGAAATCAAAGAGGCCTGGAATTCCAGCCTGGGCCACGGGGGCCTGAGCTGTTGAATCCCAGATAACCTGCCTCTCGGCGCCTGGACTAAACCAGCCAGAAGCCAGTGCTGAACGGAGCCTACCAGAGCCTCCCACTGCAAGCTGGAGGGACCGGACCAGCAATGAGCACGGAGCGGGGAGGGGGAAACCAAGGCCTAGAGAGGCAGGCCCAGGATCAGCTCCCACCCCAGAGCTCTCGACTCTGTTCTTTGTTGCATTGAGGTCAAGAGTAGAGGCTTAGGGCAGAGGCTAGGGAGGGAGAGATCCAAGTTCAAATCTCGGCTGTGCCACTGCCAGCTGTGTGCCCCTGGGCAAGTCCCCTAACCTCTCTGGGCCTGTTTGATTTTGTAATCTGTTAATAGGAAATGCATAGAAGTGACTCCTAGGGTGGTTGTGAAGATTCAGGCAAACCATCCGAGTGACAGTGTGAGGCACAGAGCCCCCGGTAAGTGGGGGCCCTCGTTCGGCTTCAGTTAAACAGAGTGTTCTGCCAATACTGTGTGCCTGGCCCAGGAAGAGTGAGGAGAGAAGGAGCTGGCAACCTGGTCAGAGAAAAAAGGTAGATCTTAATCTCAGAGGGGCCATGTGACTCGTGCAGGGCACACAGCTACAAAGTTGAGGCTCCTGTCCAGCCTGGGCCGCCTTGCTCCACCCCGGGGCTGTAAAATGACTGGTCTACAGAGCAGAGCCCTCACCCTAGTGCCCTAAGACACAGGCTCTGAGAAGGAGCTTCCCAGCAGTAGCACGAGCATCTGCATCAGGGTCCTCAGATTTCTACCCAGCTCTGCCTCTCAGGCGCTGTGTGACCTCCGGCCCATGACACACCCTCTCTGAGAAGAGGGTAGCACCTGCCTGTACTCCCTGCATGGATGCAAGGCATGAGCAGGTGTGAGGGCGCTCAGTGAACTTCGGGGACTCCCGCACACACCAAAGATCCTGCCTGTCATCGTTGTTGCTGTTATTACTGCATTACTCTGGGGCCTGCTGCAGGGTAGGCGGGGCTCTGTACAAGTGAGGCTCATCGCTGGGTGCTCAGCTCCACCTGCCAACTGGCACCATCTAAATTCTCGCCGTCCCAGGCTGAGTTTCAGATGCCTGGCGGTAGGATGCAGCGAGCTGTGACAGCCGCCAGCTGCAGAGATGCCAAGCCCAGGTTAGACGCACAGCGCTGGGGAACAGGAGTGGATTCTGCCATTCCCCCTGATGAACCTGATGCCACAGAGCTGGGGGGCAGGGCTGAACATCTGAGCTACGGTGGGGACCTCTCACTTCCCCCTGGACAGAACCTCTGCCTCCTGTGAGCCAGCCTGGGCTGAGACCAGCCATCACTGTCCCCGATTTGCAGAGGAGGACACAGGGCAGCAGGAGGTAGCTAGTCCACCTGGTCCAGGTCCCCAGTTGCTATGTGGGGTGCCAGGAGGCAAGCCCAGGACACAGCCACAAAGCCAGAGCCAGGGCCCTCATTCACCAGCTCCTCCGTCTGCCCGAGAGCCACTGTTCTAGCCTCACCTCTATCCACAGCTCCTTGCCTGGGAAACTGTGATATTGACAGCACTGACAAATAGCACCTACTCCATCTTACGAGGTAATGCGCACCACGCACTGAGAACAGCCCGGTGCTACCCGAGAGGGGCTTATCATCAGTGATCGTCTACAGATAAGGAAACTGAGGCCAGGTACAGCCTGCATCCCTGGGGTCTCTTGTGTTTCAGCTTCGGGAAGTGAAGTTGGTGCTCCCCGATCCCTCAACCCTTCTGGCTCCGCGTCACCCCCTCGCAGCCGATGTCTTCCCAGTGTGCCTGGGCTGCTCGGTGTTCCCTGACCCAGGGGCATCTCCATGCGCCCTGAGCCCTAGGACTCTGGGGAGCAGACAGGTCTGCACAGCTGCCTCTGGAGTCCAGGCATTTCCCTGGGAGCCTGGTCCATTGTGAGACTCAGCTGCCCCCAGCACAAGCAGGGCCCCCTGGCCAACCTTCTGCAAACTGATGGGGACGATGTCTTTTTTTTCCCACGTTAAATGCCAAACCATGGGGAGCCCAGACTTCATCCTGAAGGCTACTCACGGAGGGTCTGTAAGCACAGGAGTGGCAATGTCAGGGGCTGCCCCCTGGGGGAACAGTGGAGGAGGGGCTGTAAGACTCTGCACCCCGTTAAAAAGGCGTTAGCACAAGTGGTTGCTGAGGATGTGGGTTTTTCTATTGCTGCAAAACATAACAAACTGCCACAAACTTGGCCTCTTAAAACACCACCCACCTGCTGTTTCATAGTCCTGGAGGCCAGAAGTCTGCGCAGGCTCAGTGGGTTCTCCACTTAGGGTCTCACGAGGCTGACCTCAAGGTATCAGCCAGGCCGGGCCCTCACCTGGAGGCTCCTGGGCTCATCCGGAGGTGTCAGCAGAATCCAGCTCCTTGTGGCTGTAGGACTGAGGTCCTGTGTCCTTGCTGGTGTTGGTTGGGGGCTCTCAGCTCCTCACTGCCTTGTCCCGAGACCCCTGCACCCCACTGCCTCATGCCCACGCCTTTCACCCTGGGTCTCTTGGGCCCCAGCTGCTGTCACCAGTCAGAGAAAATGCTCTGCTTTTAAAGGACTCATGTGACGAGGTCCTGAGCCAGATCATCTCCTCTTAAGGTCTGCTGATTAGTCACCTTCATGACACCTGCAAAGGTCCTTTCTCAGTACAGTGTAATCACAGGGGAACACTAGGGAGGAGGGTGTGGCTTAGAGCCGGACCTGCTGCATGCACTTTGTTTGCAGACAGAAGCCCCCTCTTGCCTCCTGCCAGGCCTGGAAGAGAAACTTGTGTTTACACTTGTGACCAACAGGGAGGTGGGCAGGCCAGAGAGGAGGAGCTGGCAGACTGTGGAACCCCCAGGGATGAGATGACGGCCTTTGGCAAACCCCACTGCTGGCATCTGTATAGTGCATCTGACCTGCGAGCTTCCCGGACCCTGGCACCCAGCTCACCACTCCTTCCAAATCTGTGGGACTACAGTCAGCCACGGCAGTGATGCCTGCACACAGAGCAACTACTATGTGCTCAGCCCCAAGCAGTCAAGACTCACAATACAGCAGCCACCAAGATTCAGACTCAGCTCTCGCCCCACAGCCAGCACCCTAACCAGTGGGCAGCCCTGCCTCCCTGTGACCTGTTCCTATAGCCACAGGGAAGCCATGGCTTTGCTGTGACACGAGGCTCCTGTGGTCGGTTAGGAGAGCAGGGAGCAGGGACAGGCAGCCAGCCAGCCCCACCCACTGGCAAAGGCACAAGGGCAGCAGTGACCGAGCCAGCCTCACATCTCAGAGGAGGCCAGGGTTGGGAGGCAGAGGCCTGCCTTTTGGCCGGCTCCTCTTTCCCTCCCAGGGTCCTGGGCCGAGTCTCCCCACCTCACGGCCTCCATCTCCTCCCAGGTAAACGGGTGGAGTGAACACGATGCCCTCCAGGACCCACCAAAGTGCTTCCTCCTGCCTGGAATTGATCTATAAATAAGGAAACAGAAGCTCAAAGAGGCAACAATTTGCCGCTGCCTTGTCCCCCCTACCCAAGGATCAGAGCAACCACCAGTCCAGGGCACTGCCCAGCTTGGCCACACCCTTGCCGGAGGACTTTGAGGGAGTAGGGTGCCTCTAAATCTCTCTGAGCCCTTGATTTTGAATTTAGGAAATGGGGGCTGGGGGATTGGAACCGCTTGGAGGAGGAAGGGGCTGGGGCTGGTCCTTGGGAGGGTGGGGGGCTGCTCCCCAAGGAAGTGGGGGAAGGTGAGGGAACATGTTGAGACCAGGGACCAGCTGGTTCTGCCACACCGGAGCCCCCTCCCTCTGCCCGCCGCAGGGTCTTTGCCACCAAGCACCACCCTCTCAGAAAGGAAAGAGGGTGCGATGCCTCATGTCCCCGACTCCCGATTAAATGGCTGCAATTTTGATGTGGCAGGTGATCTTCTCGGGAAGCCTGGCTTTAAATTTAGCTCCCTCCCCAGCCAGCCCTTTGAAAAGCCTGCTCTCCACCGAGGGAGAGAGCATGAGTCATCGCCAGGCCGCCCGTGAGCAGTCGAGTTTGCGGGGGAGCAGGCCTCCCGAAGGCAGAGAAATAGTAAATAGGGATGAAGGATGAAGCCACGACAGATGTGGGGCGTCAGGCGCGGCCCGGCACGCAGTAGGTGCCCAGAAATGGGGCAGGGGAACGTCTCCCAGGGCAGTCTGCATAGTCACCTGCCCATGCCTCCTCCAGTGTAGCCGGGAGCAGAGACGCAGCAGTATTTGTTGAGTGGTCGGTGGATGACAGCTTACATGCTTACATGCTCCGTCTCACTGGACTCACACAGTAGCCCCGAGCCTATGCCCTCACCTGCCTCGGCAGACGCCCAGAGGGCAGAAGGCTGAAGAGTGCTACCCTGCCCCCAAAGACATCTGCATCCTAATCCCTGGAACCTGCCAGTGCTACCGTATAAACGGCAAACAGGGAAAAAAGGACTTTGCAGATGGGGTTGAGCGGAGGATTTTGAGATGGGATTATCCGGGATGATCCGGGTGGGCCCTAATGCAATCACAGGCATCCTTATAAGAGGGAGGCAGAGGGAGCATCCGCCCCGAGGCTGTGGGAAGAGGAGCGCAGGGACATCTGAAGATGCTGCCCTCCAAGACCAGGTGATGTCCCCGCAAGCTGAGGGTGCCACCAGAGGCTGGAAGGGGCCAGGAGGGTCCCCCCCGGAGCCTCCAGGAAGCGCAGCCCCGCCCACGCCTGGATTTTGGCCCAGGGATAGCCATTTGGTTTCAGACTCTGGAAATGTAAAGTTGGTGGTCATCTGACGGGGGCAGCACAGGACACGAGAGAAGTGAATAACATTGGCCATGGTCATACAGCTGGTGAGTGACCAAGCAGAGATCCAAACCCAAATCCATTCAGTTCCAAAGTCCACACTTTTTCCTGCTCACCCCTCGGCCTCCTGAAAAAGCAGAAGAGACGTTGATGAGACCAAGTACCCACGAAGTGCCAAGCATTGATTTATTTTGGGTTAATCGACAGGACCATTGCCTGTTATGATCTTGTCTCTCATCTAATCCTCACATTGACCCTTTGAGGTCATTCCCATTATGCAGATGAGGAAACTGAGGCTCAGGGAGGCAAAGTAGTTTTGTCCAAGGTAGGGGAGCCTGTGCTAGAGAGAGAAGGTGAAGGTGCAGGGCTCTGGAAGCACTGCGGAGGGCAGCCCAGCCCAGCACATAGTGGGCCTGTCATGGGGATTTGAGGAGGCCATGGAGTGACCACCCAGGACAGCCACCGTGGCTTGCGGGTTTGACATGGCTGGAGCTCCGGCACCTGACTGCAGAGGAGGCTGGGCAGGTGGGCTGGGCCACAGGCAAAGGAAGAGGGGATGGAGTTTCATCCTGTAGGAGATGGAGTGATGGAGCCTTAACATTTGTGCTGTCACCAACCCGACCTTAAGCTTCTTTGGGGCAGGGACGTTTTCTGGTTTCTGGGTGTCCAGCACTGACCTGGGACAGGTACAGAGCCCCGCCCAGCGGCAGGTAAAGGGCGGTAGGGAGGGACAATGAGGGGGAGGGGCTCCACTAAATGATGATGCTTTCCACATGCCCTGAACACACCACACACACACACACACACACAATCACACATACACACACAGCACACATACACCACACACAAACACTACACACACACCACACATATACAGAAACACACACTACACACCACAGACACACCACACATACACCACACACATAGACACACAGACCATACACACACACACCACACACACCACACATACACACACACCACACACACACCATGCATACACACAGAAACACACACCAAACATACCACACATAGATATACCACACATACACACAGATACACAGACACCACACTGACCATACATACATACACCACAAATACACATATACACAAACATCACGCACACACACACACCACCACCACCACACATACACGTGGAAAACATGCACGAACACACTCACCATATGGAGATTCCAGACATGAGCACCCAAAAAAGGGAGATGCCTCATTCCACCACCCCCGCATGCCAACAGCCATCGCACACCCCAGCACACACAGCACACACACCACTCATTCACACCATCCACTCACACCTCACACACACACACCATTCACTCACACCCTTACACACACACATACCCTCACCACTCACATCTCACACACAACCCACACCACTCACACCCTCTCACACACACACACCACTCACACACACAACCACACACACCATTCACATCCTTACACATACATAGACACCACACAACCCATACACCACATACACTATTCACTCACACCTCACACACATACATACACTTGCACCCCCC
>NC_045452.1:26237487-26240316 GCF_002776525.5 Piliocolobus tephrosceles | reverse complement strand
CCACAAACACCACTCACACCCTCACATACACAGACAGATACCACATACACACACCACTTACACTCATATACACACACCACACACACCATGAACCACCACAAACACCACTCACACCCTCACACACACCACACACACACACCACTCACACTCACATACACACCACACACACCTTGAGACACACACATTGACACATACCACTCACATATGTATATCATACTCACATATCTTCACATATACACACAACACACCCCACTCACACTCTCATACACATACATACACATTCACAAACACACCACACACCACAGACCACAGACCAACCATACCACATACACACAATGCACACATACAACACACACAATTTATACTCACATACCACACGACACACAACAGATATAACACACAACACACACTCTTAAACATGCATACACACACATAGAACACGCACACAGCACACACTCTCAGCAGTCCTATGTATACTCATAGACATACACATCTCACACATGCCACACACACCATACACTATATACAACACACAGACACACCATAAACACACATCACACACCTCATATACAGTACCACACAGACACACAACACACACAAGACACATACACCACTCACACACACTCATATGCACACACATACACACAAAACACACACCACTCACACTCTCATATACATACAGCACACACAAAACACACACCACTCAGATTCTCTCATACACACATACATACTCACACATATACCATACACACCCCACTCATTTAATACGCATTCAGAGAGCACACATTGTACATGCACACACCAAACACCACGTACAAATCACATCACACAACACACACACACACCACTCACACAACAAACAACACACAACACACACATACACTACACACCACACACCCCATCCCAGCAACACAGGCGGCCTGCTGTGACGCCCCGACACCTCCTCCCCTCGCTCAGCCCGCATCCTTCAAAGCTGAGTGTCCCTGGCGTTGACAGCCTACGACACAGTCCCTGCTAGGGCACAGATGACAGGCACCTCTCCAGCGTGACAGCCAAAATCAGATGGGACAGTCTGGTAGGCACCTGCCAGCCCCCCACCACCACTAGCACCCGGCACTTCCACCTGTTCCATGGCTTCTCTGGGCCTCAGTTTCCTCTGTCCCCCTCTTGGGATATTTGCCAGGTGCCAGGAGAAGTACCTCATGGGCCTCATCTCATTTAGTCCTTGAGACACCCTGTGCGGGAGGTAGTGCTGTGACCTCTTCAGGAAAGAGAACTGACGTTCAGGGAGCTTCTGTGCCGTGCCTAAGGCCACTTGGCCAATTAGGGACAAAGTGCCGCCTTGTTACAAATCCCATGAGCCTTCCCACTGGGCAACACTGCCTGGCCCTGTGGCCAAGCAGGTGGTGCCTCCCTGAGCCCTTGCTGTGGCCCTGACCTCGCCCTGCTGGGGCATTCATGGAGGCCCCTCTGCCTCTCCCATAGCAGGGCCCACATCAGCTCCCTTGGGGGAGATTCAGTGTCCTGCCTGGGCAGCTGCTCAAGCCAGGTCCACTGAGGACAGGAAGGCATGGACACCTGTGAGACAGGTGGGGAAATCGAGGCACTCCAACAGTGCAGGCTTCCTAGCGTGGGCGCCCCAGCACCATTCCCACTGTCCTGCTGGGTGCCTCGGGCACGAGGCTGAGCCTCCTTCTTATCCTTGAAAGGGGCCCAGGATGTGGCACCAGAAATGCCATCGGGACTCCCAGCCCCATCAACGGGTCATGTACAAGCTGTTGCCAGGCACCTGCCGCTGTCTCTGGTTCCTCCTCAGTAAGGAGAGGGTGCAGTGCTTGCCTTCGGTGCCTTCTCTTGATGTTCACCCAGGTACCTGCGAGGGGCCAAGGCTGAGGGACTGGGCCTGAAGGGTCAGGCAGACCTGGGCTTGAGCCCCGATTCTGCCCCTAGCTGACTGTGTGGCTCAGAGCAGGTGTCCTAACCTCTCTGAGTCCCAGCGCCTCTGCTGTGAAGTGGGGAGGACGCTGCTCCGCACTGTGGCGAGGAACAAATAAAGCATAAAGAATACATCAGGTATAAAGGACTCAGCCCAGTTTCTGGTGTGGTTCCATCAATGCTTAGAAAAGCGAAATGAGGGCCACCATCTCAGGAGACCCAGGGGGGAGAATCTTGGGGCCAGTCCTCCAGAGGCTCCCTTCTTCCTCCTAAAATCAAGAATTGATAAAAGATCTTCCTCTCCATTCTCTCTTGGGGCCCTGGAGGAGGCTGCAACCTTCTCCCCACAAGACCTCTTTACAACCGCAGGTCTCCCCGCCAGGGACAGAGGAAGGTGGGGAAACGGGGGCTCACTGGCTTTGAGGCCACAGAAGGGCAAGCACATTCTTGTCCCACAGGTGAGGGGTGAAATGGGGGGCAGACTGGAGCTGGGGGGTTGCTGGGTGGAGCGGGGAGCAGGAGCCGAGGAGGGGACCCCATGCAGTAGCCCAGGAGGGTCGGGAAGTGGGGCGTTTCCCACAGGAAACCGTGGCAGAGGAGCCTGTCTCAGGCGAAGGGTTCTTGGCCCGAGCTGACCGAGACCCTGATCCCCCTGGCCAGGGTCTGGCTGGCGGGAATAACGTGGCCCCCAGACAAAGCCGGTGTGTGTTAGAAGGAGATGGGAGGACTCAAGAGTAGGAAACTGGGGCGGGAAGAGGAAAGGAAAAGGGGGTGGGCAGGAGGAGGAAGGAACAAAGAAGAACGGAGAGGAAGGAAGGAAACCGGGCAGGAAAGCGGGAAGAGGAAAGGGAAAAGTAGAAGGAAGGAAAAGGAGGAGGAAGGCGTGAAAGAACG
>NC_045452.1:26207780-26222487 GCF_002776525.5 Piliocolobus tephrosceles | reverse complement strand
CATGCATGAATGGGTGGATGAATGGGTGGGTGAGGTGGGTGGATGGATGAATGGGTGGATGGGTGGGTGGATGGATGAATGGGTGGATGGGTGGGTGGATGGATGGATGGATGGCTGAATGGGTGGGTGAGGTGGGTGGATGGATGAATGGGTGGATGGATGGATGGATGGGTGGGTGAGGTGGGTGGATGGGTGGGTGGGTGGGTGGGTGGATGGATGAATGGATGGATGGGTGGGTGAGTGGGTAAGTGGCAGGGGCGTTAGTTACTGGATTGCTGGTGAGTCACTGGGTTTTGACATTACCCTGTGGACCTGGATGGCAACTGTGGCTGGAGCACTGCCACTCTCACTGCTGTGCCTGGGGCAGACATTGCTACCATTAGACATTGCTAATCCACCATTAGCAATGGCATTAGCATTGGCGGGACCCTGGATGCCTGCAGTCCCCCGGCAGCCCCAGGCCCATCAGTGTCCGAGATGACGCCTGTTTGTCTTGCTGCTGGGAATCGTGGGGATGATGATACCCCTTCCCAGTTGCTTGTGTCTTGACTAAGCCCCAAACCCAAAGCACTTTCTCTGTGAGAGAAGAGGGTGGGCTGTGGCTGGCCTCTGGTGGGACTCCACTGCCCCACAGTGCTGGCTAGTTCAGCTCTTCCTGCAAAAGCAAAGCCTTCCCCTCCAGGGACGAGCTCTACCAGGGCCTCCCTGGGCATGAGTACCACCTGGGAGTGCAGCCCTTCCTCTATCACCTGCAGGTCCACAGGCCAGGGGTTGAGCCCCGGACAGCCTGGACATCAGCTGGAGCAGGGCCAAAGAGGGGGTCACGGGGGAGGGCGGGGTCCTGGCAGAATCTTAGGCAGGACTAGGAAAAGATCAGGAGACGTCTCTCCTGAAATTCAAACAATTGGACAATCTGTTCTGCATTGATTTAGAAGCACTGGAGTGGAAAAAATTAGAAAATATAGTGTGAAAGCTATTTTCTCTCCCTCTAAGCTCACTTGGGCAGAGGAATGAGCTGGAGTTTATTTGTGGACCGTCCAAGGCCCTGACCAGGGCCTTGCACCTCCTCCCTGCCCCCTGCTCCACTGCCTGGTCCACTTATCACCAATGCCTGCTGCCTCCTCCTCCATGACCAGTTCTGGGCTGGCAATAGGGGGTCTCAGAGAGGCAGCATCCCTGTTGGTTCCAGGAACCAACAGCATATAGGAACTCAGACATGGACATGGCTAAGATCGGATGTTTGTGTTCAACAGGCACCCTGAGGGAGGTCTTTCTGTCCCTCTCTCCCACACTGCCAGACAAGGCCTCTCCAAGCCAAGGTTGAGGTGTCTCTGCCTAGTTCATTCCTATACCCCCAGGGTCCAGGCCATAGAATCAGGGCTGGCACATAGTAGGTGCTCAGTAAAAGTTTCTTGCCTAAATGATGGAAGAAAGGAAGGGAGGGGGGAAGGAAGGAAGAAAGGAAACTGAGGCTTTAAATGAAGTGACATAGTCTGTTAGAGATGGAGGTGGGATTGGAATCAGATCCATTACCCTCAAGACCTGATTTCCCCCAACCCCCGCCACCCATCACTGGGGCCAGGAGCTAGGTCTGAGACATTTAGGGGCCTCCCACACCGACGACCCCTTTCTTTCCCCGGCACAGTGCATCTCACTCCTCCTAACACGACTCCTACATTTAATCTTTCACGACTTGAGCCAAATGCTGATTGTTTTAAAATAAGCATGTTCAGTGTGAGGCCAGACCGGAGTGGTGGGAAGGGCAGGAGAGCCGAAAGCCAGAGCCTTCCTTCCACATGGTCTCAATTGTCCCAGAAGGGAGCAGCTCCCTCTCCACTGTGGTGTGGGGAGTTTCTGAGGCTGGAGGAGTTCGCCCAGGGGTAGGGTCTGCCAGGACATTGTGAGTGTGGTGACATCTGGCACTGGTGGGAAATGGGACCAGTGGATCCCAGAATGGTCTCTTCTGTTTTTCCCCTATCACTGGGAGAGGGGGCTGTTCCCCGTAATGGGGAAGTGGTTTCATTTTAGGGACTTGCAGCTCCCTCCTCTTTCCCCTTCATCCCCAAGGGCCAAGGCCAAAAGCCCGAGTCCTACAAAGAACTTGGGCTTGAAAACTCAACCAGCTCAGGTCCAAGTCCCAGAATCTCAGCAGCTGTGTGATCTTCAGCAGGCAACGCAACCTCTCCGAGGCTTAGTTTTCTCATCTGCAGGCTTGGGCAGCAGCCCCTCCTTTTCTGAACGTTGGAGGAGACGATACTTGTGAAACACCCAGGATAGTGCTGAACACATTGGAGGTGCCCAAGGAATGGCCTTTTCCTTCTGTCTGCACCTCACGGGAGGCCAGGGCTTATACACGGTTTCACTCTTACTTTGGTTCTGCCTCTGTGGCCTGGAGTCTTCATGGGCTACTGCCCTGGGCAGGTTCCCTGGCTGACAATGAGAGGTGAAGCCGCAGTACAGGGGGACCCTTTCAGCCCCAAGTGTCTGAGCTTCCATCCTTAGCCACGCTGGTGCCAGGTATGGCCAGCGCTGCAGCCTGGAGGGAGCTCCGTATTGGGAAGTCAGAGATCTGGGTGCCAGTTCCAAGTCTGCCACATATGAGCTGTGTGACCCTCTGGGAGTGACAGCCTCTCCGGGTCTCTATGTCCTAACCTGAGAGCCCTTACCTGCTTCTCAGGGTCACCGTGCTGCTCACCTAAAAGAACCTATGTGACAGCATTGAGCAGGCCCCAAGCCTGAGGAGAGGATGGGAGGGAAAAGGGCAGCCCTGGTGACTGACCCCTCCTAACCACCTAGCACGGGCTCCGAGTTTCACATATGTCATCTCATTTAATCCTCACACCACCCAAGTAAAGAGGCTTAGCACCCTACTTCACAGGTAAAGAGACAGCCTAAGTCATATGTCCAGGATCACAGGGCCAGCTGGGTTCCCTCCCTGAGGCCAGCCTGCATGTTCTGTCCTTTCTCTGGCCATGGTTTTGGCCACCGTCCGCCAGGCCTGAGCCCAACACCCACCTGCCCCTGGAATTCTGCACTTGCCATCCCGGTCCCGATTGTTTTCCTGTTGACAAAACACTTTCATAAATACTTTTTGATGTTACCTCTCCATTCCCCAGAAATTTTTGAGCTAACACTCCCCCAAAGCAGCAGCACACTAATTAGACTTCCATGGTACCGTTTACCCAGGTGTCAACCGATGCTACATAATTTAGCAGTTTTCTCCCCGTTATAAGGGACGTTCCTTTTTGGAAAGCAGGAGGCCTTCTCTTGAAGGCTGGGGCATGGCATCGGGCCTGCAGAGAGGACTCTTGGGGTAGAGGGTTGTCTGCCCTGGACTTCCCCGCCCCCCACGGTGAGCTCCTGGAAGGGCTGGACTGGGTCGGGGGATAGCCAGCCTGAGTGTGGGGCCTTCTCCTGGAGGGACTTTGCTCTGCCCCTCAGTCCCTGCTCCCTGTCAAGCCCCTTGGTGTCAGGAGGCTGCAGTGGCAGAGCCCAGCTAGGGAAGGTCAGAGGGCCCCATGCTCAGCAGACAGGCCAGACAATGTCCATTATCCATCCTGTTGTTTCCAAAGTACAGACTCAGTATCAGGAGGGATCTCTAGTTGGGGACGACTAAGCAGAGAAGGATTCAACTGAGGAAGTGGAGCTTGGTGCTTGCTGTGCTGTGGGGGGTGACGGAGAGGACTTGGGGAGTCTGTGTCAAGCGGGTACAGTTCTGGGTTCTAAGTCTGGTGTCTGGGGGTCTGCCCTCCTTGCCTCCCCCAGCAATGCACCATTCAGTGGTTTATTCTTCCTGGGGATTCGGCCCCCGTGGGAACAGCCCACAGAGCAGGACAGCAAACCTGAGACCAGAGACCACAGGGCCAGGGCAGCTGAGAAGTCCACCTGGCGGCACAGCAGGCTTGGGGTGTCAGGGGCCACAGGTGTGGAGGCAGATGAGGTGGGAGGAGGCTGTTGTCTGTTCACAGCTGGAGGGCTCAGCAAGGGTTTGCAAGGGCTCGGCAAGGCGACCGAGAGCCGCTTCCTACCACCTTTGAAAGCACCTGTTTCCCTCGCTGTCCAGCCATTGCCGCCAGGGAGTCCTCCTGGGCGTGGACTGCCCCGAATAAGGACAGGCCTGGCTCTCTGCGGGTCGGTGTGGCTGACCTGTGCCCTGATCAGTGATCAGTGCAGCAGCTGATCCATTCGAGAGGTACATCCTTCCATCCGGGCCCGGCTCTCGGAGCTGGATCGCACCCACCCAGCAGCTTCCATGCCAATTACACACACTGTGGGTGAGAGGCTCATTAACCTCCAGAAGTAGAACTGGTCCAGGGAGTGGTGAGGGTGGACGGGGCCCCTCCAGCCGACGATGGGGGGTTAAGTGTGCCAGGTCAGGGGTGGGGGAGCTGGCTCAGCACCATCCCTGTGGTCTCCGCTGCAGCTCTATTTGCATAATTTTGAAGTTGATTGGCCTAAAGGCAACTTTGCTTAATCACAGCTGACAAGTCTCTGGTTGAAACAGCAGCTGCTGCCAATTAGCCGCGTTGGTGCCTTGGTTTGTTATAACTCTCTAGGCAGCAACCCCCAGCTCCCCCTCCTGCCCGCCCCCTAATCTGCTTCAGAAGGAACCAGCAGGACCAGGTAGCTGCCCAGAAAACCTGCTATAGGCTCCAGCCCAGGTCTTCTCAGACCTGCAGGTGCTGGGGAATGGGATAGCACGCAGCCTCTGATTCAGCCGGAAGGGTGGCACGAGAGCCTGCATTTCCAACAGCTCCTGGGAGACGCCAGGATTGCTGGTTTGTGGGCTGTGCTTAGGGTAGCAATGATCTCACCCAGAAGTTTGCAAACTGGGACTGCCTGTTTGTGTGAATAAAGTTTTATTGGAACACACCATCACTGATTCATGTAGGATTCTCTACAGCTGTTTTTTTGTCTACAACTGCAGAGTGGACAAAGACTGGGTGGCTTGCAAAGCTGGCCCAGCAGCTCCCCCTTGAGTGGGCATCAGAACGCCCTGGAAAGCTGGGACAGATGCAGATCCCTCGGCCCCCACCCTGGTTCTGATCCTACAGGTCTGTGCAGCCCTGGTGCAGCCACTTCCGGGGCTCTCTTTGTTCATCTTGGCCTACCCTGGGTACCATCCCCATTAGATAGCTGGGGAAACTGAGGCTCAGAGCGGTCTCGCACTTGTCTGAGGTCCCAAGCTAGTCAGCTCTGGCCGATTCCCACCGCATCCTGCGTCGTGGACCGAGGTCCCTCTCCCCAGGGTGCACCACGTCCCAGCTGGGTTCCCTGGCTTAGTCTGCTCCAAATCTGGATTCCACGTCGGGGCCTGCTGTTTGTAACCTTGGGGAAGTCACAGAATGACATGTCCTGTTGCAGGAGCATGATGTGTGGGAGACCAGGTCTGTCAAGGGCACTGCAGAGGGCACTGGGCCCCTGGGGGTTATGATCGCCCTACTCCACATCGATATGGGTGGTTTACACTGTGTGATGTCTCTCCCCTCCCTGCCCCAGACTGCGAATCCTCTGAGGGCCAAGATGGAGACCCATCCTGCCATTGTGGAATCACCTGAGGTCAGAGAGCTGCTGCCTGTGAGCCTGTGAAGGAGGCAGCAGTTCCCCAGCAGTGGCTCAGGCAGGGCCCTCCGTGCTCTTCATCTCACGTCATCCTCCCCGTGACCTGGAGGGGCCAGGATGGAGGCATGGCACCCTCCACAGAGGAAGAAACCAAGCCTCCTCGAGGCAGGTGACCCGCCAGGCAGGTCATGACAGCATAAGCAGCAGCATTGTGATTCTGTGGCCCAGGTGATGTGGGGCCACCAGCTCAGTTCAAAACACAGAAATACAGGAGGATGTTATATGGCCCAGAGTCCTCAGTTTACAGATGGGGAAACTGAGGCACAGAGCGTTTATGACTGGGAGGGTCTCAAAGGGATGAGGTGTCTATGGGCTCAATAGGAGGAGGCTGGGAATTCGTGCTGATTCCCTACTGGAATTGGACAATTCTGGCACCATGCCCAGCAACCTGGGACTGTGAACCGGAAAAAACGCTGCTGTCTCAGGGACCCCCAGCCAGGACAAAGCAGCTTCTGCAGTCTCCACCCAGGCCCCCGTGTGGGTCTCAGCCGCCCAGAGAGGTGGGCCTGTGTGCAATGGATGGGGCTGGGGGATACTGTAATCATTGTTTTCCTTTACGTATATTTTGAACCTTGATTTTCTATTTTATTTTCTGGACTCCAGGCCATGGAGTCAGGCCCATTTCTCTCCCTGCTTCCTGGTATTCTCCCTCAGTGGTCCTTGCCAAGACTTCTTTATTTACTTGTTTGTTTGTTAATAATATAAGAAACATCCTTGACCCATCCCCCAGCACGAGGGCAGGAGTGTCAGCCTGTGCACCCCCAAGCAGGGCCCACTTCACCCCACATCCCCCTGTATGCCTCGCTATAGCCAGATATGCTCTCAAAAAGAACATTTTATTTACTGTTCTTTTTAGCCTTCTAGAAAGGGTACTATGCTGAACTTCCTCTTTGGAGACTTTACTTTCTCTGTAGCCTCGTAGCGCTGAGATGCCCCGTGACGTCCCGTGCAGCCGCAGTGCATTTGGGTAGCTGAAGAGTGTTCTGGTGTTTGGCCATAACATCATGTATTTTCCTATTCATCCACTGGGCCATCTCCAGGGCTGTTTCCAGGGTTTTCCATAGTGCTGCTGTGAGCTTTCTAGAAGCTGGTCCCCTGGGCCGAGAGGAAATGTTGGTGCTGTTCCTCCCCCACAGTCGCTGAGGCAAGGACCCACCGTGCAAGAGGATGTGGTCACAGTGGCCTCCCTGAGCCTGCACTGGGATTACCCTCCCTCCAGGTGGCCCTCGGCCCAGTCTGCCAGGCAGGCTGGTCTTTGTGCTGCTAACCTCTGTCAAAGGTGAACTTTTAAAATTCCTGCCTCGTAGGGTGATTGCAAGGAGTAGGTGTCATTGGCAGACCCATACTTTGCTGTGTCATAGGTGCTCCAGATCTGGCGCACAGGAGGTCTGCTTTGAACCATAACAAAATCCACAGGGAAGCCCAGGCTCAGAGAGACAGAGAAATGTGCCCAGGATCACACAGCTGAGAAGTGGCAAGGCCGGGACTTGAACCCGTGTTCAGACCCCAAGCTCAGAGCCCTTTTGTTTCTCTGCTGCTGTGCTGAGCCCCAGACAAGAGGCAGGAGGGACTTTGTGTGCCTTGTACCCTTCTGACAGGAACACTCCCCACCCCCACCCCCGCCCCGCTGCCCGAATCATCCTTCAGGTGTCCACACCAGACCCCCGGTCTGACTCCCTAGCCAGGTGGCCCAGGACGAGTTACTGAAACTCTGCACCTCAGTTTCCACATCTGTAAATTGGGGATAATCACAGTACCTCCTAATCATGAAGATTAAATAAATACCACCCCCACCCCCACCCCCAGCCCCCTACCCCGTCAGGCTGCATCGGGCACTCTGGGCGCCCACAGGCCCCTGGTTTCCCATTGTGGGACTCATCGCTCTGGGCAGCCATTGTCGGGACTGTGGCTAGATAAGGAACACCCAGACCAGTCTGAACTCGCTCTCTGTCCACCGAAAGGAATGGAAAAAGGAGGTTTATTTCTGGCCTGGCTCAGGATGGGCAGGCTTCCAGGGATGGGTGGGAGGCAGAGGAGGGCTGGCCTTCTTTATGGCTGTGTTTAAATGCCACCCAGAAGCCAGCCAAGGGCGCCGCCGAGGTACCACGATGCATGAAGGACCAGGAGTGGGAGACGGCCATGGGCCGGGGGAGTGCCTGGCAGCCAGGAAATGTGCCTTCAGAGGCCAGCCAGGCCCCTGTGCTGAGCCCAGATGGTCATGGAAGCCACTGATGTGTTTCAAACAGTGGCAGCTGTGGGCACCCCCCACCCCGTTCCTGCCCCATTCCCACCGCATTCCTACTGGCAGGGAGGACCCTCTGCTGCTGGGTGGGGACAGACCAGGGATAGCGGGGGCAACAGCAGGAAGGTCAGCCCAGCATGGAGTCAGGCGGGCACCACACGCCCGCTGTGGGCTCTCGGGCTCTCTGTGGGCTAGCGTGGGGACCGTTCATTTTACCTACACCCCTCGCCGGGCAGTGCTGGCCAGAAGGGCTTGTGCAGTGGTGTCACTAACCTCCATTGCCCAACAGAGACTGAGGGCCACGGGAAGGAACCCACATGTATTGTGCCAAGCATCTGCCGAGGTGTGCACCTGGAGCCCGGTGGCCTCGGTGTGAGCCCCAGCTCTGCTGCTTCTAGCTGTGGGATCTCACAGGGAGTGTCTCCAGTATGCTCACCTGCAAAATGGGGCTCTTGCTGGTGCTCTGAGGATGCACAAGGCAGTGAGATCAGAGCCTGGAGTGTGTGGGGACTGCGGGAGCAGCCGCTGCCATCCTGGGCCTGGGAGGTGGCGGCCCTAGGCCGAGGCGGGAGCTGGACTCCTGCAGGGCTGACTCATTGCCCTAACCCCACTCCCCGCCCCAAGGAGCACGCTGAATTCTTGTCAGCACACACACACCAGCCTGCACCGGAAAACACTCTTTTGCCTATACAAGGCCCGACCAAGTTGCTCTCCCTTTATTGGGGTTTAGGGTTGGTGGCAACCAGGAGCCAGGGAAGAGGCCAGTAGCTGCAGGGAGACCGCAGCCAGCAGGGAAGGCTTCTGGTCCCTCAGTCACAGGGCTTGGCAGGTAAGGAGCAGCCTGTGGAGGTTTCCAGGTCCTCACTGTGCAAGGGCACCTCTGTTCCTTCACGCTGGGCCTGGGGTCCCTGCCCTGGCTAAGCACTCCATCTAAGGGAGAAGCCAGGCAAGGCTGCTAAGTGACTCCCAGTCACCGAAGAATGGGAGGGGCCAGGGTAAGAGCTATGCCAGTGGGGTAAGAGGGGGAGCAGGCTCTGTTCGAGAGGGGCGGGAGCCCTGCGGGGGTACACAGATGCTGGCGCTACTACGTACCTGCTGTGTGACTTTGAGCAAGTTGCTGGCCGACTCTGTGCCTCAGTGTCCTTGTGTCAAGAGCCTTGCCCAGAGAGGGGTTGGAGAGAAAGCCAAAGGCTAGGGGCAGGGGCCGACATGGCTTGAGAGCTGCAGGAGGCCTAGGGAGTGCTCTCAGGATGCCCTAGTCATGGCCTGGAGGGCGTTTAGTTGGCTTCACAGGGGTGAGGTGGGTCTGTTCAGCCCATTTCGGAGTCTGCAGTCCCAGTCCAGCATCACACTGGTATGAAATAAGTGAATAGATGAATGAATGAATGAATGAATGCACTGGCCCCTCCCAATACCCCTTCAAGGTGGGTATGTTGTCCCCATTTACAGATTGGGAAACTGAGGCTCAGGGCTTTGGCTTTTCTTCACTCCAGTGAGGAAGGGGTTCTAGGGACCAGGGAGGCGGAGGGAGCTGAAGAGAAACCCAGGGCCACCCCGCCCCCGCCCACCGAGGCAAGCGCCGTGCCTGTCTTTCCTCTTCCTGCCCTGACACTTTAAGTGATTCATTCTTCATGTGATATTTTTGTGTTTCTCCAGTGGGAAAAAAAATGCCTCTGGGATTTCCAGGGGTTATTTTATCTCCATGGTACAACCAAATAATTCAGGAGGACAGAGAGAAACAAAGGGTTGTTGAGTTGCAGAAGGCCCACGATTGTCTCAGCCAAGCTGTCCCCTTAATAGGGGAGGAGACTGAGTCTGGCCTGGAGCCCCTCACCCTGTGACCCAGTGTGGCCGCGAGGAGGACAGTGGGGCATCTAGGGCCTCCAGCAGGATTGGGGTTTCCAGCTAAGCCCCTTTCAGCTGTGTGTTCTTGCTCAAGTCCCCTCTTCGCCAGGCCTCAGCTTCCTCATCTGTAAAATGGGATCACAGTGGTGCGTACTTCCAACATTCAAGAGAGTAGCACACCCAGAGAACTTGATGGGTGCAGAACTGGCCCAGGCCAGGGGCTCAAAAGCGGAAACCATTGGAACAAGTGAGTTTGTAACTTGGACCCAGAACCCAGCTGGCTGGGGAATGGTGGATTCAGCGGAGAAAGGTGTCAGTGAGGGACAAGAGCCTTATTGGGGATACATTGTAATGTTTATCCACTGAGGGAGGGATCTGGGGAGATAGGAGAGGTTTCCAGGTCGGTGGTCACCTGTATGCCTTCTCAATTCCAGCACCCAGGCCAGCACCCTTCATGGCAGCGTGCTTCTCCTTGTGGCCCTGACCCTGAGAGTAGCCCCATGGAGCAAGTGGTATACCCGCCTGGTAGGGGCACAGTGGGGGCCCGGGGGGTGTGAGCTGGCCCACCTCGGCTGCCTCGGACTCAGGGCGACCTGTCCCACCAGAGCCCTGGAGTTGGGTTCTAGGCTAAAGTAACAGGCTTCCACCCAGGGCTGATGGCCCACGGGCACTCCTGGGGATGGCCGTAAAAGTTGAGGCCCTGTCTCAGCTGAAGGAGATCTCCTGCCTCGATCTCTGCTGTTCCCATCTGGAAGTTTGCTCTTTGCAATAAAACAAACCAGGCCAACGAGTGCTAATGGAGTTCCTACTCTATGGCCAGCAGACATTTATTCAGCACCTACTGTGTGCAAAGCATGGTGGGGCAATGCAGAGGCACAAAATTTCCCACCCTTGAAGAACTCGTACCGGGCAGGGAAGCAATAAACCAACAGATAAGGCAGAGGAAAATCAGGGCCAACTAAAGGAACAGGCAAAGCATGGAAAGAGGAACTGGGGAAATCAGACGTAGTCGTGGAGTTCAAACACACTTTCATTTGCCAAGGGGCACAGGACCCTCTCTGGTACCTAAACCGTCAGCTTTGGGAACAGTGGAGTGGGTAACATCAGATAAGAACCCTTTATGGATCAACTGCTCATGTTCTGGGTGCCCTGCTAGCTTCTGGTCCTTTCTATCTTTGGTATACCTGCAAGGTGTGGAGCACAGCTCCCGTTTCACAGATGAGGAAACGGAAATCAGTGAAGTAACTTGCCCTAGATCACCCAGCTAGTTAGTGATAAAACTCTGATCCAAGGCCAGGGAGACTCGCTGCAAAGCCTATGTGGTCGCCCCCAGCACCCTGTTTGGAGTTGAGCAGACCTGGGTTCAGATTGCAACCCTGCCACCCTCCAGCTCTGGGCGATCACTTAGTTTCTCTGATCTGTGGTTTATCTATCTCAGAAATGGAGATGATCATTGCCTATGTTCATGCAGCCAATTAACATGTGTTTATAAAGGGCCTACTACGTGCCAGGCCTGTGCTGCCCACAGAGATGAGCAAAAAGGAAATGGTCTCAGCAGGGCTGGGTTCGGGGATGTGACCGCTGCAGGGTTAGGCGTTGGGTCGGCAGGGCTCAGGTCACATTGGCCGTTACTGGGGTGTGAGGTGCTGGCCCTTCTCACTCGCTGTCAGCCGTAGAGCCCAGCACCCCAGCTGCAGGTGAACGGCTGCCTGTCTGTCCTTCTCCAGCCATGTACTCCGGCTGCCCCAGTCCTGGCCAGCACAGCGAGGGAAGATGTCCTAGTTCCCTCCTGCCGCTTCCTCCCGCAGGTATGAAGGGGTCACAGAGACGTGCTTTGATCTCACTTGATATGCAGGCATGGAGCCTCGCGAAGTGTTTATTCCTGGACTTCACGTTTCGGAGTGAGATTTCATAACCTCTGAGTGGATGTCCTGAAAACAAAAGTTCGCAAAGTCAGGATTAGGTCTGCACTACCGAGGAAAGACCCTGGAGACTGGGAAACCTGCGGAGGTTAAACATCCCTGATGACACATGTGTGCACCCGTGTGTGTGTGCTGTGTGTGCTGTGTGTGCTGTATGGAGGGAGGCACGCACACAAGTGCTGCCTGTGGGGGTAAACACTCTTAAGAGTCGTGGAGACAGGACACAGGAGCAGACCCCGGGGTTTGAGTCCCCTCTCTGAGCCCCACATTCTCCATCTGCATAACAGGGAGACTGAGGGTGCAGCCTAGGGCTGGGTGGGAAGGGAACGGGTGAGGAACGGGGAGCACCGTGCGCCGTGCTCCGCCTGCGGCTTGGGTGCTCTGCAGCTGCTAGCCCCTGTCTCCTTGTCTGTACTTGCTGCCCTTCTGCTGGGCCGCTGCCTACCCTCAGGACGGTTGGTGGGGCCCCAGACAGCCGTGCCCTGTTGAATTGCTAATCCGAGCTAACCTACCCGCTGCTAATCATCGCCCCTACGTAGAATTTCGGATCATTATGTAATCTGTTGTCTGTGACCGCCTCCCCCCAAGGCTGTAAGGCCCAAGGCAGCAGGAATCCCCCACGCCCAACACTGTTGGTCATCGGTAGAGACTCCTTAGGTGATCCCTGAGTGGCGACCAGGAGAGAAACCACTCCCTGAACAGTGGGGTCAGGAGGGCGGGTAGCCGGGGCTGCTTATGGGCAAGGTGGCACTTGAGCCAGGTCCCGTGGGCAGGTTCATTTGGACATACAACGTGGGGAAAGGGACGTCCAGGGGCCGGATCAGCTGGGCAAAGGCCTGGACTCCTGAGTGCCACCACCCGCCGCTTCATGCCCAGAATGCTGGGCAAGACCCATCCTCACCCCAAGGTCAGCCTCCCGCCCCCCACGACAGTAGAGTAGGTGGGACGTGTTTAGGGAACAGGCCACGTGTCCTTTGTTCTCCATCCTGTGGGGTTCAGGCCCGAGCGTCGTCCTTGTTTAAGGAGGGCCGATCCCGGGGCAGAGGTCCCCGGTTCTGCCACCCTCAGCTGCCCATGCTCCGTTCTCCCAGCTCACTCTCAAGTTAGGACACAAACCAGGCAGGCTTCGCAGAGTGCTCCTGCCCATGCTGGCCCCGGGTGAACCCCACCCAGCCCCTGCCCTAGCCTCAAGACAGGCCGAGGCCACCCTGGGGAAGGGGGAAGTCAGAGTGTCAGAAGCTCACCTGGGGAGTGGGAGAAGCACAGCGGGAGCGCTGCCCTGAGAGATGCTTGCCCCAGACGAGCCTCCAGGCTGCGGATTTGGAGAGGGGAAGGCTGGTCCTAGCATAGGGGAACAGCATGAGTAAAGGCCCAGAGGCACCACAGACCCAGAGGGCTGAAGCTCCAGGAACAGGGAGGGCAAGAGGGCCACAGGGCCAGGCCACAAAGGGCCTCAGGTGAAAGCGCAGCCTTGAACCCAAGAAGTCAGGTAGGTGATTAGGTGGGTACTCGGGAAAGCTGACTCTAGGGGCCATAGGGCTTGGGTTGGTGAAAGAGGCAGAGTCAGAGACCGCAGCAGCAAGAAGCACGTGGCCAGGCCTGTCCAAGGCTTCGATGCCTCTCTTCCTCTAGTTGGTGAATTAGTTGCCGATGTTCATCCCCATTCTAGGGCTGAGGTCACTGAGGCTCAGGTGTCACCCCAGGTCACATGGGATGTGGATACAGAAGGTGGAGCCAGGACTTGGCCCCAGGCAGAGGGCTCGACTCCCAAGCCCTGCTCCCATAGACCCAGTCCTGCAATGGGCTGGAGGTGTGCTTGGTCGTGCCCAAAAGTGGGGCGTGGTGGGCTGAGGAGGGGCTGGCGGGAAGCCCCCAATGCTGTGGGGGGTCTCCAGGCATCAGGCCAGCGTCCAGGCCTGTGGGAGCCTGAGGTCCTAGCCCCGCCCCGCAGGCCCTCCTGCATCCCGCCCTGCCGAGCCTGGCTGACACAAAAACAGACCCGTTGCTGTTCCTGGTGGGGTTTAATTCATCTTCCCAGCTCTGTTTCTCTTCACGTGCCCTCCTTCCTCTCCTTCCCCAGCCTCACCAAGTTCGGTGTTTAAAAATAATCCTCAAATCTCCGAGCAGCAGTCCCAGGCTGACCCAAGGGGTGGCCCACAGAGATGCATGCCTGACTCGTGATTCTGGCCGTGGTCAAACGAGCGTTCAGGGACGTCCCACTCTGCCAGAATGTTCTTCCAATTGTTTCAGTTTTGTGGTTGCCCATGGACTACCATCTTAGGCAGTTTACCAATTTTCAGAGAAATAGAACCCGGGAGGATAAATCTAATCTCTGTGATAAATGTGCTTTCTGGGAGTCCTCGGGAGGCCTCAGAAACTTTTTCAGTGCCAGGAGGTCGAGTGAACTTTGCTACTGAGTAGCTGTGTGACCTTGGGCAAGTCACTTCACCTCTCTGAATCTCAGCTTCCCCCTTCTGAGATGGGAGCTTGGTGATCCACCTCCTCAGGCTGACGTGGGGGTCACCTGAGACAGTGCGGTAAATACCAGGGTTCAGCCTGGCGCACCACGAACTCTGCCAGTGTGAGCCAGCCCAGGTTAGCAGCCCCAGGTTGCAGGCAGTGCAGGGCCCACAGGAGGATGGAGGATGGCGGACACCCTCCCAGGCCTGTTCTTGGGCTGCCGGAGTGATGTCCCACAGACCTCATTTGTGGGGCCTCTCAGGTGATGGTGCCCAGTGGTGTAACATGCCATCATCATCAGAGCTCCCTGAGCCCAGGTCCCCTCCGCACACGCCATCATCATCGGAGCTCCCAGATCCTAGCTCCCTCCACACACGCCTTCGTCATCATAGCTCTCCGAGCCCTGGTCCCCTCCACACATGCCGTCATCATCGGAGCTCCCTGAGCCCAGGTCCCCTCCGCACACCCATCGTCATCACAGTTCCCAAACCCTAGGTCCCCTCCGCACACCCATCATCATCACAGCTCCCTGAGCCCAGGTCCCCTCCACACACCCACCGTCATCACAGCTCCCAAACCCTAGGTGCCCTCCGCACACCCATCGTCATCACAGCTC
>NC_045452.1:26172507-26207770 GCF_002776525.5 Piliocolobus tephrosceles | reverse complement strand
AGGTCCCCTCCACACACCCATCGTCATCACAGCTCCCTGAGCCCAGGTCCCCTCTGCACACCCATCGTCATCACAGCTCCCTGAGCTCAGTTCTCCCTCTGCACACCCCACGGAGGGACCCAAGGTGATGGCTTTGGCCTTGTGAACATCAGTGCTATTGAACTCGTGGTCCTGAGGCTGGCTGCCTCGTGGAAGCCTGACTGGGATCACAGCAGCTGGCTGGTCCCCAAGGCCCGGAGAGGTTTCCAAAGTAGCTTTCTGACCTAGCTTGGAATGGGGAGGTTGGCTTCTAAGCTTTGCTGTCTCAGATCATTAGAAATGGAATTTTTACTTAGGTAACTTTTCGTGACGCACAGTGGATTATTCTTTCTACTGAGGATTCAGCTTTCAGCTCTGCCCCTGAGCTGCCTTGGGGGCCTGGGGAGTAAGGGCAGCCCCTACCTCCTCATGCAGAAGCCCCCTGACCCCTTCATCCAGAGTTCCCCACACGCCCCTAGGGCTTTTGTCTAGCATACAGGCTGCAGCTTTGATTGCACATTGACCGGTCTCAGGCCAGACTCAGCGGGGTTGGGGGCACAGGCAGGCCATGGATGCTGAACAGACCCCCAAGGAAAGCCCAGGCTGGACGTGGGACCAGTGCGACCACAGTGTGCTGTGGCAGGGACACCTGCAGTGTGCAAACCCACATGACCACGGGGTGTGCCTCAGCGCCCAAGGCTGGTGTCCCGCAGGGCTGGAATTCCCACCCGGTCCATGGAACTCCTAAGTCCCAGCCCCCGGCTTCAGGCTGCACGCCGTCCTTTCCTAGAACCACATTGTCTCACAGCACATCTGTGTAGTGTGCGTGCATCTCTGGAACCATCCCCCAGGAGCAGAAAGGCCTCTCCAGCTGTGGACCCTGGGTGTGGGAAGGCAGAGGTGGGGGTCTGCTCGGCAGATCGGGGGCTGAGGGCCAACCCTGGCCAGGACCCTCATGACCTAGTAGAAGAGGTTCTGGGGAGAATCGCGTAACAGGAAACTGCTGGGCACCCTTGCCTGTGCTCCCTGAGGGCAGGGACTCACCTTTCCTGTGTTCCTAGAGCCCATCCCAGGGTCTGGCCCCGAGTGCAGGTCAGCAAGTGGGTGCTGAGAGAATAAGTGAATGAATAAATGAATTAACACATGAATGAAGGAAGAGGTGGAAAACTCTAGGCCTCAGCGGAGGGGCAAACTTTTTCCAGCTGATAGAATCATGGCAGGCTTCCTGGAGGAGGTCATACTGGAGCAGCTTCTAAAGTGGTGCAGGATTTGGACTCCTAGGGGTGAAGGGAGGGCACCCCCCCCAGGGATGGGCAACAGCCCCCCAACATCAGCCAGTACACTCGCCTTTGTAGGGAGTTGGAGCAGCAGGAGCAGGGTCCAGGCCTGTAGCTGAGGCAGATCCTCCTCATTCACTCAACAAACCTACCAGCTCTTGGAGCTGAGCCTCAGCCTCGGAAGTGGGGCAGCCCCACCCTACGGGGGTCAGAGGAGCTGGAGTCTGGGGACCTGTTTCAACTCTCATTGGGCCTTGGCATCCCCATGTGTAGAATGGAACATGGGTGAGGCATCTCAGAGGTCCCGTCACTCTCCACTCCCACGGCGCGTTTTCCAGGGCTGATCCATAGGACTCCGTGGGAGAAATCCTTTCCTGAGCACTCCCGGACGCTTGACCTGGGCTCATCCTCCCAGGGGGGCCTGAAGGAGGCTGGGAGGAGGCCCAGGCTCAGAGCCATTAAGCAGCTTACAGCCCCCAGGGATGAGCAGGGCAGTGGTGGGAGCAGAGAGACCTGTGGGTAGATGGGAGGGGCCCCTCCCCAGAGGAAGAGATGAGTAAGCTTGAGTAAGCTTTAGTGTTAGGGGCCTGTGTTCTAGTGGCATTTTACAATCCTGACAGTCCCTTCCCTTGTTCTGGCAAACCAGACTTCACAAGGTCAGCACCTGATGTCCCAGCTCCCGCCACGATGCCCATGCTACAGGAGAGGAGACCAAGGCTGCAGAGGCAGGGCCCAGGCCAGGGCCAGGCCATGAGCGCTGTGCGTTTGGCCTTGAGTTTTGCCTCGTCTCCTCACTCTGAAGTCTCCAACCTCTGGGAGGCCTGAGTGGCTTTCCCTTCTGCCTGCCCTGAGCCCTAACTCTGCCCCAAGTAAAGCAGCATTCAGAGCTGCCCTGGGGCCCAGGTTGGTGTCCCCTCTGCTCTCCCTGACCAGGCTGTGAGCTCTGGAGGGCAAGGCAGCCGCTGGCTGGCTGGCTCCTGGGGCCCAGAGCAGGTGCCAGGACAGTCTGGCCAAGCAGAGGGGCTTGTTTCTTTGGGCTGCGCGTTGTCTTCCACCATCTCTTCTTTCAGAAATGTGTGGTCTGGTGACAGATCCCTGCACTGTGTATTCAGCTCTGAAAGCATCCTCCCGGGGGGTGGAGGGCCTCACCTGGCGTGGACAGAATGGAGCGGGCAGGGAGTCTGCTCTGCAGATGGCGGAGGTGGGGCTGGGGGATGGGAGGGTGGCTCAGCCAGGCCAGGAAGTCCTCAGGGTCTCCCACCTGGGTGGGGTTCAGGGCTCTCCAGGCCCCACCATCCTCACATCAGACCCCGCCCCCAGGTGTGCAGGTGAGCTTCCTCGTGTGGACCCAACCCAGCTTTTCCTGGGAGCAGGCTGCACGTGAGAGGCTGTACCCACGAAACACTCACTCCTCATCCTCCTCCCCCGAGCCCTGGCACCCTCCGTTCTGCTTTTGACCCGATGACAAATCCCCTGTGAGTAAGACTCCTCTAGGGACCCCGTGTAGGTGGAATCTCGTGGTCTGCGTTCTGTGCCTCGCCTAGTGCATGAGCATGATTCCCTCTGGGACCCCCCTGCTGTAGCATGTATCATAGTTTCCCTCCTTTTTTGGGAAGTAACGTGCATTGTGTGATGGGCCACCCATCCGTCCCTCGATGGGCACATGGGTTGCCTCCACCTTTTGACTAAGGTGAAGGATGCTGCTGGGAACACGGGTGTGTGTACGTATCTATTCGAGTCCCTGTTTTCTGCGCCTTGGGATATGTACTCAGAAGCTCGGAGCATTTTAAACATTCATTTGTTTGCGTGTTGTCAGCCTTCCTGAGTAGAACACAGGGGCTCCAGGGAGGAATCGTTTCTATTTCATGCATTGCTGTGTGCCTCGTGCCTGGGAAGCTGCCTGGCTCCGTGCATACTTGTGGAGGGGTTCATGGAGGTCACCATGAACCCCTCCACCTTAGCGACACAGCGGGGGACCTGGGTCCTGTAAGCTCCTCGAGGTGGCCGAGCCAGGCCGGGCATCCTCAGTCCTGCAGCTCTGGCGCCTGCCCACCAGCATCTGCCTGCCGGTCATTTCCACCACCTGAGCCATCCGTCCTCCTTTGATTAAGTCTCATTTTGCCATGAAAAGGAAAGGAGGTGACAGTTGGCTTGTGGGGGAAGGTCATCCATTCCAGAAAGGAAATTGGATAGCGGCGTCTCCATCGTCCACACCCGGCCTCTACTCCCGACAAACTCGCTCTCCTGCCCACTGCCCGCCTGCCCGTCCCCCGCTGTGGGCAGCAAAGCCGATGTCAGGCAAGACAGCCCACACCCAGCCTCTCCTGGCTCTCATTGAACAGGCAGCTCTGGACGGATCAATGCAAGCCAAACGATGACCAGTTGTGGCCAGCAGTCCTTGAACGTGCTCGCCGTCCTCTTCTCGTTGCTGTTTTCTGCAGGTAAAACCTCTGTGGATGCTGGGGGCGGGGGCGGCATGAGGGGGTGTGGTCTCTTCCTGAGGTTTGTGCTGGCCCATCTGGGGTTCTGGGGACACACAGGGGCTTGCCGTTTGTTCTTCACCTTACTGGCACCCCTCTGGAGAGCAGCTAATGTTGGTTGCTGTGTGGCTGGTCTCTGTCTGTCTCTGTCTCTCTGTCTGTCTCTGCTGTGCACCGCAGCCCTGGGACTTCCCATGGGAGCTCAGCTGGCTGCCAGCACCCCTGGGAGAAGCCATGACTCGCATTCTGTCCTTCGCCCCTGCAAGACAAGGTTAGGCAGTGTCCCAGTCATCCCATCTTACAGATGAGGAAACTGAGGCTTGGAGAGGGACCTGACTCACCTGGGACAAGGCAGTTAGCAGATTCCAGCCCAACCAGCCTCCTGGGCTGTCCCTGGGAGCCCAGCTTAGGTCACAGGTGGGCTCCTGCTCTCCCAGGTACAAGGGTGGGCACAAACTAAGTCCTCTGCTCCTCCCAGCTAGAGCTGAGAGCCCCAGTTCAAGGGCAGCCCTGCTCCCCAGCCCAGGCCTGCTCCCAGCAAGGAGCCCCATTCTGGCTCTCCAGCTTCCTCTCCCTCGGTCTTTCTATGTCTCTGGGTCTCTGTCTCTCGGTGTCTCTTTGTCTATCTCTCTGTCTCTGTCTCTATCTCTCTCTGTCTCTGTGTGTCTGTGTCTGTCTCTGTATCTCTCTCTCTGTTTCTGTCTCTCTGTCTCTTTCTGTTTCTGTCTCTGTTTGTCTCTGTCTCTGTCTTTCTGTGTCTCTGTGTCTGTCTCCATCTCTCTGTCTTTGTCTCTGTCTCTCTGTGTCTCTGTGTCTGTCTCTGTCTCTGTCTGCCTCTGTCTTTTTCTGTCTCTTTCCGTCTCCGTCTTTGTGTCTCTGTCCGTCTCTGTCTCTCTGTCTTTCTCTGACTCTGTCTTTCTGTCTCTGTCTCTATCTCTCAGTCTCTGTGTCTCTCTGTACCTCCTCATGCCCGCATGCTCAACAGGGTCACTGACACCGGCCTGGTGGTTTTCAGCCCCTGCCCCTTTGCTGGGGGCAGCTCAGAGGGAGGCTACGAAGGTGTCTGGGGGTGCTTGGCAGGGCTCCCCGAACAGCAAAGCCAAAGCCACACTCAGGCCAGGGGTCTAGGGGCCACCCAGCTGCTCTCCCCACCCTAGATGCTTTCCACGCTTTGGCTCACCTGGTCCTCACCGCCCCTGGGGGACGGACCTACTCTGCCCATTTTACAAATGAGGAAGATGAGACACTCAAAAGGAAAGTGGCCTCCCTGAGGTCACCCCTTCAGGGGAGGGGCCAGCCAGTGAATGAGGGCCATCCAGATGCAGGAGTTACGTGGAGCTGTGCACACAGGGGTGCATTCATGGTTGAGGCTTGGGGGTCCAAAATGCAGCTCTCTCCAGGTTCGCTCATGGTTGAGGCTTGGAGGTCCAAAATGCGGCTGTCTCCTTCGCATCCCTGCTCTGCTGGGGCCCTAACAGAGTGTCCTTCGGCCTGCAGTCACACCGTGGCCCAGAGCAGAAGCCCCAGGATGCTGCCCTTTACTGCCTCTAGTGCCCCTAGCGCACGCACAGCCTCTTTCTCAAGGTGGGGGCTGCGCCTTGCTGTTTACGCTCCTGGGAGCCCCCAGCCCTCCTTGGAGACCATGAGTCTTTCATCAGTGAGGGGAGGAGGTGAGAGAGGTCACGATGGCCCAGGCAGCCTCATGCCAGGACTCCCACCCTGTTGTCCTGGCTCCCAGCCCAGGGCTCTGTTGGCTCCGGGAAGGCAGCTGGGGAGGCCTCATCATTACCAAATAACCAAAGCCTGTAGCACTGACTGCCCAGCGGTGGCCAGGTGAGCTGGGCGCTGGTAATGGGCAGGACCCTTCCACATCCCCTAACGTCACTGAGTCTGCCCTCCCCAGCCCCCATCTCTGCATATCAGGCTCCTCCCAATCCCTAGAGGCCCAGCTCAAAAGCTACCTCCTCCATGCTGCCCTACCACTCTGTCCCTTCCCTCCCTGAGTCCTGTGGTCGCCTCATGGGCTGGTCCCACCTGAGCTGGACTTTCTGACCAACAGCATGAGTGTTCTGGTCCTTCCCCAGCCGCCCACACACTGAGCGTGAGCAGGGCCTCCTCACTGACCTGGGCAGTGACCCAAACAGTGGCCGGAACTGGCCAGCTGCCTCTGCCCCTTGTTTCTAGGCCAGTGGGTCCCAAACCCAAGCCCATCAGCATCCGCTGGAGGGCTTGCCGGGACAGATGGCGGGGCCTACCCCAGAGCTGCTGATGCAGAAGCCCAGTGGCCTGAGAATCTGCATTTCTGACAGTCCCTCCAGGGATGCCCTCGAGGCCGATCAGGGGCCACACTTTGGGAACTGCTGCTCTGAGGCACGGTTTTCTCCCCTGTACGACGGGAATAAATGAGATGAGTGAGACAGTTGTCTAGCTGGGGCTCCCTTAATAACCTCCACATCGCCAGAGGGGGTCTTGTTCTTTCTTAAGGTTGAGGATGAGAAGGGGCCCTGGAGAGCTCTCCTGGCTCCAAAAAAGCTGAGACCTTTCTCTCACAGTGGTCTTGTCCATCTCCACAGAGGAGGGTGCTGTCTTTGGGGGAAGGGGTGTGGAATGTCATGCCCCCCACCCCCAGGCAGCCTCAGCACCCCGGTGCATGAAGGCCGCCTGCCCACCTGCCAGCCCAGCGCATCCCAGCCCAGCTGGGTCTCCCCTGCGGCAGCCCCGGGTGGGCAGGCGGGGAGCTGTGTGGGCTGCAGTCTAATAACCTCTCAGTAGACACAGAGCTTTCAATGAGCTGGAGGAGCTCCTGCAAAACAACTGCCTTTGTGGTTGAAGGAATGTATTCAGTCAGCAAAGCCCCTTTTCAGTGATACAAATTAGATACAACTATCTCTTTTATGAAGATACTAATTAAGCCTGAGACAGTGGGCTCTAGGTTTTTTCCATTGTTATATTTGTTCAGACTTTCAATCCTGTTTATCACCATCGGCAAGACTCGTAAATACCATCCTGGGTTTGCAGTAGCATTGGTGGCTGAATAGGGGCCTTCGCCCCTGAGCAGAGGGGTGGGAGGGTTCCAGGCCAGGGCGAAGCTACCACCATGAGGTGGCGGTGACTGAGGCAGGCCCTTGGGGACCTTGGGACCTAGGGTACTAGTTTAGTAGAAACCAAGGAACAGAGGGCCTGCTGTTTTTGACACAAGAGGTACCCAAGAGGTCCTTGCACCTATGCCAGCCACCACCCGGGCCAGCCTGGGCTTAGCAACAGGTCCGCTATGGCCCACCTGGGAACAAAGAGCTAGTGATACAAGACTGGAGAGGGCCCCAGACTTTGAATCCAGGCCTGAGTTCCATTCCTGCCCCTCCAACACTTTTCAGCTCGGGCAAGTCACCTTGGGTCTCTGAGCCTCAGTTTCTCCATCTGTAAAGTGGGATCTCAAACTGGCTTGGCTGTGTGAGTTAAATGAGATGGGTCTGTGAAGCACACAGTAGGTGCTCAGTTAAGGCTGATTTTCTAGTTGAGTGGCTGCTGCATGTCAAGCATGTTCACCAAGGCAGGAGAGCCAGCCCTGCCTTCCAGGACCCCCCAAGTCTGGGTGACACAGAGAGTGTAACGAGGGCTGGGAGGCTGGGGGTAGTGGGGATCCATAGGTGAGGTTCACAGTGGACCACAAAGGCGTCCAGGGAAGGGAAGAAGCAAGCAGGACCCGAGAAGAGGCCAGCCAGTTCCCCTACCTCTTGGCATCCATGGACTGGCAAGTGACCCCTCTGAGCCTGGTGACTCTGTCTTCCAGTCTTGTCTGCACATTTCCGGGTCTGTGAACCGTACACAGACCACAAAGGCCGCTACCACTTCGGCTTCCACTGCCCCCGGCTCTCGGACAACAAGACCTTCATCCTCTGTTGTCACCATAACAACACGGTCTTCAAATACTGCTGCAACGAGACGGAGTTCCAGGCGGTGATGCAGGCAAACCTCACGGCCAGCTCCGAGGGTTACATGCACAAGTGAGTACCACACTGGGGGTGCAACCCCACTGCCTCAGGCCCCAGGCAAGGCAACCTGCCTCCCAAAATCCTGTCCCCTGGGGAGGCGGTTGGGTAACCACTATAAGGTTGGGTAAGCCTGGAAGGAGTCTGGGAGAGTCTTTGGATGACCAGGGCTTTTGGCCCATTGTGCCTTCTAAACTTCAGCCTTCTCATCTGAGAAATGGACAGAGAGGCTGGGCGCAGTGGCTCATACCTATAATCCCAGCACTTTGGGAGAATGAGGTGGGTGGATCACCTGAGGTCAGGAGTTCGAGACCAGCCTGGCCAACATGGTGAAACCCCATCTCTACTAAAAATACAAAAATTACCTGGGTGTGATAGCATGTGCCTGCAATCCCAGCCACTCAGGGGGCTGAGGCAGGAGAATCACTTGAATCCAGGAGGCGGAGGTTGCAGTGAGCAGAGATGGCGCCATTGTACTCCAGCCTGGGTGACAAGAAAAAGAAAAGAAAAGAAAGAGGGAGGGAAAGAGGGAGGGAGGGAGGAAGGGACACAGAATACTCACTTTGCAGGGTTACCACATAAGCTAAGTGAGGTTAAGGATGTGGAAAGCTTTCAGGTGTAGAAGGCGCCTGGGCCTGTAATCCACTGGGTTCCTTCCTTCATTTTTCAGTAATTTAACAAATACTGATTGACACCATTGACCCAGAGATTAATCCCAAGCAGTTCTTTTCCTTAAGGTGATGAAAATATGTTTGGATCAGGGGCCTGAGGGAGGGGAGCACCGGAGTGGAGAAAGAGAGAGTTTGCTGGTAGAAAAGTAATGAGAACATGCTAAGTAGAGTCATGGAGTTTCAAAACAGCGTGCATTTCTCTATTTTGAGTGAAGCTGGCCATCTTTTCACATGCCTGAGAGGCATTTGTATTTCTCTTACTGTGAGCTAGCCGTTTATGTCTTTTGTCATTTTTCTACTGAATTTTTGGTCTTTTTCTTATTTATGGGTGCTTTTCACATATGAAAGAAAGATGAGTTGCAAACATCTCCCCATCTTCTCTTTGTTGAATGTTTCCCTACAAATGTTTCTTCAGTGTGACTTTGACTTTATAATGCTTTTCCTCATGCTTAATTTTTGTTATGTAATCACATTTTATCATTTTTTTTTTTCTTGTATGGCTTCTGGCTTTTGCCTCATGCTAAGAAAGACTTTTCCTGCTCTGAGGTCGTTAAAAATACCACCACGTTTTCTCCTAATTATTTTACGTTTTAATATTTTGTTTTTAAGTAGTTGAACTATCTGGAATTTACTCTGATGAAAGTTTTAAAGTAGAAATTAAACTTTATTACTCTTTTTTCAAAATGGGTAGCTGGTTATTCCAACACCATTTATTAAATTGGCCATCTCTTTTCCCCCAATATGAAATGCAAACTTACTAAATACCTTAATATACTAAATTTTGAGTATTGAGGTGGAGTGTGATATGCACTGGGCTTCTGTTGTTGTGGTTATACACTAGTACCTAACTATGTTAACCACTGTGACTTTTAATATATTTTAATGTCTTAGTGGGCTCCTCTGGAACTTCTGTCGTACAAACTTTAGAATCAGCTGTGTAGTAACCTTACCTCCCTGCCAAAAAAATCCAGCTAGTATTTTTTACTGAGATTGTATTGAATTCATAGGTTAATCCAAGGATTGACTTTTTATGATGTTGAACACTTCCATACAAATGTCTTTCCATTTGTTCAAATTTTCTTTCATAGCGTTTTAGAGTTTTCTTCATATAGGTATTAGACATATATTTTGCATTTATTTTGAGTTATTTCTTTTTATGTTGCTATTGGGTCTTTCCTTCCAGTATATCTTCTGAGTATTGTTAAAAGCAATGATTTTGAGATAGGAATTTTGCATTCCGCCACCTTACGGAAATTTCTTATTCTTCTTTCAGTTGATTCTCTTAGGTTTCCAATTATTCCACTTGTAAACAGTGATAATTTTACCGCCCTACCTTCTTTTTCTTGTCCAATTGTGTTGGCTAGTGCCTCTAAAACAGTCTTTAGAATTGTCAGGCTTCTTATATTCCTCTGATTTTAATGTGATGCTTCAAATTATTTTCCCAATAAGCATGAGGCTGAGTTTGGGGGCAGATGTCTTTTTTCATGATAAGGAAAAATCTTTCTGAAAGGGGTGTTTGTTGAAGGGAGGGGGTGGGTTGCGAGTGTGAGCCTCGATCTCTGTCTGATGTTGGGGCTGAAGGACTTTGCCACCATGCTGCATTCACTCAGGGGGAAGCCGCCTGTTCCAAATCTCCCCACCTCCCACCTAGGCCAGCTCCCCAGCCTTTTCCTTCCTCAAACGCACGGGTGCTTCCCCTGAATCTCTCGCCATCTGCTCAGCCCTTAGAATAATTCTGTGTGTGAAGTCACTCAGCAAGCCCTGTCCATCATATCAGGGCTGGAATCAGGTCTGGGATTTGACCCAAGCCTTGTATAAGACAAGGAACGGATTCCCTGAGAGAGGAGGGAAGTGCCAGGACTGGGGTGAGGACCCTGTCATGCTGCAAGTTCTGGCTGAACGCCAGACAAGGCTTGGCAAAACATCCAGACTTCTCCAAGGTCTGGTGACTGGTGTCTGGGATCCTCATTTTGAAGCCCACAAGTTTCTATAATCTGCATATTTGCACAGGATTTCACACGGAACACTCCACTCCAGCAGTGCAGGGGGTCCTGGCGGCTGCTGACGAAGAGTTGGGCTGCAGAATAAAGGCCTTCCCCTGGGGAGAATGGGAGTATTGAGGATGAGAATTTTAACTGACGTTTTTAATCTTTAGCCCTAGAAAGTATTTATGGAGCACATAATATAGCTGAGTCTCTGCGCTCAACCTCATGCCACTGCAGCTACCTGGCAGCCCATCCTCAGCCCATTTTACAGATCAGGAAAGGGAGGCACAGAGCAATTGAGTCACTTGCCTGATGAAGGCAGTGGTTAGTGGTGGCGCCAGCAGCCAACCCAGATGGTCTGGAATCACTTTAGTCATTCTGGAACTTCTACCAACAGAGGCAGATCCTACTGAGGAGAGACCACCTGAGCAGGGATCCCACCCCAGCACCACTGGCATTTGGGGCCAGGTCATCCTCCATGGGTGGCCCGCTCTGTGCATTGTGGGATGTTTAGTATCATCCCAATGGCCTCCACTGACCCGATGCACCTCCTCCCTACCACCCCAGTGATAACCGGCAATGACTCCTGGTAGTGCCAAATGTGGGGGCACAGAATCATCGCCATTTAAGCTGCTGTCCTGGGGAGATCCCAGCCCTTGTCATTCTCCAGCAATCTTCTCGTCACCTGCCCTCTCCATAGCTGTGAGTATGGAGCCCACACAGAGGAGGACGCAGCTCCTGCTCCTCCCCCAGGCCTCTCCTGTCATAGATGTTCCTGCAGAGGGAGGCATGGTACTTGATTCTTGAGATCTGACAGTGTTTAAGAAGGTGGGAGCCCCACAGCCTGGAGGAAAGAGCACTTTTGGGCAGAATTCTCTGTAGCCCAGTGGAAGAGCAAGGGGAACCAGGGGAGAAACAGCTGGTGAGGGCAGAGGGTCGTGTCTAGCCTGGGGGTTACAGTAGATAGATTTTCTTCTGTGGCCATCGAGGGTCCCTGGAGGGTTTTATCTGGCTTTGTGCTGCATGGACCGTGCGTGAGATAAGGCCCCAGAGGACCTAGGGTGTCTGCAGGGGCAGGACCCATGAGGGTGGCCTAGGCCAGACCTGGACCCCACTGAGGGGAGATCAAGAACTCGGGTGGACCATGGAAGCCTCTTCCCAGCTGCCCAGTTTCAAGAACCGTGGGGAGAGGACCCAAGCCCACGGAGCTGAAGTAGGGCCTGGTATCCAGGTGGGGCTGGACTGGTGGCAGAGGATGACTTGAGGATGAGCGTTAGGGAGCAGGATGCAGGGTTGAAGTCCCGAGTCATTGAATGGGTAGGAGAGGGCCTGTGTGTGCAAGGGGACCCAGGTAGAGTCCACCTCTGTGCCTGTCCTGTGCTTTGGGGCCCTGGCCACACGATATCACAGGCTCCTCTAGGCAAGACACGTATGGTGCCCATTAATCCTCACCATGGGAGGAAGAAGAGGCTGGGGCCCAGGGTGGGGAAGTCACCTGTCCCAGACCACATGGGTGATAACGACTGGTGTCAAGATCTGAGGGGCTCTGGAGCCCTGGTTCTGCCACCCCTTGGTGCCTCTAGAAGGCCAGGACTTGTGTGTTATTGGGGACTGCACCAGATCCCAGCTAAGAGGCTGTGTGTTCCAATATCCTAGACAGATTAGCATTCCCCAGCAGCCGGTCTAGATGGACCAGGCCAGTGTGACTCCCGGAAGGGGCTTTGTGCAGATGCAAGAGCTCCTGGTCCTCCCCCATCGCCCCTCCTCCCCCACCCCGCCCCTCCACAGCCCTCCCTGCTGGCGAATCAGCCAGAAGGCGGGGCTGGTGACAGGGAAAAGGAGAGCGCTTCTGATGACTTATTTATTTGTGTTTTTCTGGAGGAACAGAATGGTTTGTTTTGGTTCTGGCTGCCTGGCAGGAAGGCAGAGCGAGAGGAAGCAGCCTTGCCAAGCCCACCACCACGGCGAGATGCCCGCTTCCAGCCACATGGGCCATAGAGAGACTGAAGAGAGAGGGGTGGGGCAGAGGCCCTGACGTGATGAGAAGTGTACTGCACTCCTTCCCATGCCAGGGCACCGCCAGACACCAGCAATGATGACTCAGGCCCAGGTCCCTGAACAATCTGTGGAAGCCTCTGTGTGGGGGTCGTGGTGGGCCAGGGCGTGCAGGGGATGTGGTCGGTTCTCTCTGGGGACAGGGAAAGTCTCTCGGGAGGCGGTGGTTGGGAGTGGCATCTTCCACAATGCATGGGCGTTCCTTCACCAGGCAGATGGGCCGCAGCAGGTGGGAGGTGGAGAGGGACTCTGGGAAGACAGAACAGTGCACCCAAAGGCCTCAGCATGTGCAGGCATGGACTCTTGTCCCTCCCTTGTCCATGTGTGAAACCTCTGACCCCCGAAGCTTTGCCCTTCCCCAGGGGAAGGAAGTGAATGAAACTTATGAGGACTTCCTCCAACACAAGGGGCCTGACTCACGCTGACACCCTCCATCTGTTATCTGTGAAGGACCTTCCATTAGCCCCATTCACTAGGGCTGAGGCTCTGAGAGGGTGAAGCTCTGCCTGCAGCCACACAGCACACAGAGGACACAGCAGGGTTTGAGTCAGCCGTATCGGTCATCCTGGGCTTAGTTATGCTGAGGGGAGGAGCACCCTCAAAGGCCCCGGGAGCTTGAGAAGCAAAGGCTTCCTTTTGGCTCATATTCTGGGTCCTTCTTGGGCTCTTGTGGTTCTATGGGTAAAACATTCTGTGACAAGGCCAGAGAAGCAGCCCCCAACCCGGGCAGGATGGCCCTGCCGCAGAGGGAGAAGGCAGTGGTGAAGCCACACACGTCGTGTCTCTAAGCTTCTGTTCAGAAGTAGCCATAGCATTTTTGCTCATGTTTCATTGGCCAAAGCACGTCACTTGTCCAAGCCTGTTACCAGTGGGGTGAGGAGAGACAGAGGGATCGACCCTATTGTAAACGCCCTCAGCCAGGGGCAGTGGTGTTTTGATAGTAACAGACTCTGCCTCACCAGGTATATCCAGGCCCAAAGCCCACACACCGCCACTGCACTAGACAACCTCGATCCTGCTGTGTGACCTTGGGCAAGGCACTTTGCCTCTCTAGATCTAGACCTACTAAGCACTCTCTCTGTGCCGTAATCACACGAGCCAGCATTCCTGGGGTCTGTCTCTCTCCAGGCCCTCATGTTATCTCAGAGCCTCACAGTTACATCATGAAGTAGGGGGTCTAGGTATCCCCATTTCACAGACATTTCAAAATAAGCTTCAGTTTCCCAAAATAACACAGACAGAATTTTGCCAAGCTGGGATGTGAATTCACACAGCCCTGACTTCTTGCACCCACACCTTGGTCGCCAGAGCCATCCACCTTGTCTCATGGACCCGAGGCCACTCCTGCCATTGGGCTCCATATACCCTTTTTTTTTTTTTTTTTTTTTTTTTTTGAGATGGAGTTTCCCTCTTGTTCCCCAGGCTGGAGTGCAATGGCACCATCTCGGCTCACTGCAACCTCCACCTCCCGGGTTCAAGCGAGTGCCCTGCCTCAGCCTCCCAAGTAGCTGGGATTACAGGCATGCGCCACCACGCCTGGCTAATTTTGTGTTTTTGGTAGAGATGGGGTTTCTCCATATTAGTCAGGCTGGTGTCAAACTCCTGACCTCAGGTGATCCACTGGCCTCGGCCTCCCAAAGTGCTGGGATTACAAGCGTGAGCCACTGCACCCAGCAGGCCACACTCCCATTTTTTAGATGAGGTTGGCAGAGGGGCCATCGGCCATCTTCCAGCTGTACCGATGTCTCGTTCTGGCCTGCTGGCCTCAGGAACTCTCCTCCTCCACCCTCAAATGTGACTGCCTGGTGGGGTGGTGACGGGAACTTCCATCCCCACGCTGGCTGCAGCTGCTCTTCCTGCTGACGGATCTGCTCCTGTGCCCCGGGAAGACGTTCAGTGAGATTCCTCCATCAGAGAAGGTTTTGTTTACTGCTTGGGAAACACCAAAAGAATTTGAATCAGTAAATATCCCAAAATACACTGAAAAAATTGCGATCTGCGGCTTTGGCTGCCTTCACATCTTGCTCCATAAAACAGCCTTTGGTTTTTTATCTTCTGCCATTTACAAAACACACACCCACATAACAAAGACCCCTGCATCTGGATAGAATTAATTTCCAGGTCACATATTTTTCATTACATTTATGAAAGTTTTGTAAAGACCTCAATCTTCCCAGCTGGCTGACCATGGGGAGGGCCAGCCGTGGCAGGCCAGGGGAGTGGTTTCAGCATGGTGCCCATGGCCCAGGTGTCCCCGCCTGCCACCTCCAGGGTAGTCACCTCACAAGGGAGGGCGAGTCAGCAAAGGCAACACCTCCTGCAGGGAGTCCCCTCCCTTCCCTGACAGGGAGGATGAGCTGGGAGGGCCAGAGGTCATGTCGTGTGTCAATTCCAGCGAGCTGGCTGCAGAGTCCGGGAGCCCGGCAGTACACACACACACACACACACACACACACACGGTGACAATGACACACTGATCTGCAGGATGCCCCGAGGAGGGAGGACGGGGACTTGCTCTCAGTTCCTGGTAGAGTGTGGGCCAGGACAAGCGGGCACACCACGTAGGTGCAGGGGACCCCTCTCTGGACATCTGTCTTAGATTCGACCGTGGAATTCCCCCAAGATCAGCTTACTTGAAGTCAGAGGATCCTGGGTCCAGCTCCCAGCGCTGCCACACACCAGCTGTGTGGCCTTTGGCAAGTGACTTTGCCTCTCTGGGTCTCATTTACTCATGTGTGACATGGGGATACTAGCTCCTCCCTCATGGCACCATTGCACAGATTCAGAAGCAAAGGGCACTGGCGCACAACAATGGCCAGTGTTTCTATTAGCTGCTGGCGCATAGACATGCAGCCTATAAACTCCAGGGAAGTTAGTATCAAAGCAGCCACTGTCCGCAGCCCATCCTCAGCTCTCAATACGTGTTGGTGTCAGTATTCACAACCTAAGGCTGAGTGCTGGGCTCATAAAGACAATTTGAACCCCGCCCTCAGGGCCCTCCCAATCTCCAGGGGCAGACAGTCCTACAAAACAACAAAGACAACAGTGTGCTCTGGGAAATCAGTGGCTTTGAGAATGCAGGGTAGGCGTTGGACTGACACAGGGCATCAAGGAAGGCTTCCTGGAGGAGGTGATATCTGGGCTAAGACACAGTGCCAGGGTCAGCTGGGTGTGCAGGAAGTAGGCAGGGGTTCTGGACAGAGGTGCAGTATGGACAAAGGCCTCCAGGCGGGAGTGCTGTTGGGCGGGAGCAGCTTTTCTTTCTTTTTTTTTTTTGAGTTGGAGTCTCGCTCTGTCACCCAGGCTGGGGTGCAGTGGCGCAATCTCAGCTCACTGCAGGCTCTGCCTCCGGGATTCATGACATTCTCCTGCCTCAGCCTCCCAAGTCGCTGGGATTACAGGTGCCCGCCACCATGCCTGGCTACTTTTTTTTGGTATTTTTAGTAGAGATGGGGTTTCACCATGTTAGCCAGGATGGTCTCGATCGCCTGACCTTGTGATCCGCCCGCCTCGGCGGTGGGGGCGGACCACCGTTTTAAATGGAAGATTCTCAACTATCAAAAAGCTTGGCTCTTAAAGACATTTTCCAGTGCCTCCCGAGCTGTGGTGTCTACAAGCATCACCCTCAGAGATGCCTGCTCAGTACGCTCTGGGTCTTCAGTTTGGCAAACCCTCGAGATGTGTCTGTTGCAAGGGGTCCACATTTCAGAACACCCCACTACTGGGTCCTGCCAACAGACACTTTATTGTCTGTAGCTCTCTGGAGTCCCCACTGCTCAAGGCTGGAGGCTGGCTGAGCGCAGGCTGTCCTGAGTGCAAGCTCAGAAAGGTGTTCCCATCACCAAATCCCAAAGTGCTGGGATTACAGGTGTGAGCCACTGTGCCCGGCCCCTGGAGCAGCTTTTGTATCTGAGAACCTGGTTGGCTGCAGTCAAGGCAGTGCGTTGTAGTGGTTAGGAGTGCAACTCTAGAGCTCAGCTGCTGAGTTCAAATTCTGGTTCTGCCCTTTAATGGCTGTGAGCTGTTAGGCAGGTCTCTTAATTCCACCGAGCCTCAGTTTTCCATCTGTAAAGCAGGGATGACAACGATGAAAAAAACTCTTTCCTCCCGTGGTTGCGTGAGCATTAAAAGGGCTAACGTGGGAAGCAGGTGGGGGAACAAGTGTCCACTGCCACTTCTGGTACTATTATTTCTTGGCCTGGTGGTTCGAGGCCCAGCCTGTGGCCCAGCCACACCCCCAGCTGGCATCCTGGACCCCTTCTGTGGACAGCATCTGCACACAGCTGCCCTGCCTCCCCTTTCCCCGTCTCCTCCCTCAGCCCCCGTGGCTGCTACCATGGGAACCACTGAAGAAAAACCTGGCACTTAGAGCAATTCTGTGGGGGCTGCAGGAGGGAGGGTGCTGGGGAAAGCAGGAGGGCCCGGGGACTGGAACCAGGCCTGCCTCCTCAGACTGCGGTCTGCAGGGACATCTACCCCGGGGATGCCTGCCCCAGCATGCTGGATGGGGCCCCAGGCCTCTTTTTCCTGGAATTCCTGGAAGGAATTCTATATACAGATGCCTCCAGGAAAAGCTAGACTCTCTTTAACAGACTCTCTTTAACATAAGGCTGCTGGGGCCTGGCTGTCAGTCATTTACACCTTAGCATGACTGAGCCCATCAGTCTGATGCAGGCTTCATGGCGGTGGAGACTGGGAGGTGGGGGCAGGGAGGCAGCAAGGACCCACAGCGACCGGGAGCTGTGGGATTACAGCGACAAAGCCCAAGTACCAGCCTGCGGTTGCTCATGGGAAGTGCTCAGGACATGCAGAGGCCTTCCATCCAGAGGCTCCCAGGCACCCGAGCAGCATCTTCAGGCCAAGAGCTTGGCCAAGTGAGGGGAGGGAAGGATTCCAGGCAGGGAGTGAGAACGAGTTCCCCAGCCCTGGACTCAGCCCTGGTCGGAGCCACAGGAGTCCAGGGGAAGCAGCCCCCATCTTCCTACAGAGGCCGCTGCTGGCACCCGGGACTGACCTAAGCCTGGGAAGATCTGGAGCCTGGAAGTTGAGACTGAGAGAGGCCTAACACTCATCTCCTCCAGGCCCGGAGAGAGGCAAGGGTTTTCCCAGGCCACACAGCAAACCAGGCAGAGGAAGCATTAGAACCAGGCCTCCAGGCTCCGGGTTGGTCCATTCCCCCAGCCTCAAACAGGATCTTAAAGGATCTGCTGCCCCTGGGATCCCCATCTGGGCGGGAGCCAGGTGAGTCTCTCCCTGGGGATGTGCAGCGGCGGCGTGTGCAGGCCGGACACTGGCTCCGTTCATACCTCTCGACACCAGAAGCGCACACCCACCCAAACACATGCCTGCAGCCGGGAGCAGACGGAGGCGGCACCGGAGTGATTAATGGATCGGTGACTTCAGGCAGTCACAGCCCCGGCACACACTGTTAGGGCTCAGCAGCCCCAGCTGTAGCAGCAAGCCCAGGACACCATCCACCCTGGGCACACAGTGGGGGAGACTCGGACCCTGGCTCTGGGGAAGGGTGTGGAAGACAGATGTGGCTCTAGGTGACAGGAGCTGGGTTTGAGGGGAACTCAGGGCTGTGGACCAGAAGACAGGCTTGACCCAGCCGTGTAGGAGGGTCAGGGTGTCTGGAAGACTTCCTGGAGGAAGTGATCTTCGACAAAGGGCCGGTGGGAGGTAGGCAGGGGAGGAGGGGGGCAGGGAAAGAAGGCACAGCCTGTACAGAGGTCGGTTGCTGGGAGTGCAGACCCTCTCTGCAGTGGAGTCGGTGGATGCCAGGAGAGCCAGGCTTCACAGCGGGCTTCCAAACCCAACGGTAACATTGGCTGCCTCTGCCTGAGGAAGGCAGAGCAGCCCTCGGTGGGGAAATGTTGGGCAAATGAATAAGAGAAATGAGATCATGGGGCCCAGACACCCCCAGCCATGCACACCCTGGTCGTGTGGAGTGAAGGGGACCCCTGGGGGAGGCTGGGAGGGGGTCTGGAGGGCAGAACCTGATGCCTCTGCCCTTGGTCCAGCAGGATGGGGAGGACCTCCGTCCTCACAGCAGGGGTGAGGCAGTGAGAGCATCCCGGGTGTCAGGAACAACGTAGACAAAGGTGGGGCGGGGGGTGGTGAGCAGGGGCACCTGCAGGAAGGAGGGAGAGGGCAGGCCAAAACAGCACCGGGTAAAGGAAGAGGCTATCATGTCCTGCGAGCCCCAGATGCCAGCTCAGAATTCCCCCCAAAGTACCTGATTCTGTGGGACCCACAGGGATCCCAGCCCAAGGGCTAGGGGTCCTGGAGGATGCTCAGGTGGGGACCAGGCAGTGGATTCCAGGGAAGGAGGTGAACAGGGCAGGCAGAGGAGAGGGAGCCAAGGCCTTGCCCTCCAGAGGGGCTCAGTACCCTCCTCCCTGGGACCACAACATAGCCCCCAGGCCACGTTCTCTAATCAGTCCCACTGATGAAGCTGGCCCAAGCTGGGCTGCTCCCCTCTCCTCACTTACTCCCTCTCTGTTTGTTCACAGCAATTACACCGCCTTGTTGGGAGTGTGGATCTATGGCTTTTTCGTGTTGATGCTGCTGGTTCTGGACCTTTTGTATTACTCGGCAATGAACTACGACATCTGCAAGGTCTACCTGGCACGGTGGGGCATCCAGGGACGATGGATGAAACAGGACCCCCGGCGGTGGGGGAACCCTGCTCGGGCCCCTCGGCCAGGGCAGCGGGCCCCACAGCCGCAGCCTCCCCCAGGCCCGCTGCCTCAAGCCCCCCAGCCCGTGCACACGCTGCGGGGAGATGCTCACAGCCCACCGCTGATGACCTTCCAGAGTTCGTCTGCCTGGTGAGTGGCTGCAATAGAGACCCAGACTGATTTGGGTGATTGTCTTTGGAGAGCTTGGAGAATACGCCATCATTCTCGCCATAGTGTTTGGCTCATTAGGTACCCGATTGTTTGCTTATCTTGCTGTTTGCCAAGAAAAATTTCAAACTGTCATGGGTAGCCTACAACACATGCCTGGACAGGAAAGTCAAAATGAGAGGTGGAAACAGAGCTTAGAAGCAAAGCTTGCAAGCGCGTTGTGCTTAGAGCCCAGTATGAGAGCTGGAAACACTAAACATTGAGTGGAGTTTTGCGTTTCCTAGTTGTCAAGGCAAAGGGGAAAACCGGATGCCTTTCTGAGTTGTAAATCTGGCCAAAGGAAGCAAATCAGTCTGTCCAGGCGGATTTTTCAGCATGAGGTTAGAAAATACAGATGTTACTTGGTTCCTTATACGTACATGCCTTGTGTGGCATGAGGGGTACTAGCGCTGACTCAGGCAGGCTGTTCAGGAAGGAAGGAAGGAAGGAAGCCAGCCAGGGAGGTGGCATCTCCAGGGTTGGTCTTGTGGGGTGGCTGCTCCAGGGTTATGTTCAGATCTGAGCTTGTCTGCAGCAATTCCCATTTCCGCCCAGTTCCGGTATGGTGGGAATGGGCCTGACCTAACCCCAGGCGGCCCTGGGTAGTGCAGCATCTAGAGTTGGAAGGGGAGAGGCAGGGTCTATGCGTTTGGAGCAGGAACTCCCTGGGAGGCTGGCTAGCACCAAGGACAGGAGCCAGACTGAGGGTCAATTCCCAGGTCCAGGGGTAGAGTGAGAGGTTCAGACGCTCTGTGAGGGCTGAGCTGCAGCCATGGGCACACAGGGCTCAGGGCACATCATCCAGGGACATCATGATACCAAACCCGGGTTGCAAGATCCATCCCAGAATCCCGCTGCTGGAGGGGTGCAGGAGTTTGCCACACAGTGACCCCTGGGTTCACGTCCAGGAGCTCTGCAGGCAGTCTGACCTGGGTCTGAGTCCTGGCTCTGCCGTTTACCTGCTCCTTGACTTGAGGCACGAGATTTCACCCTCTTAACCTTCCAATCCTTGTGAAGGAGGAGTGGGTAAGACTGCCCCCTCCCAAGGGTTAACTGTGCCCTTATCTGGCACATAGTAGGTCCTCAGTTAACCCTTGCTGCCTCCTCTTTGGAGGCAGCAACCAAGCGAGTTAGTGATCGTTCACATAGCTAGCAGGTAGTGACCTTTTCAATAATGAGTGTGCCTTAAATAATTAATAAGATATGCATAAATCAGCTTGTGCTTATCGATCGAATAATGACGCCATCCATCACACAGGAGACAAAGACACAGCCCTGTGTGGCTCCGTTTGACAAATGCTGGCTGAGTGGGTCCTGGGGCAGGGATCTGTGCCAGGCTCTGAGGAATGTGGAGGTGTTGGGTAGAGAAGAAGCCAGCCTCCACCCTTGAGCAGTGGGGACTCCAGAGAGCTACAGACAATAAAATATCTGTTGGAAGGACCCAATAGTGGTGTGTTCTGAAATGTGGACCCCTTGCAACAGACACATCTCAAGGGTTTGCCAAACTGAAGATCCAGAGCCTACTGAGCAGGCATCTCTGAGGGTGATGCTTGTAGACACCACAGCTCAGGAGGCACTGGAAAATGTCTATAAGAGCCAAGCTTTTTGATATGTGAGAATCTTCTGTTTAAAACGGTGGTTCTCCCCCACTCCCACACCTTTTGCGTGCACGTGCATTTGGAATAAATAGCTCACACCTCCCCGAACACTTGCCAAGAGGATGGTGGATGTCGTGAGTGCCCTGCACTCAGCACCTGGGGGCTGTTTTCCTGCCTCGGCCTCAAGGTCCTCCATTTCCTGTGTCACTGTGCTTGCTGCTAACAGCTCCCCCATCTCATACTGCCCAGAACACTTTTGCCTGTCTCAGCAGCTGTTCCCACCCTACCCCGTTCCATATTGCTTGTCACCAACAAGCACACATTGTGCACCTGCTGTGTGCCAGGCACTGTGCTGTGCCATCAGGATGCAGAGAGCTTGCCAAGCCTGCAGGGATTGCACGGAACCTGAGTGGGCGGCTGAGCTCCAAGTCCAGGTGGGACACATTTCCTTTTGGAGCTCAGAGGCTCCTCGTCTTTCCTGACTGTCCTGAGTGCAAGCTCAGGAGGGTGTTCCCATCACCATGTGAGTGTGAAAAGGGGTTGTGAGAACCCACAAGGGTGTGGTGCAGGCTAAGGGAATAACCAGTCGCTGGCTGGATTCACGGGCACCGTCCCACTCCTGCTGTGCTCTTTGACATGCAGCATGACTCTGCGTGAGGAGCTTCCTTTTTGGGCTTCAGTTTTACCAATTGAGGAACCAAAGTGAGAGGGGGTTCGATCTGGAGATCAGGGAGGAGCCTGCTTTTCTGCCACTCCAGGGTCCTCCGGGCTGTGTGACCCAGGACGTCTCCAGCATTGTAGCTCTGATTGTAACCGGACGAGGTTCCTGGCCCCAGGCGGCCCAGCCTCCATGTGGTGTCCCAGTCAATGGAACACTGCTTGGCGCCCAAACAGGCATTACAAGCGCTCTCTGCGGCTCTTCTCAGTCACACTGGAGAATGTCCAGGCAAGGAGTGGGGGCCAGGGAGGCTCTTGAATGCTCATCAGCCACTGGAAAGGTTCTCTTCCCCTCACAGTCCTCTCAGGAGCCTCCTGCTGAGTGCCGCTGCTCCCCAAAATCTCTCTTCGCTTCTGCTTTCACCTCCAGAAGTCTCCTGTGAGCCCAGCCTCTGTGGCTTCTCTCTCTTTCTCCCCTGCCCACCCCAGCTCTTTCTCCTGCGAATGACTCCAGCTTCTCCAGCTCCTCGGGGTCCCCCGTGCAGGGGCGGCAGGAGGAAGACAGCTGCAGACACACCATCATCCCCTGAACTCCTGGAGTCTCCTAATGAGGCTCAGCCACTTCTGGGGAGGCTTAGTGGGACCCAAGCAGTGGGTCAAGGACCACCTCAGGGGGGACAGAGGCAGGAGGCCAAGGCAATGCCAGGACAGGGCAGGCAGGCGATGCCAGGGGAGGTGGAGGCAAGGGGCAGCTGTGCTGGGAGCCAGGACTGCCTCAGTGCCCAGGAGTTCCCCGCCCCTGGCTCCCACCCTGGCTGCCACAGCGGTTCTGATGGGTGCTCTGCAGCGGGAGGGCCCGTGGTGGGCGGGGAGCAGATCCCAGAGCTGGGGCAGAGGAGTAAGCTTGGGTGACTGCTGGGTCCAGCCTAAAGGCCCTCGGCTCCCCAGATGAGGCCAGCGCCACCTCCCCTCTCAAAAACCCCTTGGGTTTGGTGGGTGAGGGGCCCGAGGCAGCCCCCAGGCCACCGCACAGCCGTACCGAAGGGCCTGGCGGCAGTGGCTCGGCCCCACGCAGTCCCCGCATCTCGGTCCCCACAGACACGCACTCCATCAATCGCTAGAAATGTGATTTTCCTGCCAGCTGGCCCGGCAAACGCCAGGTGCTGCCGAATCACATGGCCAGGCAGGTGGGGCGTTGTGCCGTTCCCCGCCTGTGGGATTTATAACTGAGTTAGGAGCCAGCAGGGGCGTCGAGAGGGGTGCAATGGTCACAAAGCTCAGCCGCCTTCGTTTAATTTCACGGGGAAGCGGGGCTTTCCCTCCACTTAGTAGATAATGAACTCAGACTGTGAAGTTTCTTGCTCAGATTCTCTGGACTGTCTTCTCCGGCGACCCCAAGACTCTGCCCGTCATTTCCTCCTGAAAGTAGTCAGGACAACCGCTGAGGGCCCGGAGCCCAGTATGACCCAGCAGGCACCCCAGAGACACAGCACCTGCGACAAGGTGCCTTCTTCATCTAACAGTGTCTCCTTCGCACCGCGGGGGTCCTGGGTTTTCCTCCCAGGCGGAGAGAGCCTCTCTAAGCACCTTGGCCCTCCTTGCACAGTTGCACACTCAGTTCACAGTGCAGCAGGAGGCAGCACTACCCCCTACACACACACATACACACACTCACACATGCTCACACACATGCTCACACACTCCCACCTGTATTCAGCCCGACCGGGCCCTCCCACCAATCCCTGACCTGACCTCACTCTCTAGACTTTCGTCCACCTGCCAGACTCCCTGCCCTTGTCAGTTGTGCAATGGTGTGCAGCTCCCACGGCCAGAACTGCAGCCCGACTCAGGGCCCCAACACATATTAGCTGCTCAGCAAATCCCGTGCAAGGGATGCAGCAGGAGCATCAGCACTGGGGGTCCGGGACAGGGTCTGGGCTGAGCCCTCTCTCTCCTCAGGTGGTGGGCACTGGTCCCCTCACACTGACAGCCCAGGTCTCACTTCTGCACTGCCAGGACCCACCTCAGGCTAAAGGAGCAAGCAGTGGAGGGGCCAATGAGAGGAGTTGCTATGTCCCCAGGGTTAAGCCGGGCCCGAGAACGTCCCCACATTCCTGCCACGTGCTGTGCTGTCATCATCACTGCGGCTGTGGGCGGGGTCCTGGGAGGTGCTGCTATCATGGTCGTGATGGTCATTATTGTTGCTGTCTCAAATCCAGGGCACAGGCAGCAGCTCCCAGTCAGACACACCCACCTGGCCCCACCAGCACCACACAACCTGCCTGCCCAAGCCTCCTCAGCCAGAGCCTCAGTGTCCCCATCTGTAAATTGGGCAAGCCTGGCCTCGCAGTGTAGTTGTGAGCACCTGATGAGGGGCCGACACCCTCCTGGGACCCCCAGCTCCACTCCCCATTGTCCTCACCTCCCTCCCTCCCCCACCCATCCACATTCCCATTTCTGAGAGAGGGCCTCGGCTGCCTCCGAGCCTGCTCCCCAGCCCTTGGTGGCCTGACCCTGCCTCCCGACCTGAGTAGCCCCCTCCTGAAGCCTCAGGCTACTGTTCACCACCCTGTAAGACCCGCAGGGCCCAGCAGAGAGTGCTGGGAACCATGCTTAGTGCTTGACTTTAGACACTGCCCCCCTTGGTATTTCCATGGACTCTTGTAACTCCCACCCTGAGGATTGGGCTCAGCAGGATGCATCATCACCTTGTATGGATGAGTGAACTTGAGCCCAGGGAGGGTCAGTGACGCCCAAGGCCACACAGTAGATCCATGGGTTTCAGCCAGGGTTTCCCCAGCCCATGTCAGATCCTGAGCCGACTGCCACCTGGCCCCTGCCTATCTCAGAGCCTGCCCCCACCTCACTGCCCATGCCTTCCACCCCAGCCTTGACCCCTCAAATCCCTCGCTGATTCATACCTCCTTGCTTTTGACTCAATTCTCTTCACAGTGTGCTCTGTCCCACACCTCCCTGGGGAACTCCTATTCATCCTTCAAAACCCACCCTGAGGTCTAGGGGCTTGGGTGGAGATGGAGGATGGGGAGTGACCTGAGGAGAGGAGGCTGCCCAGCCCCAGCCCTCCCAGCCCCGAAGCCCTTCCAGGCTGTCAGACTTCAGGGGAAAATTCCCAACTTGGCTCAAGGGGATCATGTGTGCATCTCAGATCTTCAGGGGCATCCAAATCCCCTAGGTCTTGTTGGGTTTGCAGAATCTGATGCCTAATGATGGGGTAGGCCTGGGATTCTGTATTTATAGCAAGTTCCTGGGAGAGGCTGCTGCTGCCTGTGGGGCATGCAGGGACAGGCAGAGTGGTCTTCAGAGCCTGAGATTGGCTGCACCACCCTGGGCCCTGGGGACCTCAGGCCACCTGGAGAGAAGGGAGCACGGCAGGGATGGGGAGATGTCCAGGGTTCCCCTCCATCCATTGGCCTCTGCCTACCAGCAAAGCCCCAGTACCACCTCACTCTCCCTGCGCCTAGAACCCCTCAAGCTCTTTGCAAAACTCATTCATCCTCCCCTGTGAGGTCCTAGAGTTCACCCAACCCCAGAACCTTCTCCTGCTGAAACTCAAGCGTCGTGTTCTTCCCAGCTCTGCAGCCAGAGTCCTTGGTGTGTGGTTTCTGCAGGGAGGGTGCCAGCCAACAGCAAGAAATTCCAGAAAATGAGGAGACTGAAAAGGGAGATGACCAAATATCTTCTTTCCTTGGTGTAACGTCAAATACCAAGGAGGCTTCCGTGATTGGAATTCAGAAGACAATTGATGTCCTGAGTGGGGACGGAGTTGCAGCTCCTCGGGGGTTCCAGCTGGACCAGGAAACTGGGCTGTTCCCTCCAGTTCCTGTCTTTTCCCAACTGGGGCCTGAGAGGGCGCGTGTTCCCTCCTTTACTGGCTCTCTAGGCTGCTTTCCATTTGTTTGGACAGCTTGGCTGAAACCCTGGAGGATGTCCATTCATCAGTGTCACTCTGCGGTGGTGGGTACCATGGGCGGCAGGCGGGGGGTGACAGAAAGGCTCAGAACCAGTGACTCCACCTGCTGTGTGTCCTCGGACAAGTTGCCGGCCCTCCCTGAGTCTCAGTGCCTGCCCTGGACGGTGATGGTGATGAGAGGGGGACTGCAGGGAATCTCCTCCTCCTGCCCACGCCCTGGTGCCCAACTGTAAACACTCACCGGAGTGCAGGCTACAGTCCCAGACTTAAGCCGAGGCCTATGCTGCTCCTCCCGCCGAGTCCTAGACATGGCTGACTGTGGCCCAGCTAGGATCCACATCACCACGACCCATGGAGGCCCCTGAGGTGCACCAGGACCCCTGTGGCAGCTGCAGAGTTTCTCCTCACCTCTTCTCCTGGGGAACACAACTTCTTGACCCCTTTCTGCACCCCCAAACGTTCAGGGGGGGCATTAAAATCCATGGAGAGGCCCGACCGCCCTGAGCCAGTGCACAGGCTGTCCCTGGGGGCTGCGGTCCTGTTGCTTTCTTTATTTCCCTGCCTTATTACCTACCTCCTCCTACTCAGCACTCCCCCAAGGGATAGTCACAGTTTCCTCTGTTTTTCTGCTTCATTTTCCACCATAAAGGTGCCCCTGCTTGCTGGAGGACTGTATTAGTCAGGGTTCTCTAGAGGCACCGAACTAATAGGAGCTATGTAAACGGGAGTTTATTAAGTAGTAGTAATTCACACGATCACAAAGTCCCACAGTAGGGCTGTCTGCGGGCTGAGCAGCAAGGAAACCAGTCTGAGTCCTAAAGCTGAAGAACTTGGTTGGAGTCTGATGTTCAAGGGCAGGAAGCATCCAGCACAGAAGGACGGAGGCTGGGAGGCTGGGCCAGTCTCACCTTTTCACATTTCTCTGCCTGCTTTATATTCAGGCCACACTGGCAGCCGATTAGATGGTGTCCACCCAGATGAAGGGTGGGTCTGCCTTCCCCAGCCCACTGACTCAGATGTGAACCCCCTTTGGCAACACCTCACAGACACACCCAGGATCAATACTTTGCAGCCTTCAATCCAATCAAGTTGACACTCAGTATTAACCATCGCAAGGACACTGCCAGTGTGGGAACCAAGTGACCTCACCACCATCCGCGGGGCTCTGCGTCCTCCAGCCTGGCTGGTCATCAGAGCAGTGTTGTCATCCTGCACATAAAATGGTGTGTCTTGGGTTTTTGATTCAACATTATGCCCGTCAAGCCTCCCGTGTGATGGAAAAGTGTTCATAACCACCACTGCAATGGCTGTGCTAACTGTCCAAGGAGACAATGGCCCATAATTCAGTGACCCACTTCTGCCTCAGGCCATGGGGATTTCTAATTTTCTACCCTGAAAGGGTTCTCTTTTAGCCTCTGTGAGCAGCCTCTGCCTCATGCCCAGGGTCCTTCAGCCTCCAGGAAGAGAGGGTTTCCACCCTGGAACCTCCACAGGGATTCCCTCCACATCCCCGCCTAGGAGGTGTGGCCCAGTGGTCCAGCACTCACTCACCCCCCAGGAAGCTGGCCTCTGTTTGAATAGCCCCACCTGCCATGAAGCTTTTTTGATTTGTTTTGTTTGGAGGCAGAGTAGTTGAGTTAGGAGCAAAGGCTCTTGGAGGCAAACAGAACTGGATTCAAATCCCAGCTCCCCTGTTTTGAGGTACCTGGAGGGCCTCCAGCAGGTAGCTTACCCCTCCTTACCAGGACAGTGGGTGACAGAACTGGCCTCTCAGGTTTTGTCTGCTTAAATGAGAGGAAATACGGAAAGGCCCTGACATGGAGCAGCTGCTCTGCAAATGCTCGGATCCTCTCCCAGGAGCCTTCCCCACTGTTCACGGCTGTGTCCAAGACAGTGCTCAGATGTCCCAGGATTCACAGTCCACCAGACTAAGCACTGGTCAGCCAGGGGGAGGAGCAGCTAACACAAAGAAAGGGTTTCAGTGGATGAATAGGAGTTCGCCAAAGTGGGGAAAGGGGATCCCAGCAGAGAGAGCAGCATAGGCACAGCCTCAGAGGAGGGAGAGACTGAGGGGAACCGGGGAGCCCCAGGTCCTCTGCACTGCAGGGTCCTGGATCCTGGCCCCCCATGGCTGCCCTTCGTGCTCCTCTTTGCAGCTCCAGCCTTATCTCCCTGATCTTAGATACAAGGGCTCCTCCCTTTAACTTCTCTCTCGTCTCCACCCATCCCCTGGGGACCCCACCCGGACCCACAGCTCCAATCCTTGTCCACCTTCCGGTCTTTCTCCCTGGTCTCTCTCCCCTCGATCCAGATCTGCTGTCATCGCAGAGCCTGCGTCCTTAAGGGCAGCTCTTGGATGTCCCATAGACGTGGGGGACCAGCACATCCATGCCCCCGCTGCCTCCCAGCATCTCCTTGGCTCCTCCCTTTCTTTCCCGCTTCACGTGTTCCATCAGCAATACCTTGAAAATGAAGCCAGAATCCGCCCCACACCCACCCCTCCACTGAGATCAGCCCTCCTCGTCTGTCTTCTCTGGCCAGGAGGGAGGCAGCCACCTCCGCATGTCTCCCTGATACCAGCCTTTGTCCCCGACAGCAGCAGGGTGATCTTTTAAAAACATTAAGTCAAGACCCACCGATGGCGTCCTTCACACTTAGGAATCAAACTGCTTTCTTTGGCCAACAACGTGATCTGACCCCACCCCACCCCACTCCACTGTCCCTCTGTCCTCATCTCCCCACACTGGCACTTGCTGTAGCCACACCTGCTGTTCCCTCCACCCAGACCTCTCCCCTCCCAGACACCAGCAGGGCTCACTCCTCCCTTCCACAGCCCCTGCTCAGAGTCACCCGATCAGAGGGGCCTTCCCTGGCCAAGGTTTACAAAATAGAAGCAGCCACCTCCGCCAATCACTCTGTCCCTTTGTCCTCCTTTACTGTCTCATCGTGTGCATTGCCGCCTGACATCACGTTGGCTTTGTGGCTTGGCTTTGTGGCTTTGTGCCTGTCTCCTCCGCTGGATGGAAAACCCAGGAGAGTTGGGATTGGTGTTTCTTGTGCTCAGCTGTGACCCCAACACATAGAACAGGGCCTGGCACATAGTAGGTGCTCAATACATCCATGTTGCATGAATGAATCTTCCTGCCCCATGCCTTGTGCACAGAAGGCACCTAGACACTGTCAAATCAGTGAACTGCTTTATTACTGTTAGTAACCATAGCTCCCACGTATTGAGGACTTACTGAGCTCAGCAGCTGCAACCAATTGTGCCATTTAGCCTCCCCAGCTGCACTGCAGCGTGGCCATCCCGAGCCTCGTTTTGTGAAGGAGACACCAAGGCTGGGAGAGAGATTCCTGGGAACTGCACTGCAGCTGAGCCAGAATTGGAACCCAGGTCTGGTGGACTCCAAAGCCCACATCCTTGTACTGGGGAGAGCAACATCTCTGCGTTTACTTCACTCCCTGTGAGAGCTAACACTGAGATGATGCCACCCCATACTGGCTGCATAGCTGCCCTGTGGTTGTGGGCTCTCTGTGCAAGGCAGGTCTCACCCATCCCCGGGGCGGGACCTCAGGGATCCCCCAAAGCACCTGAGATCTGGCCTGCAGGTGTCAGTGAAACAAATCCTGTCTGATGTGGGCCCAGGAGCCTCCCGAAACTCAGCCTGGCTTCTGATCCGCCATCGGCCCCTTCGCGGGCTGCCAGGCAGGGGTTTAAACGAGGCGATGGTGCCAGCTTGGTGTGTGCTCAGTTGGGGTGCGTGGTTGGTTTTGTTTGCTTTCGGGGTTCGTCTTTTCCCCTGCACCATTTGTGAAGGTCTTTCCCAGCCCTGGGAATCTTTCCGGAGGTGGCAGGTGTACTCATCTCTTCCACCTGGCAGCTCCCCACCCTCCTCTGCAAACCACTCCCCACCAGAGGAGGGCCCGGCGGAACAGAAGGTAAAAACGCAACACCCACGCTTAGTTCTAATACAAGTTTACTTCGAAACCTCCTAGCTCTACTCTAGCAAACCCACAGAGGGGTGAACTGCTGTAGCTTCAAATCAGAGCTGAGTTCAGATTCTGTCTACGGGCCAGTGGGCAACTGCAGGTAAGCCACTAGCTCCCCTGAGCCTCAGTGTTCCCATCAGTACAATGGACACAAGTGGCCTTAGGTTGTGAAATGATTGTTAGGACTGGAACAGAGCCTGGTCTGTGGCATGTGCCTCGGGAAATGCTAACTATGATTAATGTTGCAACTAGTATTTGAAGAGTCAAAAAATAGGGGGAAAAAAAGCCGCTCGGGTTCCCACTCACTCACAGCTATAACTGCTTTGCATTTTCCTCCCTTCTAATGCACACCTGCTTTTGCGCGTCTCTAATGGTGTGCCTTCTGATTTTATTCTTCTGTTGAATCAGCAATGACTCTGTGATTTTACCTGACCTTTCTAAATACCATTTCAGCGGCCACACAGTTGTTCAGATTCCACGTGTGGGATTCATGCAGTCATTTCCCTACCGTGGGGGCGTTTATACAGCATGTAATGTTTTTATTAATACGATGACAAATAACACCAATCCCAGCTCTCCTGGGGGCAGGAGGAGGAGACATACTCCAGAAAACAGCAGACACCTTTGTGAGTTTGTGGCCTTTCCCTTTCTGGAATGATTTCCTCCGGATAGATGCCAGGCAGGGAGATTCCTGAGTCCAGGGAGGTGACAGTTTTATGGGTCTCGATTCCAGCGCCAGCCTTATTCCCAAAGGGCTGGTGTGGTGAGGCAGCTTTTGAGGTTACTGGATTTGGGGCTCCCTCTCCAGCATGGGGTGCCCCCATTTCTATACAGTTTGCATTTCTTGAGATGGAGTCTCATTCTGTCGCCCAGGCTGGAGTGCAGTGGCATGATCTTGGCTCACTGCAGCCTCCCTCCCCGCCTCCCAGGTTCAAGTGATTCTCCTGCCTTGGCTTCCCGGGTAGCTGGGATTACAGACACCCACCACCATGCCCAGCTAATTGTTGTATTTTTAGTGGAGACAGGGTGGGTGGCGGCGGGCGGGGGGAGGTTCACTGTGTCAGCCAGGCTGGTCTCGAACTCCTGACCTCAAGCGATCCATCTGCCTCAGCCTCCCGAAGTGCTAGAACTATAGGCATAAGCCACTGCGCCCAGCCTGTTTGCATTTCTTTGGTGGTTTTTGAGATAAAACACCTTTCCTTTCATTTGTTAATTAATTGTATTTCCTCTCTTGTGAGTTGCCCATTTATTTAATGCATCCCCAAGACAGTTGAGGTTTGAAACCATTTTCATAAAGCAACATTTATCCCCCACGTTTCAGTTCCTTGGTGTTCTTGGTCTGTGTACATCCCTCATTCTGTTTACTTAATACATTTTTAATTGACTTGAAATCAAGTCGTATTTGTAGAAAACTCAGATTTGCTCTAAGCAATACCGTCGCTGGTTTAAGAGTTGTATTTTTCCTAATTCGCATTAAAACAAGCAAGTAAACATATCCAGTATGAGATGGGGCTACATCACACTGGCTCAAGAGAGTTCAAGTTGTAGGAATTATGGTAGCCTGTTGTTAAACACAGCCACTATTGCAAATTGTATAAACATGCAATTAAATACATTGTGTTAAACACACAGGTAATACATACTCAAAATGTATCACTTCCTAGTTCTTTTGCTACATTTACAGTCATCTGTGCTGTGGAGGTTATTTGCATCTGTTGTGTCTGCATGGTGGAAATCTATCAAGTGGTGGCTACTTGTATCTCTTTCTGTCTTTGATTCAGTGACAGCACCAATATTTACACTCGGGAAATTGACAGCATGTGTTACAAATCAGGGTTTTTTCTCTCCCTGGAGAATAGGTTGTTAAATGTTTACCAGCTTGCCCCTGCGCATAACGGTTCAAATGCTAGTATATTTACCTCCTCACATAATCTCGCTTGCTCCAGTGGTCTGTGAACATTGCTGTGGGAAGCCAATGTCTTTTTTTTTTTTTTTTTTTGGAGACAAGAGTCTTGCTGTGTTGCCCAGGCTGGAGTGCAGTGGCGCTATCTCAGCTCACTGCAACCTCCGCCTCCAGGGTTCAAGCAATTCTCCTGAATTAGCCTCCTGAGTAGCTGGGACTACGGGCATGTGCCACCACGCCCAGCTAACTTTCTGTATTTTTAGTAGAGAGAGTTTTGCCACATTATTCAGGCTGGTCTTGAACTCCTAAGCCCAGGCAATCCGTCTGCCTCGGCCTCCCAAAGTTCTGGGATTACAGCCAACGTGTTTCTTAAGTGCACATGAAAACAGTGACCTAGTGTTTCCAGGGACACCCACAGACAGGTACCCAAGGCAATGATAGCCAGGGCAAGAGGCAAGCTGGTCCCAGGAGGCCAATTCGTCGGCCCTTTGCAGCTCCTGGCCCTTTCCCAGGCAAAGGAAGCAGGGCAGATGAGGAGGCAGAAAGACTGGTGTGACCTCTGTGTCACATATCTGGGTCTTTAGTGCCACCAAGGAAACGTCTTAGGCATCCTCTTTGCAAAGCCTCCAACCCTGTCCTCCTCTTTCTCTGGAACAATCCGTGTTCGTTGTATGGATACAGCCCAGATGAGATTAATTTACTCATGTATTCAGCAAGCATTTATTGAGGGCTGGCCGCAGGCCATGCCCCGTGTTAGGTGCTGGGAACAGAAAGACAAAAAAGGCCGGGCCCCTGCCGTTAAGGAACTCTGTCCAGTGACGTGTGGAAAATCCATTCTAACCCTGCCCTGGCTTTGCTTGGAAAAATCAATGTCTTCAGCCAAAGGGTGAATATTCCTTAGGGAAGGTTTTTGGAAAAGTCATTTTGAAGACGCACTTCTAGAATGCACTAGACCTAACACAGCTATTTGGAGTTCAAATGGAGATTTTGTTTCTCTGGGCCCAGGGTGCAGCTGTTAGGAGAAAGGAAACTGCTCCCATTAGGAGCTTGGCAACATGGCACACCTGTTTCTGGGGATGTGCTGCCTGCAACGGGCATCTTACAAGCCCCCTCCTCGGAGGTGGCTCCTATAATCCTGCTCCGGGAGAGACCCGCACGGCTCTAGCCAGCCAGTGTGGAATCTTTAGTTTGGAAGCTTAATTAAAATGCCCTAACGCAGTAACTACTGTGCAAACAAAGATGCCAGCTTGCGTGAGTAATTAACAAAAAGACACTTCCACAAAGGCCCAGGCAAATCTGGGGGCTCGTGAATACGCCTCCAGCTTGGAGGATACTCCTTTATGTTGATTTGACGGGAATTCCACATAATCACCCTCCCGGCTGCAGCAAGAGTAATATGGAAGGAGCGAGATCACCCTGCAGAGAGAAGTGTGGTTGGGCCAGTGGCAGTCATGTTCCCAAAAAGGCAATTTAGTTCAGGGGCCCTTAATAGGGCTGGCTCCCAGATCAGGCGCTGCAGGGCAGGGCGAGTGGAGAAAGAATTTATCTCCATTGGCCTGGGTCAGGGAGGACCATGGATTCGACTTTATTTCCCCTGCTATTAAAACCCTGGTCTTAACTGCTGAAATACTTCCTTCCAAGGATAGATGCTTGTTGGCGCTGCAAATGTCTCCCAACATGGGCATTTCGGCTCCTGTCAAAATGATGGAAACCAACACTCGCCCACGGGCTGGAGGATGCTTGCTCCCTGCTCCTCCTAAGCACGCTCCATCTCGGACTTCCTGTAGCTTCTCAGGTGCCCCAGAGGGTGCTGGGGGAGAGGGGGACTTGTCACCTGATCGCTTTGGCTGTGAGCTCTGGGAGTCAGTCTATCACATGCTGTGTGCTGGGGCCTATGGCTTCAGGAATAGCTGGGTGCTGCAGGTGAGGCCAGGCGGGAACAATGGGCTCTGGGGCTGTCCGGGCTGAGCTTGGACCAGACTCTGTGCTGCCCAGCTGTGTTTCCTTGGGCAAGTTGCATCACCTCTCTGGGCTGCCATGTAGATATAGGCACAGGGAGTAAATGAGCTCCACCTGGCAAGGGGATCGTAGGGATAAAATCAGAGGGGATGTGGGGAGGGCCTAACTCAGCACCCCACTCATAGGAAGAACCCCCAAAGTCTATCCTCTTTATATACTCTGAGTGGGGAAAGAGGTCCCTGCTAAGTGTGCCTCCTTCGCCTACCCCTCGTTTGAGGTTGCTCAGGGCTAATTCACAGCTTCTGTAGCCAGACAAAAAGGAGCTACTGTGCTAGCTTGTTCTGTTGCCAGCCTGGTTGCTCTGGGGTCTTTGTATTCCAGGGTCTGCTTCCCGGTGAGCTGGCTTGAGCTGTCTGAGACTTGGGGGGTGGAAGCAGCAGTCACTGGTGCTGGTGGTCTCACTGGGCAGAGCCAGGGACGCACAGCTGCGGGGCTGCCCCGGGGCCCCCAGTGTCCTCTGGTTTTCTGTCTGTGTCTGGCTCTCCTTCCCGACCACCCACCCTAGGCTGGCAGACCCTGTGACCCTCCTTGTGGTCTCATGGAGGCAGGATGGGCCTGGCTTCAGCGTCCCTGCGAGCTGACCCCATTTTCTCCCTGCCCAGCACTGCCGAGCGTCCCTTCTCTAAGCCTCCAAGGTCCCTCCTGGACCTTCACTGCCCAGCTCCTCCCACAAGTGTGGAAACTCAAGTCCCTCTCATAAATGCCCTATTCCATGACAGCCACGGCTGCTGTGTCCCTGCCTGGACTCTGACTGGTACTGTTGTCATTTATGTTTCTAAGGGACATGTCCTTGTCACCCTGCGGGGCCTCAAGCACAGATGTGTCCCCCGATCAATGTGTACACTTACTGGAGTGTCGCTTACCTCCTTCCCATAAGCCTTGATTCGATCCAAGGGACATCTCACCATTGATGGCATCCAAGAGGGAGGGAGATTTGGGACTCAAGTCCGCAGGGTGGTTAAGATGGGAGAGAGTGGTTCCATTTGTTTAAGGGGAACATGGAGCCAGTGAAGTGGGGGGACTTGGTCTGGTGGGGGTTTTGGCGAGAGGCCACTGCCACCCAGCTGACAGCAGCCAACCAGCAGGAATGGAGGCAGGGAGGCCTGGGGCGAGGCCATCACTGTGCCCCAGGCAGTGGTTGGGGGGACACACGGCAGTACTTTGGAGGTAGTGCAGGCAGGACCCACAAAGGAATTGGATGTTGGAGGGGCACACTAAAGGTGAGGACAACTTGATGGTCTGATCCAAGAGATGTGTGGTATTGCTGCTGACCAGGAAGGACAGCACTGGAGGGGCGGGGTTGGGCACAGGGGTGGGGCTGGGCACAGGGGCGTGCATTGTTACCACCATGGGACACCAGCACCAGGGGAGAGGCAAAGAGGACAGAGGTGGGTCCTGAGGGGCTAGGACAGGTCACAGGTGAGTAGGAGTCTGTGTGGCATGGTGTGTGGTATGTGCATTGTGTGATGTCTGTGTGGCATGGGGTGTGTGTGTGTGTGTGTGTTGTGAGTGTGTGGCTTAGTGTGTGTATATATATTGTGTGTCTATGTGACGTGTGTGGTGTCTGGCATGGTGTGTATATATTGTGTGGGTCTGTGTGGCATGGTGTGTGTATGTGTATTGTGGTTGTGTGGCGTGGTGTGTGTGTATATAGTGTGTCTATGTGACGTGTGTGGTGTCTGTGGCATGGTGTGTATATTGTGTGGGTCTGTGTGGCATGGTGTGTGTATGTATATATTGTGAGTGCAGCATTGTGTGTGGCATGGGGTGTGTATGTGTCTTGTGGGTGTGTGGCGTGGT